>NC_068340.1:12842196-13191787 GCF_014633365.1 Diospyros lotus
ACAAATGTTTTGACAGAGTATCTCCATGTAGGGAATCATAGGGGAGACCCATACAGCAGCACAACAGAGAAGTCTTCTATCATGTGGATTCTTGGAAAGGCAATATGGTTCTTCTGTTTTTTTGGCAATGGCAAACTCAGAAAAAGGAAAATTTATTAAAAGAATGCAGTTCCATGCCATACCAATCTTCAAAATATGACCTTTTTGCTTTATTCTTTTTGTGCTTAAAAGTGCTAAAGACACCTATTTGCAGATACTCGTATCCTAGAAAATTAAGGCGGCTAAGAAGCTAGTTATGAAACCCTAAGTTATTGATTACCACTAGGTGACTGAACTTTGAATTTGGTATATGGAAACAACAATTTCTAAGTACGTTGGCTACCAAATTCTGTACTTTGAAATTTGATATACATATTTCAATTTTTCTTCTCTCAATGGGCTAATAAAACATTATAATTTACAAACCCAAATTTAATCTAGTTTCAGAGTCCAAAAGTAAACAAACTAGAAATAAATGTTGAACAAGTTGTAACTCTAAAAGACAAAATGATGAAACAAAAGCCACAATGTTCATATCTCTTGCTAAACTCGTTGATTGCATAAACCCTTCAGCACTTAAGAAAAGACCAACATTATTTATCAGATTTAATAATTAAATTAACTAAGGAGTGTTTGCAGCCCTATGTATAAACACAGTAGGCCTTCCTAGAAGTAATTGTACGAACGCAATCAGAAAGATTCTTATCCAGTTCCAAGAGAATAGAACAAAAACTAAAATGAATTAACAGATTATGCAGAAATCAAGTAAATCAAAGACAGGATTAGTCTTCAATTATCAAAAGATATAACACCTATATCAGTGAAAGGTTCACTAAAAAGGTATGTAAACATGATTTTTGCCAGTTGGAGAAAGAAAACAAACTCTGCCTGAATTATTGGTTGATATTTACCATATGTTGTGATCGTTCATCTTGTATGGAGACTGTAATACCAGATGGAATATGAGTTATTCTCACAGCACTGTTAGTAGTATTTGCATGCTGACCACCTGAACCACCAGATCTGTATGTATCAATCCTCAAATCTTCATGCCTCAACTGGACATCTACCTGTAAAAAATGCTTGCAATATGATCAGATTACTCCTAGTTTGGTATTCTCAACCTTGAAAATCAATTAAATGGAGATGAATAACATTTTCAAAGCAGCACAAATGGGAAAAACCAAAAACAAAAGAGCCAGATATCTGTTCATTGAAATAGCGAGAGTCAAAGTAAGTATCTATCTGTTATACTAGAGTTCATAGAAAAGAATAGAGAAAGTGATTCAATAAGGTCAACACCTCATCAGCCTGAGGAAGGATAGCAACGGAAACAGCACTGGTATGAACACGTCCAGATTTCTCAGTCACAGGAACTCGCTGCAGAAAAAAAAAAAAAAATCTCTAATTCTCAGTAACAATAAGATAAATACAGAGATTTGTACTGATGAAAGAAAAATATGTAAAACAGCAGGTAAAAACACCTGCACTCTGTGAATTCCACTCTCAAATTTAAGTTTCCCATACACACCAGCTCCTGATATTGCTGCACTAGCTTCCTGGCATGGAGAACTACAGGTTTAGAAGCTTGGTGGGCAGCAAAACAATTGGGATTTCTTGACTTGACCACCATTTACTGACATAAACCATCCAGGTGGGCAACATCTTTGGGTTAAATATTCATTCAAAGGAAACAATTATAAAAGTGTGGATAACTACAGCCTCATAGTTGAGCTTATCTGCTTAAGATGAGAGCTGTAAAATTCACTTTGTTCAGTAAAGCACGTAAAATACCTTGTATCCTTTAAGATCAGACTCAGTTATTTCTACAACATCAAACTTCCAACCTTTCTTCAATGAGAATCTCTCATACCTGCCATAACCAAACAAGGTCAAATTTAAGGATAACTTCTTGATAACTGAATTAAAAAAAGAAAGAGGGGCGCAGGGGAAGAGAGATAGAGAGAGACAGAGAACCAATAGTAACTCACATCTTGAATATGTCCATTGCAAACAAGGAGGCCTCTTCACCTCCAGTTCCTGATACAAAAGTTCAAGAAAATATATGTAAAAGTTGCTGCCTCAGTAAAACTTGATGCAGATTAGATATAAGAAGGCAGGTAACAATTTGAGACACAATAAAATACCGACGTTTGTAATTACTCTTTACCTGCTCTCACCTCCAAAATACAGTCTCGTTCATCAGCATCATCCTTGGGAAGTAATGACTTTAGCAGCTGATTCTGCAGTCTTCTCTCTTCTTCCATGGCTTGACAAAATTCGCCAGTTGCCATTTCCAGCATTTCTTTGTCTTCTGTACATTCAGCTATTAGTGACTTCAAACCCTCAATCTCCTGGACAAAAATAAAATAAATATTTTAGCCTAAAAAATATCCTGCAGAAAAGCAACATGCAATCCAAGTCTCAGTATTAGAGTACATGAAAATGGAATAAGACTTCCAGCTACCTCTGATGCAGCATGCAATCCAAGTCTCAGTATTTTTGAGAAAAAAAATTTCTAGCTATAATAATAGCTGAAGAAAATAAGAATTGGACATTGCTGTAATGTGTATCAATATCAAGAATCCAACAAAAGGGCATCTGCAAATACCATACACCAAAGGCATCTCTTCCAGGATATGTTTAACGAGTTCATCTCATCTATTACTAGGACAAAGAGATAAGGGCTTAATGCAGATACTTGATATAATCCAATTGTAATTTGGAAAAGCCTCGGTATCTCCTCCACATATTCTCACACATGTTATATAGACCGCCACTCCAAAAGAGATCATATTAGCTCGGATTCTGTTGAGCACATAACCTAAATGACGAGGTGAGGATGAGGGAGCACAATTTTCTATGAGACCTCATGTTATATTGACCTGGATACGGGTGCCAGGTGTGGGTGTGAGTCCAGGAATCCAAGTATCTAACTCATCTAATTTTCATGTCCATGGGCACATGAATACAGCTCGGTTTATATTTTTCAGGCCATTTTTTTATCTGTTCAAGGTAATGGAAATCAGACACTAAAGCAGAGTTTTTATTTACAAGAGTCCACGTAACACAGCTGAGACTAGAAAGCATGATAGATCCATACAACATGATACATGTGAGCATGTGCATGTCATAATTTCTTAGCAGAACCAGAATCAAATAACCTTAACATATATAGAAGATGATATTAGGGCCCACTGAATATACCTTCTGTTTAGTTCTCAACTCATTTATTAGATCCATCGAACCCCTGAGTTTCTGGAGTTCCTTATTGGCTCTTGAGTACTCTGTTGGTGAGGCTTCTGGCTGTCTTCAATCAACACAGAAAATCATCATCAATACCTCAAACAACAACAATGCCAACCCTTAATCCCATACGTGACCAAAATTCAATTCCCAAATGCAACAAGCAACATTAGTAGATAATGCATTTTGAAGTAATCCAAAATACATGAAAGGAAAAGGTCTTCTCTAAAGGCTCCTGTTCCATTAATTATTTTGTGCCACAATTATTGAGAAGAAAAATTCTAGTAAAAACAAGACCTTCGGAGCATTCCTCGAGTTGTTCCCTTGTGTCATCTTCTTACAATCACATTTAACTAAGATATTGTTACACAACAAGTTTTATAGATAAAGTGACTGTTAGAATTAATTAACTACACATCAAAAGCAATGGCAGAGAACCAGGACGATTATTACCTGATTAATGAGATCCATAAGATACACGCTCCTGTGTTCAATTGCCGACAGCCTTTTGTCCATAATCTTGATTAACTGGGGCGATAGTTCAGTTTGCACCTCTGCATATTTAAATGTTCAATCCATTTAACAAACTTAAAATTTATAGAAAATAAAAGGTACTGCACCTTTTGAGATTAAGATAAAACAAAGAAATCCAATAATCCAACTACGCCTATGAGTATATTACTTTGTCACTCAAATCAATAGCAAATCACATGATATCATCTTTTCTTAAACTATAGTTAATGCAAACGTAATCTTCTCTTTTAAAATTCAACATTACACATCAAACAGGCGGAAGAACGTGATTAGCTTTGAAGTGAGGAGCTGAGCACGGTTTGATATCCACCTACAATTCGCTTAGAAAAACAGTGACGAGGCAGAGTCTTTGCAATAGCGAATTTGACGCATAATAAAATGAAGACAGATGAAAGAAAAAGCTGAAACGAAAGACGAATGGAGAAACCCACCGGTGGAATAGGGTCGAGGATTGGGGAAGATGGTCATGCTCCTGGGGCTGGCTGGTCGCAAAAGCAATCGTTGATTCCGAAAATCCTTATGCGAACTGAAAAAGTAATCAAATCCTTTAAAATGAAGAGTCAGATTGCTCCTCCATGGGAAGCGTCGAATTCTCATTCTCTTTGACTCTTGAAAATGGAAGCCCAGATTAGAGGGTTTAGGGCTTTAACTTAAGAGGAGAGAAAATGATACGCAGAGGGAGACCTCTGCCTCAATGATTTAATGGTAAATTTCACCGCTCATTTTGAGATTTTTAAGTTGCAATAATTATTTATATATATATTTTTTAAAAATTAAAGAATATATCTCTTACTAATAACGGACTAAATAAATTAATTATTTTATTTTTATATTGAAAGAAATTTTCTCTCTTTCTCTCCTGTTTTCCTATTTTCCTATCTTTTTTCATTCTCTTTTTCCTCACATCACAGACAACTAGCAATGGGTTATCGTCAATAATGTTTGTCTTCCTCATTGTCACCATCGGCTTTCTCTTTTAATCTCTCCCTCACCCTCCCCCAACAACTCATTGGCGACATGTTCAAAGCAAAATGACATGTGAGCCCAAAAATATAATTTTGAATAACTCTTTAAGATCATTTATATCGATTTCTCTTCTCCTTCTCCATCTCTCTATATCTACCTCATTGTCAAACCCTAATTTGAGTTTCATCAAACCTTTAGGTTTCTAGCTTTGAAAGAATCCAAAAAGCAAAACCTAGATTAAGAATTCAAATATGGGTTGTGTTTGAAGGTTTCTAGGTTTGTTCATTGTTCAAATGACAAACAAACCTATATTTAATTTAGAACTTTTAAATAAAACCTAGATTTGATATGGTTTCCTTTGAATGTATTAAATTTGATGTGGGTTCTTATGATGGTCAAAAACTTCAAACAATGAACAAACCCAAATCTAATTTGGGTTTCTAATAATGATGGTTGGAAATAGTTGCCAACCACTAGTTGGAATTTTATTTTATTACTTTTTTTTTCTTATAAGAAAGAAGATAAAAAATAAGGTTATTTGGGGAATTCTCAAAAAATTAGCTATTTTTAGTTAACCACAGAGGATTTGTAGGATACACAGTAGTTAACCTTGAGAAAGATAAATGACATTTTCAAAAACATAAGGGGTGATTAGGGCAATTTAGGCAAAATTGGAAAGAAGGTTTGTAAATTTTAGCCTTGATTTAAAAATCAATTTCGACATTATTATATAATTAGAGGGTTTAAGGCTTGTTAGGAAGGATAAATTACATCAATCATCCTTGAGTATTGGTTAAGAAAGTTACAAACATTTATGGGATTGAAAAAAAACAAAGCCCTATTATAGTTTAAAAAATGAATAAAAGGATCATTTTACCCTCACTTAAACTTCTCTCTCTCATTGATATTGGTTCTTGTTGGAGACAACCATGGTTGTCCTTCTCTACTAGTCTTTCTCATTATTGACAAACAACTATATATGATTGTCTCTTTCTTTTTCTTTTCTCTATCATCTCTTTCTCTCCCATCCTATTTTACAACAAACCCAGGCCCTAGTAAAGCCAATTTTATCTACAACAAATCCCAATGGTTCTAAGAACCTCATCTATTCCATGGTCTAATGGTCTAAAAATGGTACGTGTATCTCTTTCTCTAAAGTATGGTGAAGGGATATCTGTAAGCCTTATCACCAATTGGTTTCATCTCATTTGCCTTAAAATTCTCTCTCTCTCTTTCTCTATTCCTTACCATAAATAACCTAAATTGGGGGCCTCTGCCTCAAAATAAGAGATGTTTAAGTTTTCTTTAATGTAACCAATGTAAGTGTTGTTATAAAAAATACAATAATTAAAATTTATAGTGTGAGAAAGTTAAGCCAAAGTAGAGCTAGACACAGAACTCGAGGTGAACACCAAGGCGGGAGAAAAGAAAATGATGCAGCATAGGAGAAAACTCATACCACTGTCTGAGAGAGAGCTTGGCAAGCTTGAGTTTCTTGAAGAAGCAATTGTGGGCTTAAATAAGCAACAATATTTTTGAAGAGGGTAAAAGATGGAAAGTTTCTTGAGAGAGATAACTCTATTGTTCAAGAGAAAGCAATTGCAAGGTAGAACACTACCAAAAGGAAAGCTAAGATTCCTCCCACACGATCCCTTTAATGCTCAAGTCAATGTAGGTCATAGTCATCATATAAAAGCATGTTAAAGGTAATCCAGGAGAAGAAGTGGTTGTTCCTCCGAATGAGCAAACAATTTAATAATATGCTTAAGCTTAATTATGTGTGATTGGTGTCTTATGTTAGAATGCACCAATGCTTAGTGTTGAAAGGGAACGGGGGCTCGAGGCTAAAAAGCCAACTCTTGGTGGATCCATGCAAGGGTATAACAATTTTAAAACATTTTGAAAACAAAAAAAAAAATGCACAACGGAAACAAAAACAAACCCTTGCAAGACTCAATATTAAACATCCATATACATCAAAATGAAAAACCATCCACAGGGCGTTTAGGGATATACCTCTATAGATGATGTCTTTCATCGATAGTCCAATGAGCCTTAAGCTTTTGGCTTCCTCTACTACCCAAATTTGCTCTTGCTCTTATGAAACTCGAGTGACTAGGCTACCTTCTTAACTGTGGAGGACATAGTCTGTCCACGCTTGAGCCGCCTTAGAATCTTTCACTGAAGCCGCGCTAGGACCCTCTCGATGAAGGTGAACCAGAGCTATTGGGGTTCATTTTGGGTTGCTTATGGCTGTCTCACAACCAGGATCAACAAAGGGAGAAGGGAGATGGGTAACTCTTAGAGTAAGAAGAAGAAGAAGACCCATATAAAAAAGAGAAGAAGTTGCTGGAGACGCAATCGGGATTGCCTATTTCTTTCTTCAATTTTTGGCTTCTCTACTAAGCTTCATCTCTCCCTCTCTCTCTCTCTCTCTCTCTCTCTCTCTTGTTTATTGTTGCATCAGAGCATTTAATGCTCTGATGCAATGAAGTAGTGGAAAAAAGCCCGTGGGATTAATCCCGCTCTTAAAACTGTCTACCGTTTAAGAAGATCAGTCGATCAAATCATAAAGATCGATCAACTGGGACATAAAGGTCAGTCGACCATTTGTGATTGAATCCGATACTTCTAATTTATTGCTATTAAGCTCCGCTATTAACTCTTAATAGCCCTTTCACTAACTCTTAATGGAACCAAGGCCCCTATTAACTCTTAACAGTATGCATCGTTAACTCTTAATAGTCTCCCAAACATATTGATCCATTTAGTTAACTCTTAATTGCAACCAACATCATTAACTCTTAATGAAGTGGAACACAATAACAACAAAGGTTCACTAACTCGATATATTACTTAGTGTGCATGTGACTTTCTAGGGTCATAGCCATGTAGCAATCAGGACACATAAACTCTTTGACACTGGTCGAACACTTCTACCTATTAAAAGGATCTCTTTAACTCCCTAGAGCATCCTGAAATATCATGAGTATCCTCTAGCCAAGACTCAGGATAATCCTAATGACAATGAAGTTTTAACTTCAGATTAACCTATTAAGGCTTTTCAATTACCATATACTATAATCATTCCATTGACCAACATTCTGACCGAGTAAGAGTCGTGGACTAATTAAACTCATAGGACTTGGTAACTATTCCAAATCCAATATAATGTGATTGAGGTAGCAACTCAGAACTCCTTCCGACATTGGAAACTTTTTTTTAATCGAGCTTACTCTGGCTAGGGGTTTTTCAATCACAACCAACTAAGATCACATACGATATTCACCCTCATCTGATGGAGGACAATGGATCCTATCAACGAGTATCTGTTTCCATACACCATTACATAGAGAACATATAGAGAGCATTACCACCTCTCACACCGAATGGTTTCACTCAACCATAAGTCCTTGACATCGGTGCATAAGACAACTCTATCACTTTTAGTCATATGACCAGATACACAATTGAGAACTAGTAATAGATCATTAATCCTCATAGCCATGTGATCTGTTATAGACGTCACATTTAGTAGATATTCAATTAACACCTACTCACATGTCTAATATCTACATCTCATACAATATGGCATGTGACTCACCATCCATTATCATTAACATCTCATGTTAATTAATAGTAATAGCCCATGTGCCGGTCTATAATTGATAAACCATATTCCCTTTCCTTTCTAATAAATCTAAAGACTAGAAATTTCTTTAAGAAATCCTAAACTAAAGATAGTTGTAACATATTCTTAACACTTAAGAATAAGATCTCTACCAGGAAGTCTAGGGACTCATTCATAAGAAAAAAACAGAGAGTATGAATGAAGATATGACCTTTTATTTATGAACAAGATTACATCATTAGTGCCACTTACATACATCTGATGTAATGTAAATCTAGCATTTAGGCATTAACACCAAAAAATGTATCTTGGAAGGGGTTAGGGTGGTTTTCAAAACTATTTCAGAAACACACGTTAGGAACAGCGAAAATGAAACAAAAACGACCCTTGCGAGACTTGGTGTAAACAATCATATGTAATATTAAGCATCAAAATGAAAAACACGAAATAATAGTTACTTTATGCTCGTTAAAATGCTGTCGATTGCTCCATTGATGCACTTGGACTTGAACTATTTGTTCTCTTGCAAGCTCCCATGAATAGCTTTACTCTAAGCCTCGTCCACTTTGGTACCTACTTTTTGGCCGACCATGCTAACCCCCACAGTCGTAGGGACCAAGGCAATCCATGCCTAGACTGCAAAGGAACTCTTTGCCTCACCCACATGCTAGACAAGCAAGGTCGAAGGTGAAGCCAAGTTGTGCTTAGTTGTCCTTAGATGAAGATGGTTGTCTCACTACTTTCGGATCAATAGGAAAGAAGAGTGAAAGGAGAAGAAAAATGGCGATGAAGAAAGAGGAAGAACATAAAGAACAGGGAGGAGTTGTGAGCCTCTATTTTTCTTTTTTGCTTGGAGATACATAAAAGGAGTAATGGAGCAAGCTTGAAGAGCAAATGGCTCTTCTTTTCTTTTTGTCTCCATCTTCTCTCTACTTTATAAATACATTTGAAAGACGCATCATTACTAATGCTCTACCATTTGAAACGACGAAAGAATGGCACGTGAAATTAAATCCTGCTCAAAGAAATTGTTGACCATTGGAGACAACCGGTCGATTGTTTTACAGCCAAATGGTTAACTGTTTAAGAAGCTGGTTGACTGTTTCATGCCTTTTATTCCAAGTTTTCACAAATTGTATCAAGGCCCGCCATTAACTTTTAATTGTCCTATTAACTCTTAATGGTCTCTCTTTATTAACTCTTAACAGTTTGTTGATCCATTTGTTAACTCTTAACAAGACATCCACTATTATCATTAACTCTTAATGATAATTGAGAACACATGACAACTAAGAATCACCAATCAAATGCATTACCTAGTTTGTGTGTGACCTTTTAGGTTTAAAGCTATGTAGAACTTAGGACATATCAAACTCTTTGACGCCGATCGAACACTTCGATTTACTATGAAAAAATCTCCATTTCTCATAGCACCCTAAAAGGTCCTGAGTGACCTCTAACATAAAGTTAGGACGATCTTAATGGCAATGACGTCAATACTTCAGGTAAACCTATTAGGGCTTTCAATTACCATGCATTATAGTCCTTCCACTAACTAACATCCCGACCGAGTGAGAGTTATGGACTAATCAAACTTACAAGACTCAATAGCTATGCCAAGATTCAATATGGTGTGATAGAGATGACATATCAGAACACCTTTCGAAATCAAAATTTTTTTTCCAATTGTGCACACCTTGGCCAGGGGTTTTCCAATCACAACCAATTGAGACCAGATTTTTACCTCACGCTAGAGGTTAATGGATCCCATTAGTAAACATCTACCTCCATATTATTGGATATAAGCCCTTAAAACCAATTTTAGTAACACAAAAGGGACTTGATATAGTAATTCTTTAAATATTTTTTAAATGGCAAGTTTATGTTTTTATTTAAATTGCAATATGACTTAAATTAAACATACATCTATTAGTATAATTAGGAGTGGATGCCATTCTTAAGTGTTAAGAATATGAGTAATGATTAATCCACAATTTGTTATGCTATAAACAAGTTCCTAGTTGTAGAGTTTCTAACCTGGATAGTAGCAACTTGTAAAGGGTAGCACATCGTCTTCCTATTTATTTAGTATGAGATACTAAAAGTTAAGGTTGGTGAATCTTGTGCCATTCTATATGAGATATGGAAGGAACATGAGTGAGTGCTCGTTATAGGAATGAGTTTACTAAACATGGATATTAACATTGAATCACACGGGTTCTTTCTCACAGGTCAATGATTCAATGTTAGTTGCAAATTTGAAACTAGTCTTTAGACTTGAGATGACATAGATATCTATGCATTGGTGTATTAGGATATCAATGATATTATATGGTTGTTTTAATCAGAAATGATTATACGTATCTATGTGCCTAATTCAGTGGTGCATGAGGTATATGTGCATTAAACATGGAATCTATCAACTTAAGGCTTGCGAGAAGGATATCCTATGCAATCCAATAATCACTTGATGATAAATTCTTAGCTGAGCTAATATGACGATGGAATGTGTGTTCCATATGTTGTGTCATATTAGTCAAGATTGGTTTTGGATTTGGTCACACAACAAGATTAAGAGATTTGACTTGTTGTCCATGATCTCATATCTCGTTGGGATATAGGATGATAGAGGGACCATATTGTATGGTATCGTAATAAAAGATTCACTATATCAGTTTCACATTAAATTGGGTAATCATGACATATTACTAGATGTCACTCATGATTTACTATAATTAATAGTTGATTATTCTTGTTGCCAATTTAATTGTGAATCCAGAAAGTCCCATCCAATAAGAAATCACTTTTAAAGAGAATAAGGATAAATTAGTAATTTTGGTGTATTTATTTATTAGATAAATAAGAATGATTAAATAATTATATTATGAATAGAATTATTTAATTATTAATTGGATCGGGATTTATGCTAGCACATTAAGCCCGACCCAATAGTACTTAGGGTTTCTCTATAAATTGGATTATAAACCCTAAATCAATGTGTGTGAATTTAGATTAAGTCAAAAAATTTTAGAAAATTTATGTTTCTTCTTTCAAGATGCTCTTGGATCAAAAATGGTTTTAGGTGGAACAACTTGGGATCTTACATGTGGAGGATTTAAAAATGGATGGCCCAAGATAGAAATTAGATTTCGTCAACAAGTATTCTTTCGTTTCTTCTTCGATTTTGTTAATTGTAAATTCTGAAAAATGTGATACTTGAAAATTAATTTTTATTTCACTGCGTATGATCAAGTCTACATTTTCCAACACATACACTACTGCACAGATACCACATGGAAAGCATTCTGACCTCTCATAGTGGATGGTTCCACTCAACGGTAAATCTTCGACACCAGTGTATAAAATAACTCTATCACCTCTGGTCTAAGGACTATATACACAATCGAAACAAGTAATAGATCATTAATCCTCTCATCCATGTGATCTGTTACAAGCGTCACATTTAGTAGATGTTCAACCAACTTCTATCCACATGTTTACTATTTGCATCTCTTATAATATAGCATGTGATTCTGTTAGGGATAGTGCTCCGAATGCTAGATTTACATTCACGTTATGAGATGTAATGGTATGACACTATTGATTTATTCTTGATATTAATAAAGGTCATATCTTCATTCATATCTCTATCTCATCTATATGAATGAGTCCCTAGATTTCTTGGTAGAGTTCATACTCTCAAAGTGTTGAAACTATGTAATGTGGATCTCTAGTTTAGGACATCTTAAAGGTATTCCCAGTCCTTAGACTTATCAGAAGAGAACTATGATTTTTTTATTAGTGGACTAGCACATGGGCTACTACCTTTGTTAGCATGGGATGCATATAGTAGACATATGGGTGAGTGTTGGTAGAACATCCACTAAATGTGATGCTTATGACAAATCACATGGCTTGGAGGATTAATGATCTATTGTTGGCTCTCGATTGTGTATCTAGTCCTTAGACCAAATGTGACATGGTGTTTTGTGCACTGGTATAAGGGATTTATCGTTGAGCGAAATCATCTAGTGTAAGAGGTGGGGATGCTCTCTATGTGGTCTTTAGCAATGGTGTATGGAGACAGATGTCTACTGATGGGATCTATTAGCCTCCATTGGATGGAGGTGTATGTCCTTTGTAGTTTGTGTTGGTGGTGATTGAAAATTCCCTAACCAGGGTGAGCATGAGATTGGAAAGAGTTCCAATGTCGGATTGGATCTAACATGCTACCTCGAATACACCTTTCTAGATTAGACTCAAGTACCGAGTCCTATGAGTTTAATCAGTCCATGACTCTCACTTGGTTGGGATGTTAGTTAGTGGAGGGATTATAGTGCACGGTAATTGAGGAGCATTAATAGGTTCATATGAAGTTGACTTCATTGCCATTGGGATCGTCCTGAGTCTTAGCTAAAGGATACTCAGGATCTTTCAAGGTGTTCTAGGGATTTGAAGAGATCCTCTTGGTAATTCAATAGGATCGGCTGACATCAAGGAGTTGACGTGTTTTGATTGCTACATGGCTATGAACCTAGAAAGTCACACACATATCAAGTAATGTAGCGGATTAGTGATCCATTATTGTTAGTGTGTTCCTCATCACTGTGGGATAGTGATGTTGGTTGTTGTTATATGTGGGACACATCGATCTATGGTTATGGGAGATTGCAATTGGATAATGGGGCTTAATTCCATTAGAAAAAGTTGGAGCATTGTAGAAGGAACTGATCAACAGTTCCATGGAGTGGTCAACCGGTGCTCTCATGTAGTCGACCGATCTTCGGGCAGTAAACCAGGTGCCTCATGTGGTTAACCGCTTTTGTCATTAAATGTGACACAACTTTGTTGCATCAAAGGATTCATACTCTAATGCTATGATGATGAAGGCATGGGAGAAGGGAGTGGCATGGAAGACAAATTTAGGGAAGGGAAAGGGATTTGAGGAGAGTTTTTGGAGGGTTGAGGAGGCTTTGGCAATTGCACAAGCAACTCTCATTCTTTTTCTTCTCTTCCTTGTTCTTTTTCTGCCTTGGCTATCTGTCTTCTTCTTCTTCCTCTTTAGTTGTGGCTTCTTCTTGTTCTTGCTCTAAGATAAGCCGGTGTAGTTATTGCCTTCTTATTCTCCACATAGAGAGGTTGTTGGACAACTGTAGTACAACCAAGGAATGAACCGTTCAATAAATTCGAGTCACCTCCATCGAGGGGGTGTTAGCACGGCTTCGTTGGAAGGTTCTGTGGAGGCTTGAGAATGGAAGAACGAGGTCTTCTATGCTTGTGGAGGCAGGTTAGTCACCCAGACACAATACAGGTGCTGAAGAGCTTGCTGGACAGAAAAAAAGAGAGGATATCACGTAAACAACCAGCCCCGAACTTCATCTGAAAGGTATACCGAAAATCCCCCTATAACATGGGTTTTTCAATTTTGCATGTGGTTGATAGATAACGAGTCTTGCAAGGTCGATTTTGATTTTTGCTGTGTATGTTTTATGCTTTTGCTATGCTATTTTTCTGTTAAAAAATGCTTTAAAAATAAAACCATTATATAGATCCACACGTAGTTGGTGTTTTTTGCACACCTCAGGCCACTGCCTTTCAGATTCACCATCTTTTATCTTCTATTCAAGCCTATAAGATAGGGGGAGCACATAAGTAACAAAATTATATAAATTAGGGAAATCACCAAAATGCAATCCCTTAACTTTTTAGGGGAGACCCTTTTGGTAATGACAAAAAAGCGAAGAAGAGAAAAGAAAATAGTATCCAAGAAAAAAAATTATAGAAAATAAATTAGTCAAATGGGAAAAGAAAAGGGGGAGAAGAAGTCAAATTTTTCTTTGATATTTTTTCTTGTATTTTATTATCATCAAAAAGAGGGAGATTGTTGTGTTATTGAGTCATTTGTTAAGTTTTGATATGATGAGAAAATGAGAAGATGGTTGTTGATGTTGATGAACAAAATAGTGTATTAGAGATAGAAAATGATAGAAGAAATAATTGAATAAGGTTTGCAATCAATCAAGTATATTAATTCTTTAATCGTGTACAAAATCCCTGTTACTCGAGTAATATATCGATTAAGTATATCAAGACAGTGAATTTATTATCTTAATTGAGTATAAAGTCATTAGTAATCAAGTAATTATATGTACTCCATTTTTGAATGAAGTGTAATTCTTCTTTATTCGAGTAATGAATTTATTTAAAGTAAGATGTAAGCTAAATCAATTATGCTTATCCTTTTAATCAAGTAAAATTTATTTTTAATTGAGTAAGTTAATTCCACCTAAGAGATAATCGATTATGAGTTTTAACATATTCAATTATAAATCTATACTCGACTAAATATACTTTTATACTATAGTAGATATTGCAAGTTTCTTGCAAAGCGAAATTAATAAAGTACTTAAAAATTGTAATTGAGTAAGCATCTAAATGTACTCTAGTAAACCAATTTTGTAATCGAGTACTTACTCTCCAAAAAATTGTTGAGTCTTTGGTACTTTGATGTAATCAAGTACTTGAATTTGTAATCGAGTAAATGTATATTTATACTCGACTAATTTTAGCTTTCCAATCGAGTAAGTTTTACAAATTTTTGTCGTAAAATTTTAATAAAGTACTTTCATTTTGTAATCGAGTAATATTGAAAAATAGTCAAATACAAACTTTACATACTCGAGTATTTATACAACTTAGGCGATTAAACTCCCATTTGTAATTGAGTAATATTTGACAGTTTTTGAATTTATAAATGTTACAAAGCATTTAATGTGTGTTGTTTCTACTTCTCATAATTCAATCAAATCATTAAATGCTGATGGATGCTTTTTAGACAATTTGTACATTAAAATTGATGTTCTAACTACTTTGTGAGATGTTGTAGAGATCAAAAAAAAAAAAAAATGGAAGTTATACACAAAAACATTCTTTATTCAAGGATATTCTAGCAAATGCATTAAAGAGAGGAACATTATACAAAGGGCTGGAGTCTGGAGAAACAAAGTGATGAGAAACTAATCTATCCGAATTTCTAAAGCTTTCAAGTGTGCTTCATTGCTTGTGATTCTTTAAAAAAAAAGAAAGAGAGAGAGAGATTGTGCTTATCATCTTCATCTTACTATTTCTTTGTACACCCAAGAAAAGTGTGCTTCATTGCTTGTATTTTTCATTCTCACTTTATTGTGAAGTTGTAAACGTTAAGCCTAGGGGCAAATCCAGCCCTCCCCCAAATTTGTCATGGGATTTGGACTATTGGAGGCTAAAATGGCTTCTGGATCTGGGGGCCAGCCCTCCCCCAGATCCATCACTGGATCCGCCCCTAGTTAAGCCTAATCCTTGTAAAATGCATTAGTTGTGGCTCAACAAACTTTAAAAGGCATTTGTTGTAAAGGTTTGTAATTGGGCCTATTGTAAAAGCTACCCAAGTAAGTTTAGTTGTTTAAATCATTGGTAAGAAGTCAATGTAGTGGAGTAGGTAGGTAGCTGAACCACTCAAAAATCCTTGATTGCTACAATCTTTCAATTTCTCTTTACTTTTAGTTTTAATCTATCTTGAGAATTTTTTAAAGGGTGAAGGCTTAATTCACCACCTTCTTAAGCTAACTGTGTTTTATAATGATAAAACTTGAGCTTCAAAAAAATCTTCTAAAATTCTTTCAAGGAATTCAAATTGGTTGTTTGATGTTTAAAACATCAAGTACCTTTAGTAAATGACTTGTTGCTTGATAAGCAAATCATTCAGGTATTTGAAGGATTTAAATCATGATAATTAAATGTTTATTGAAGTAATTAGGGTAACAAAACATCAAGGAAAAGTTAGTTGAGTAACAAATAATCATACTCGACTAACTTATCAAATTAATCAAGTAAGACATGAATACTCTAAGGCTTAATCAATTATATACTCAATATAATCGAATATTGAACTAAAAAGGTTTAATTTAGTAAATCAGAATGATAATTGACTAACTGGGATATTAGTTGAGCATCTGTATTCAGTAATCGAGTAAGAATCAAGGATAAAATGACATGTCTATGTACTTGTTATTGGTTTACATATATCTCATCATGCGCAGTAAAATAAAATCAAATTTTGCGGGTATCATGTTTTTCAGAAATTATAGTTTCCAAAAATAGAAGGTTAGACAGAAGTATACTTCTTGATGAAATTTGATTTCATCGTTAGGTTCCTTGCCGTATAATCCTCCAAGTGTAGGATTGTAACGACCCACCCTCCCAAGGCGTGTCACTATTTTAGGATTTTTGGATATATATATATATATATTGTTTTTTGCTTATAACACCATTTCTAAATTCCCAAAATACCATATTCCATAAAAATCCAAAATCCCCTGATACCTACTTAGCATTTCAAATATTAAGCTGTGGAAGGTAAATCAAATACTTGTGGAAGCAGAATCATAACTTAATGGGATATTATAATTGCAAACGAATTCAAATCGTACAATATTGTTCCCAACAATCATAAATTATAATAACCGAAAAAAAATCAACATAAAGAATTGTAACATGCCACATATTATCAAGATTCTCACAACTTGTCCTAGCATGGGTATAGGACTATTACATAACTACCAGTAAAATCACATCTCAACAATCTCCATTCCTTTCGTATTGCTCTTTCTACTTGCAATGTTTGAATATTCCAAGGACAAAGTTCAAGTTAGAAGATGAATTTTCTAAGTAAGGGTTTAAAATAATTTTCATGAATGTATGATGCATGGACATGAATGAATTGATGCCCTAGAGTAGCTTTCATTAGCATTCTAGCCCCCGCATGGAACCCTATAGAATAATAACACAGAAAATAAATATGGAGAGTTTCAAAAACTAGAGAGCACTAGGGTATTTCGATTTCACCTAATTAATCCAATTTAATTTAAATAGTTGATAATCCAAATTTAATTATTCATACAATGATAATATGCCACACAAGTCAAATTTTTACTTTCATTCCAATTATATTCTTGTGGTGTTTATTATCTAGATCAAGTTATAGATTTTTCCTTTTGGTCTAAATCTATATCAACATATCAATCAAATATTGACCAAGTATTTGATAGCATTAAACATAATAATAAATACTTGTATGAATAAAGAAAATCAATCCATAAAAATCAAATTATCATAATTAAACTACATCAAAACACCTTAGTTACAGAGTTTAGTTCATATTACAAATGATAGAATCCATAACAAAACAAATAAACATAAATATAGAATTTAAAGGAAATAGAAGAAGAGAATATAACTCTTTTGATGTGTAGGATTTCCTTCTCCAAAAATGTTAGCACCAATTCTTGAAGAAAATATAAGTAATCGTCCACCAAGAATGTTCAAATTCTCCAATCTTTCAAGCTCTCTCACCTCCAACTCTCCTAATTTTCCAGCCTTCATTCTCTATTTATACTCGTCCATTTCTTCTTTTCCTTAATTTCCTCATTAAAACATGGATCAAACCATACCCTACATCCATTATTTCCTCACCATGTTCTACTCCTTAATTTCCTCCTCCTCCATGTTTTCCTCTCCATGTTTCATGCCAACCATGTCCACTCAAAATTTTAGGTCCCATACTCAATACAAAATAATTCCTCAAAATATCAAGAATTACAATTTATGAATTTTTGTAAGATATGGGCTTAATTTAATTTGAATTTTGGGCTAGGCATCTTAGGTCCAATTGGGCCTAAATCTTCATGAAATAGGTAACCCAAATAACCCTTAAAAAGTCTCTTAATCCATCTATAAATCAGCCCAACTTGGAGAAAATGAAATAAAAAATTTGTAGGAAATGCTAATTTTTTTGCAACTTTGACTTTCTGTCACTCCAACAGCCATAACTTTCTGTAGAAAATTTAGATTTATGCACTGTTTGAAGCGTAAAAAAGTAAACAAATAAAGGTTTCACATATATTTTTTTCATAATTTTTTAAAATTCTAATTGGTCCAATTTTTATTTTTAATCGAACCCTTGAGCAGTGAAAATCCATAACTTTTACTCTTCTTTCTCACTTTTTTTTTTCAAATTCTGTCAACATAATAAATTACCTAAAATAAATATAAAAAATATATAAAAGCATGATAATTAAGCGTAAAATGACATAGAAAATTTGTAAGAAATATTAGCACATCAAATACCCCCAAACTTAAATTTTTGTTTGTTCTCAAGCAAAAGAAACATAAATGAAAACTTAAATAGAAAATGTAGAGACCTTATTTGATTTAGATTTTTCAAAGTTTTGCCTCAAAGATAACCACAAATATATAACTTAAAGAAAATTTCAAATATTACAACAATTTATATTTAAATCATAAATCAATTTATCTTCACTATGAAATTTTCAGAATGTGTGTGTGTATAGCCAATCGTAAATTATTGATGCACTTAAGATGAGTTTATGCAAATAAGTAACAATAAAATGACCTCTAGATAGAAATAATTCAAACTCATGTTAGTGTTAGTTCCCTAATGCTAGACATAGATGACATCTGACATTTATATTTATGGAACTAATGATGTAATTCTTGTAATATGTAACAAAATATGTTTTTATATTTGAGGTCATATCTTCATTCATAGCTCTCTAATCATTATATATGAATGAGTTCTTAGATTTCCTTTTGAATGTTGTATTCTTAAGTGTTAAGAATATATTACAATTGACCTTTGTAATAAGGATATCTTAATGGTTATTCTCAGTCCTTAGACTTCTCAGATGAGGACTATGATTAGTTGAGTACGGATTGACACATGGGATACTAATGATAAAAGATAGTGAGTCGCATGCCATAATCCATGAGATGGATATAATATACATGTGGGTAGGTGTTAGTGGAACACTTACTGAATATGATGCATGTGATATATGACATGGCTCAGAGGATCTATGATCTATCACAGGCTTCAATTGTGTTACTAGTCTTTTGACCGACGGCAACACAGTTGTCTCATGTGTCGGTGTCGGGGATTTGTCGTTGCTAAGGACCATCCGGTTATCGGGTGGGAGATGCACTGTGTGGTTCCTGTGCAGTGGCATATGGAGGTAGGTGATTGCTAATGGAATCCATCGACCTCCGCTGTGAGGTAAACATCCTATGCGATCAGTGATGGTCTTGATTATAGAAACTCCTGGCTAGGGTACACTTGATTGGAAAGTGTTCCGATGTCGGAAAGAGTTCCGATGTGTCGTCTCAATCTCACCACGCTGATTTTGGCATAGTCATCGAGTTAGTGAGTTTGATCATTCCATGACTCTCACTCAATTGGGATGATAACAGATGGAGGAATTATAGTACACGGGAATCAAAAGCCCAATTAGTTCTATTTTAGAGTAAGACTTCATTACTGGTAGGATCACCCTAACATAATTCTAGTTGTCACTGAGGGTCATTTATGGTACTTTGAGGAGATGGAAAGGTCCTCGTTATAGACCAAAAGAATTTGATGTGTCTTGGTTGCTACTTAGTAGTGAACCTAAAAGGTCACACACATATTTGGGTGTGATGGTTGACTAAGCGAATAAGGCTAAAACTGTCATTAAGAATTAATGACGTTGTTGTTAAGAGTTAATGGATCAGGTTCAATGATTTAATTAATAAGGAGTAATCGTCAAGAGTTGACGGGCATGCCGGTAAGAGTTAACGGGGGCCATAGTGTCATTATGAGATAATGAAAGTGTTATTAAGAGTTAATAGCTGACCTAGATGCAATTTGTGAAAACTTTGGATAAAGGGGCTTAAACGGTCGATAGCCTGAGGAATCGATCGACCGGTTTTGAGAGAAACCGCCGACGACTCCTTTTGAGTGGTCAACCGATCTTGTTGCAAAGGGTCGCCAATGCACAATTTTTTTGTCTTCTTTTACAACCGAAAGTTAGGATAGGTGGTGAAGGAAGACGAAGGGATGACGATGTACGTCTTTCTGGTCTCCTCCATGCCCCTAGCTCAATTTGCATGTCCCCTGTTCATTATGAGAGAATTTGGGCTGCTAGGTTTTTGGGTATTTTGATATATAAGCAAAATGAGAGAAGAAATGTTGTGTTGTTGCATTCTGATTTCTCCCAAAACCTAGCCCGAATCCTTCTCACCCTAGAGAGTCTAAACTCTTTCTAATTAGCATTCTTCCATTGCTCCCATTGCTTCCTCATAGCTATTGTAGCTATTGTTCTGGATAGTGAGACTATCAAGCTTGAGAAGCCTCATTGATTTAGAACCCATTTTCATTCCAGCCTTTAATCTCCCTTACTCTCTCTGCCTAGCACAAAGAGAGAGTGTTGGGATTCTACCATTCAATGGAGCGTGGACTGACTAGGCCTCCTGGTCTTCGGGAGTCTATTCGGTCTAACCAAAATTTTGTTCAAGAACTATTTGGAGCAATGAGTTGCTGCCTCTAGGAGTATTTCGGCCTCTACATTGGTCTTTAATAGTTGAAAGGTATACGTACTAAACCCCCTATGGCATGGTTTAGTTTTGAATAGCATATGGACATCGAAACGAGTCTTGCAATGGCATTTTTAGTTTATGTTTCCGTTGCCATTTTATTAGTTTTTCGATTTTTTTTTTGAAAATCGGGTTAAACCCTTGCATTGATACTCTAATAGTTGGCGTTTCTCATCAACTCCATAGGCATACTTTTCATTCTTCTCTCCCCTAATGTAGAACAATGCACATTCAAGGATTAATAGGTCTTTATTGGCTTAAAATGTTAAGGTTAGGGTGGGGGTTAATAAGAAAAGATACGTATTGCAAAGTAAAAGAAAAAGTTGATGAATTTTTTTTCACTAATCTAAGAGAATTTCACTCAAAGCTCCCAAAGCACTACAAGATTATAATCATATGATGAGTTGAATCCACATGAAGAGCAAGTACATGGTGATTGTAAAGGCTATTAATTTCAATCCAAAAAATGCCTAAATCATATCCTTAATTGTGAAATGCCTAGGATTTCGCCTCGAGAGGTAATCAAACAAGTTCTAGAGTTTGTTGAGATCTATTTAAAGTTACAAAATTTACATAAACCTTCTCTAAGTAGCAAAACAACTCATTACTCAAGGCTATGTGCTCAAATTGTTCCAAATATTCCAAATGAACAATAGACTAACTCAATCTTTAAATACAAATTGTCATAATGTAGAGAATTTTCCAAAAGTCATAATTTTTTTAGTCAAGTTTTATATCATAGTCTTTTCAATCATCCAAATAGACAAGCCTCAAATTGAAACAAAACAAATAATCTTTTTTACACAAAATTTTGATTTTTTTTTTTTAATTTTAAATTTTCCATCTACCCCCAAACTTAAACTCAATATTGTCCTCAATATTGCAAGAGAAATAAAAGATATAAAGAGCAAAAATACTCCCCTAGTTTTATTGTAGTCTTGAAGGAACATAAGTGGTACTTCAATGCTTTTTTCATTGATGTTCCTACAAAACATGCAAAACCAAATTAAAGAACACATATAAGATTAAAAATTGGGGCGAGAAAATAAAATAAATGTAGCAATTGAAAAATAAATTTGGGTTGCCTCCCAAAAAGCACTTGTTTATAGTCTTTAGCTAAACTTGGCAACATGTTGCTTTAATCAAGTTTAATGGAAGTCTTGTGTTGCTCAAAACCTCCATTCACATAAGGGTTCAACCTTTGACCATTAACTTTGTAAGTTCTATCTTCGCTTTGTAGCTCCACTACTGCACCATATGGAAAAATCTTGGTTATGGTAAATGGGTCAGATCATCCAGAGCGAAGCTTTCCTAGAAACAATCGAAGTTGTGAGTTGTAAAGAAGTATTTGTTGCCCTTCTTGAAATTCTTGCCTCACAATATTTTTATCATGCCATCTTTTGATTTTTTCTTTGTAAATACGGACATTTTCATATGCATCAAGGCAGAATTCATCCATTTCATTCAATTGCAGTAATCTCTTTTCACCCGCAGCTTTCATATCAAAATTCAACAGTTTCATTTCCCAATAAGCTTTATGCTCTAATTCCATCTGTAAATGACAAGCTTCACAACGGACTAGATGATATGGGGACATTCCAATTGGTGTTTTGAATGCTATCCTATATGCGCATAATGCATTATCTAGTTTTTTGGACTAATCTCGCATTGAAGAATTCACCGTTGTTTCCAATATTCTCTTGATTTCTCTGTGAGAAATTTTCACTTGGCCACTCGTTTGAGGATGATAAGGAGTTTCTACACAATGAGTGACACCATATTTTGTTAGTAGAGAATCAAGATAATGGTTACAGAAATGCCTACCTCCATCACTAATGAGTGCCCTTGGGATGCCAAAGTGAGTGAAATGTTTTTCACAGGAAATTGAGTACACTTTTAGCATCATTGGATGGAAGTGTTGCTGCCTCAACCCATTTAGATACATAATCCACAACCACAAGAATATATTAATTTGAAAAAGATGGTGGAAATGATCCTATAAAATCTATTCTCCATACATCAAACAGCTCTACTTCTAAAATATTATTTAATGGCATTTCATTTTTACGTGAAATATTACCATTTCTTTGACATCGATCAGATGAATTAACAAAGTTTTGAGCATCCCTAAATAATGAAGGCCCATAAAATCCACATTAAAGTACCTTAGCAGCTATTTTTGAAAAACCTAAATGTCCACCACATTCCCCAGAGTGACAATGATTTAAAATACTTTCAATCTCATTTTCAAGAATACATCTCCTAATAAGTTGACTTGAACAATATTTATACAAATATGGATCCTCCCAAAAGTAATATTTAGTATCAGAAAAAAAAAATTTCTTCCTTTGTTGATAAGATAAATGGGAAGGAATAATATTGCATGCCAAATAATTCACAATGTCAGCGTACCAGGGAGTATTGGAAATGTGGATTGCTAATAATTTCTCATCAGGGAAATATTCACTGATGCATCTTCTTTTTCCTCTTCCACTCCCATTCTAGATAGATAGTTTGCTACCAGATTTTCAGCTCATTTCTTGTCTCTTATTTCTAAATCAAATTCCTGCAACAAAAGAATTCAACGAATGAGTCTCAATTTTGCTTCCTTTTTTGCAAGAAGATATTTAATAGCTGAATGGTCTGTATATACTATTGTTTTTGTCCCAATAAGATATGATCAAAATTTATTGAAGGCAAAAACAATAGCTAAAAGTTTTTTTTTCTTGGTAGCATAATTCAGTTGTGTATCATTTAATGTGCGATTAACATAATAAATAACATGCAACCTTTTATCTTTTTGTTGCCCCAACACTACTTCTATTGCATAGTCACTTGCATCACACATTAATTCGAAGGGAAGACTCCAATTAGGGGACATTATAATGGGAGTTGAAATTAGCGCCTTCTTCAACCTGTCAAGAGCACATAAGCACTCATATGTAAATTTAAAAGGTGTATCCTTCATTAATAAATTAAAAAAAGGCTTAGTGGTTTTAGAAAAGTCTTTGATGAATCTTCTATAGAATCCAGCATGTCCCAAAAAGCTCGTCACTCCCTTGACAGAGGTAGGCAGAGGTAATTTCTCAATGATCTCAATTTTTGCTCTATCTATTTCAATTTCACTTGCTGAAATTTTATGTCCTAACACAATTCCTTCTTGTACCATGAAATGTCATTTTTCCCAGTTTAGCACCAAATTAGTTTATTCACATCTCTACAAAACTAAGGAAAGATTAACTAAACAATTATCAAAAGAAGAACCAAACACAAAGAAATCATCCATGGAAACTTCTATAAATTTTTCCATCATATCAGAAAAAATAGTCATCATGCACCATTGGAAGGTTACGGGTGCATTACACAATCCAAATGACATTCTTCGATGAGCAAAGGTTTTGTATGGACATGTAAATTTGGTTTTCTCTTGATCTTCAGGTGCAATAGGAATTTTATTGTATCCCGAGTATCCATATAAAAAGTGATAAAAAGAATTACCTGTAAGTCTCTCAAGTATTTGGTCAATAAATGGTAAAGGAAAATGATATTTATGAGTGATAGTATTTAATTTGCAATAATCAATACACATATGTCAACCCGCTACCGTTCTTGTAGGAATGAGTTCATTTTTGTCATTAGTTATTACTGTCATTCCTCCTTTCTTGGGTACAACTTGTACAAAACTTACTTGATTGCTATCAGATATGGGATAAATGATACCAGCATCAAGCATTTTTAAAATTTCAACCCTTACCACTTCTTTCATGTTTGGATTAAAACGCCGTTGGTGCTCAATAGTGAGTTTATGATTTTCCTCCATTAAAATTTTATACATACATAAAGAAAGACTAATTCCTTTGATATCAGCAACAGACCATCCTAAAGCTATAATGTGTCTTTTTAAGATATGTAATAATTTTTCTTCCTCTTCATTATTTAATGATGTAGAAATAATTACAGGAAGTGTGGAGGATTCCCCCAGAAATGCATACCTTAAGTGTGATGGTAGCTGCTTGTGATCAAGTTTTAGGGGTTGCTCGATGGATGTAACTAATGGGGTTGATCCTTTTCCAAGCTCTTCAAAAATGGTTCTTCTTGATGAACATGATTGGATGACTCTTGTTGATGACTCTAGTGGATACAATTCTAACAATGTTGCTAATGGTGCATCCAAAAACTGCACGTCTTTTCTTAAAGGATCTTTAGGATTTTCATAAATTTCAGCAATACATTCATCAATAATATCAACCTAAAAGTATACATAATTTTCTAAAGGATATTTAGAACTTTAAAAAACATTAAAAATTACCTCATCTTCCCCAACTCTCAAAGTTAGTTTACCTTGTTGCACATTAATCAAAGCTCTTCTAATAGAAAGGAAAGGACGACCAAGAATGATAGGTACCTCTCTATCTTCCTCCATATCAAACACAATAAAATCTACTGGAAAGATGAAATTTTCCACTTTGACAAGAACATCTTCAATGACTCTTAGTGGTCACAGATTTATCTGCTAATTGAAAAGAAACAGTTGTAGGCTTCACTTCACCTAAGCCCAATTTCCTGAAAATAGAGAAAGGCATTAAGTGAATACTTGCACCAAGATCATATGGAACTTTATTAAATTCAGAATTCCCAATATTGCAAGGTATAGTAAAACTCCCTGGATCTTTTAATTTTAGAAGTAATTTGTTTTGAATTATAGTACTGCACTTCTCAGTTAGCATTATTGTTTCTTGGCCATCTAACCTCCTCTTCTTGGATAGAATTTATTTCAAAAACTTAGCATAACTTGGCATTTTAGCTAATGCTTCTGTAAAAGGAATATTAATGTGAAGCTTTTTAAACACATCAAGAAATTTTAAGAAATTCTTATCTTCATTGTGTTGGCGAAGTCTTTGTGGAAAAGGAATTGGAGAAACATAAGGTATGACTGGCTCTTGCTTGTATTCCTCTTGTTTCTTTTTTCTTCATTGTGTGATTTTTCTTGAGGCAGAGGTGTTGTCTTGGTTGAATTTTCTTCCACTCCTCTTTGTTGTTGCCCTTCTAGCTATTTACCACTTCTAAGAGTGAAGGCTTTCACATGCTTTTTAGGATTTGTTTCAGTGTTTGCTTGGTAGTGCACCTTGCGACCTTGTTGCCAATTGCCTCGTTTGTACTTCCAAATTCCTTATGGCAGCTTGTTGATTTTGGAAGTTTGTTTTTATCTCTGTCATGAACTCTATTATGGCCTTAGTGAGTGTTGTCACCAAATCTTCTAAGGATGTCTTCTTTTTCTTGAGGCTGAAATCCAGGTGGAGGTACCCTTACATTATTTTGATTATTGCTTCATGAGAAATTTGGGTGATTTCTCTCCCTTGGATTGTAATTATTAGAGTATGAATTGTTTTGTTGTTGATTGGAATTTGAAATATAGTGAGCTTGCTCCGCACTCGATGTTGCAAAAGGATTGTCAGCTTGACATTCACTTGTAACATGTTGCCCAACACAGAATTCACAAACCTGCATAATAGAATGAACAACATTAATACTCAACTGATCTAGTCTTTTATAAATAGAGTCTACCTTAGCATTTAAAGCAGTAAATGCTTCAATTTCATGTATCCCAGTTGATCTCTTTGACATAGTTCTTTTTAAGGCCATTGGTAATTATTTGCAGCCATTTCTTCTATCAAATCATAAGTCTCGTCAATGGATTTACTCATCAAATTAAGCTCCTCTAGCTGTTGTATGAATGGTGATCCTTGTCGGATGACTTAATTCGTTGTAAAATGTTTGGACCAACAACCATTTAGGAAGCCCGTGATGCGGACACCTTCTCAACAAGTCTTTAAATCTCTCCCAACCTTTATACAAAGTTTCCATATCAACTTGGCTGAAGGTTGTGATGTCGTTTCTCATATTTGCAATTTTTTTCAATGGAAAAAATTTAGCTAGGAATTTGCTAGCTAATTCATCCCAAGTAGTGATGGTACTTGCAGGGAGTGATGTTAGCCAATTCTTTGGTTTATCTCTTAAAGAAAAAAGAAATAACCTTAATCTAATGGCGTCATCAGATACGCCATTGTGTTTGAATGTGTCACATATTTCCAAGAAATTTACAATGTGAACATTTGGATCATCATTGGGTAATCCACAAAATTGAATAGAAGTTTGGATCATTTGAATTATTACTGGCTTAATTTCAAAATTGTTGGCTTGAACGGTCGATCTTGTAATGTTTGAATTTATGCCATTTATTGATGGAACACCATATTCTCTCAATGTTCTATTCTTTGTTTCATTATTCATGGTTGTTTGTTGTTCTACTACTCTTCTTTCTCTCCTTAACCCACAAATAGTGCGTTCGATTTTAGGATCAAATGGAACAAGTTCAAGATTTTTAACATGTCGCATATACAATTAAAGTACAACACCTACTTCAACAAAAATAAAGAAAATAATCACACGTAAGCAATAAGAAGAAAAAAATTTAAATTGAAATCAAATAAAATGGAAGGCAAAAAATAATAAAAAAAACCAAAGTATAAATTAAAAATATTAAATGTATTATAAGAAAAATAAATTAATTAAAATACAACTAGAATATTTAATTTTAGTAAATAGTGTAACCTAATTTAAATAATAGCTTTGAATCTAAATGAAATAATAATAATAATTAAAATAGAATTATATGCAAGCTATGCAATGTTGCAGAGATATAGAATAAATATAACAATTAATAGACAAACAATTAGAATAGCCCAATGGAGTATGTAGTTAACTATGAGATCTTAGGTTCAAACCTTATTTATATATATATATATATATTTATTTATTTATAATTTTTTTAATTTACTATTATGAGTTATGGTGGAAAAAAGTAAGTGTGCCAATTTCAGTGAACATATTTGATGGTGGCCAAGATGATGGAGTGGGTTGCTGCTAACGTTTTACTTTACATATATATATATATATATTATTATTTTTGAAAATAAAATATATAATAATAAAAATGAAAGATGAAACACACAAACATATAATTATAATAATAAATTAACTAGAATGAGAATGGATAAATGGAATCTAAATAGTATCTAATGGAACAAGAAATACTAAAAATACAACATATATACTGACACATACACAAAAGATAAAATATGCAAAATCAAAATAAAACTTAATACAGAATAAAATATGTTTAAATTAACAAATAATTTATTTGATAGTGATATTATCAATTATCGATCCCCGGCAATGACGCCAAAAACTTGATAGCGATTTTTTACAAGTGTATAGATCGCACAAATAATAGAATAATGAGTAGAATATCGTTCTCACGAACATCGGGTGATAATTATAAAAATTATATTAACTTAAATATTATTTAAACAATTGATTAAGGGGAATTAATTAAAGAAAATAGAATAATAACACAAAGTAATTATGGAGAATTTCAAGAATTAGAGAGCACTAGGATACTTCAATTTCACCTAATTAATTCAATTTAATTTAAATGGTTGATAATCCAAATTTAATTATTCATGCAATGATAATATACCACACAAGTCAAATTTTTACTTTCATTCTAATTATATTCTTTTGGTGTTTATTATCTAGATCAAATTATAGATTTTTCCTTCCAGTTTAAATATATATCAACATATCAATCAAATATTGGCCAAGTATTTGATAGCATTAAGCATAATAATAAACACTTGCATGTATAAAGAAAATCAATCCATAAAAATCAAATTATCATAATTAGATTGTATCAAAACACCCTAGTTATAGAGTTTAGTTCATATTACAAATGATAGAATTCATAACAAAATAAATGAACATAAATATAGAATTTAAAGGAAATGGAAGAAGAGAATAAAACTCTTTTGATGTGTAGGATTTCCTTCTCCAAAAATGTTGTTACCAATTTTTGAAGAAAATATAAGAAATCTTCCACCAAGAATACTCCAATTCTTCAAGCTCTCTCACCTCCAACTCTCCCAATTTTTCAGCCTTTCTTCTTTATTTATACTCATTCGTGGATCAAACCATACCCTACATCCATTATTTCCTCTACCATGTTTTACTCTTTAATTTCCTCCTCCATATTTCCCTCTCCATGTTTCATGCCAACCATGTTCACTCAAAAGTTTAGCTCCGATACTCAATACAAAATAATCCCTCAAAATATAAAGAATTATAATTTAGGGATTTTTGTAAAATATGCGCTTAATTTTATTAGACTTTTGGGCTAGGCATCTTAGGTCCAATTGGGTCTAAATCTTCATGAAATAGGCAGCCTAAATAACCCTTAAAAGGTCTCTTAAACCATCTACAAATTAACCCAACTTGGAGAAAATGGAATACAAAATTCGTAGGTAATGTTGATTTTTTTTACAACTTTGACCTTCTGTCATTCCAACAGCCATAACTTTCTGTAGAAAATTTAGATTTATGTACTGTTTGAAGCATAGAAAAGTAGACAAATTGAGCTTTCACATATATGTTTCTTCAATTTTTTTTTAAATTCCAATTGGTCCAGTTTTTATTTTTGATCGGACCCTTGAGTAGTGAAAATCCATTACTTTTGCTTTTCTTTCTCACTTTTTCTTCAAATTCTGTCAACATAATAAATTACCTAAAATAAATGTAGAAAACATATAAAAGCATGAGAATTAAACGTAAAATGACATAAGAAAATATGTAAGAAATATGTAAGAAATATTAGCACATCAATAATCTCTCTCAGAAAGGACAAAGGCGGCCTTCAAAAAGGATAGGGAATTCCTTCGGAAAAGTGATCACGTAGCTTTGGAGAGAACTACGAACAACCAACAAAAGGTCAAAGGCTCGTGGGGGATCTCCACTTGCGAAAACCTTCCGATGCGTAAGTTAGTTACCGAAAGAAATTGTGTTGTAGAAAAAAAACTAAGGCTTCGGAAAGAAAAGTTTGGGTGATAGAAAGAACCAATTCCTTTAAGAAAAGGCCTTACAATAGCATCTCCTTCGCTATATGAGGCTATTATTTTTCTTTCCAATCTTGGGGGTACAACAATTGCCCCCCCACTCTTTGTTTTTTCACTTTTAAGTGAAAAAATGAAGAGTAATTTTACTTTTCCACGACCAAGATTCAGAAAGACAAATTTCCATTGAAGCGTTACTCACCTGCCGAAATGTTCCACCTTTCGAAGGTCTGTTATAAATTGAGTCATTTACTACAGTAATCACTTTATGCTTGTTTTATTCCAAGAGAGAGTTTTTGTCTTCCTTGTTCTTTCCAAAAGAATTTCTCTGCTCGTCTCTTTTCAAAAAAATATTCACCATCGGTAATTCTTTTTCGAAATGATTTGTTACAGTAAGTAATTTCTTTTCGAAAGAATTTTTTACAATCTCAGGGAAAGCTTTTCTGAAAGAAATGTTTTCCTTCCTTCATTATTCCTTTTTGAAAGGAATTCTTCTCGAGGTCTTCGTTTTCGTATCAACATAGCCCTTTCAGAAAGAAAACAACCTACCCATTACAGCATAAACTTTCTTCTTGAGCACCTGCTAGTCTTGTAGGAGTCCTTCCGAAAGAATTCTATTTTTGAGAGATAACTTCTCTTCGAAGGTAGTTCCTTTTTGAAAGACCTTTGCTTTCGGAGGAAAATTCCTTTTCGAAATAAACAATCCTTTCTGAACTATGCATATATTTTTTTCTTTTTCTAAGGACTTGTCTAGCTTAATCCTTTCTTTTTCTTTTATCTCCTCACTTTCTCCTTTACCACTATGGTGAGTGGGAAGATTTATCATCATGAGACCGATCTCAAATGGGTCACTCATTCTTTCCTGAAAGGTAAATGTTCTCGCATAACCGAGAATGATGTTGCCTTTCTCTGTCAAAACTTTAGGTTTCCCCATGATTACGGCACTCAGTTTTCTCTTCCCGAGGAAAACTATGCGATCGACGTTCAGGAAGGATGGATGAGCATCCATGAGGCTAGTTTTTGTCTAGGTTTTCATCTTCCTTTCCACAACTTTGGTCTTAAATTTCTTTGTTATAGAAGGCTAGCCCTAGGCCAACTACATCCTAACAGTTGGGCCCAGCTAGTTAGCTTCTCTGTGCTATGTCGTGAAACTTACATAACCCCATTTTTAGACTTTTTTTTTTTTTTTTTTGCTTCTTTCACTTATGCTTGGTGAAAAACCGTTATCACATGTATGCCCTCCATCGAACTTGGTGGGAGGATCGTCTTTTCATTGACTCTCATCCTAGGGAGGCTTCTTTTGACTCTTGGTTGTTCTTGGTCAAGCAACCGAATGGCATGTGGAACACCCCTCACTCATGGCATATTGACCCTGATAGGGTAGCAAAGCTAAGGCTAAGTAAGTCGGTCACCGAGCTTAGGGAGCGATACGCCGATAGTTGTCGCATCCTCATTCGGGGTGGTCCAAAACACCTTCTTGACCTTCTTACCATGGATAGGCTGATAACGGCCGGATGGGTCCTTGATCTCGGTGAACCATCACGTCGTAAAGTACTAAGGGAACCACCTTCAAAGCCTCTTGCCAACTTTGCAACTATGGCTACAACCGGAAGGGACATCCCTCAATAGGAGCAACCTTCTCCTGAGGGAGTGGACCTCCTGATTGCTCATGTTTTCTTTCGCGTCATTTTCTTCCCTCTTGACTTTGCCTGTCTGAATTTTTCCCTTTTCTTTCCATGTTTTCATTTGACTGGAAACCTAATCTTGTTTGTGCCTTTCCCTTATAGAGATGCAGCGTATGATGAGATCTTCCCAACAAAGGGTTGTTAGTATAGGAGCCTAGTCTGGGATTCCCCCTCCTCCTGGCCCCCAAGACGAGGCTCATCTCCTAGAAGCTCAGGCCTTTGAGCAAGGGAAGGGGATAGGTGAGATAGTGGCTCATTTACGTTGCTGCATGAGAAGCCGTCATCATAAAGCTGAGGCAGATCTTGCCACATTCTAGCCTGTCACTAATCTCACTCTCCATGACCTTCATACGGGCCTTTCATCTTATCCACAACCTGTAGAGGAGCCCAACTCAGTCCCTCATTTTTTGCTAAGAGGGATGCGTCGACGGCTATGAGTGGGGAAAATCGAGAGGCACAGTGATGAGGAACCTGCTCAAGCTACTCATGGGGCCATCAAATCAATTTCACATCCAAATGTCAGTCAATCCTTGACTCATACTCTAGCAATTGCCCACATCAATCACTATCGACCACACATAACACCCCAACACACTAGCTTTTCCCCACTCATACTGTTGGCCATGCTTTGATACCAAACTATAACGCCCCGCTCCCACCACGGGTTTTACTAGTGAATAATCAACTAACTATTTACTCGCTAAGACAATAATGAGGAGACGGGCTATGTTTCAATAAGAAATGTTCTAGGTGGGAACTAAACTTTGCCTCTCCCTTCGCTCCACTCAAGGATTTGGGAAAAATATCAGAGATCTCGTAGAAACAAACCTGAAACCTCAATGAAGCGTCACCCTTCTCTAGCTCTTCATGAAGAGCCAAGGATGACTTTTTCCAGGATTCAACAAAAACCATCAAAACACACTCGCTTTACTTCACTATGGCACAGGGCCTTAATTATTTGAAAATATATTTGGCCCAATTATTAACCCATTTTTTCATTCCCAATTGTCGTAGAAAAATACTTGGATTAAACTCCTCTTGAAAAATTTAATAAAATTTTCCTTGACCAAACCTCCATTTATTTTCTTTTTTATTTATTGCAAAATACACCAAATTTCCAACCTTTAGGAAGTAAATTGTTGGAATTCAAAACATCAAGTTTTCTCATCCATTTTCCCAAAATTTAAGGAAAATACTTTTTTATTTTATTTTTCCAGAAATGCCTCAAAATTTACATTAATTTTAAAAATATTTTGGAGGCTTAAATCCACATTTATTTATTTTTACAAACATGCTTTTATTCCATAAATTCCAGAAATAACATACATAGAATAAAAGAATGAAGACAGCAGCAAGGAGGGGCGACAACAGCACTAGCCGCGCCTACAACGCTCCTGTCGCGCACGCGGGTCGCGCCTGCTGGATCGGTTGCGTACGCGAGCCACCTGTCGAGTGCGCTGGCCACCTTCCGTGAGCACGTGCATCGCGCCTGTCGGGCCCTTACCACAAGCCAGGCCGTGATAACTTGACATCCACCCAATTTTTTTTTCTCTTTAAAGCCATATTTTTCAGAATATTAAAATACCTCAAATACCTCCAAAAATAACAAATTTTTCCTTTAATCTCCCACATCAAGCATATATACATATCAACCAAAGAAATACATCAACTTACACTACATAAGCCAAAAACATACACCTTTACATAACTTTTCTTACTCAAACATCTTTCAACCCTCCAAGATACTTTTTCCTTTTGAAGATTCCCCACCTACAAAGAGGTCAAAGGACCTATGAGCCATTGCTCAATAAGGGTGCCATGCATAAGTAAATGTAATATGAGAAAAATATGTAATGCAAAATGCAATGCAACAATGGGTAGTCTTCTATGCCCTCATAACCTCATAGGTTAAGGCACCAATCAACCCCTTCCACAACACTAGTACTCCATATGGCCATAGGTATACTAGAACACATATCATGCAAATATGACCACTACATGCAACTCATAATAACCACTTACAAATGCAAGCAAAACCCCACCACTTGGGGTCATCCCTTACCTTAAATCTCTTGAGAGCTTTAACAAAATTTGGCTTCCAAGATTTCTTTGCTTTCAACCACCTTAAGAAAAAGATTCTTAGAACATTGGAGGATCTTGAAGACTAAGAGATGAGAGGGAGAATGAAGAATTTTCTTTCTTCCTACTAGAAAAGGCTTAGATCAAAATCTTACTTTCATTTCCTTTGGAAGCTCACGAGACAACTCTCCCTTTGCTCTCTAATTTTCTTCCACCAAGCAAAACTTCCACTTAGAGATTTTTCTCCTTTATATATAATATCTTGCTATCTCACAAATTCAAGACCAATTTCTAGCCCTTGATCATTCTTTTAAAGAACAAATCCTAACCCTTGAAACTAGCAAAATCCTTGTGCTTTAAGGGGGTTTATTCTTAGCCATAGATCAAGATGAAACTAAATCTCCTCCCTTGAAGAAAAACACAATCCTTGCCATCTAGTCTCTTCAAATCTCTACCCTTGATGATAAATTAGAGACTAAATCTCCATCATCCATTCTTTTTATTAGGCTCATTATATATTTATTTATTATGTTTTTGGCAATCCATGCCACTTTCAAGGATTAATTGTAGCCATTAGATCTTGATCCTCTCCAAGCTAAATCTCCAACCATTGGATCTCTTATTTCTCACTATTTAATTAAATGAGACAATTTTCACTATATCACTCTTGAAAGACATAAATCATTTTTATTTGCATTTACTTTATTCTCACTATTTTTCCACATAAATGCATGACTAATATCTAATTTCATTTATATTTTCTTTAATCACTCTAATGATTACCTTCATTAAATGCTAGTGACTTTTTTCCTTTTTTTTTTTACTTTATTTAAATCACTCTTTTCTACTCTAAAAATCCACACAGACACATGCACATACGCTTCTCCACAAGAATTTATATATATCATTTTTCTTTTCTTTTTTCCTTTTCATAAAACCTTGCCAAGTGTTATCTCTACACTAAATTTGGCCATTTCTTATATCTTTAATATCCCATCTTCTTGAATGAAAATTTGTCAAGTGCCAACATTAGACACCTACTTAGCTCCCAATCCTTAAACTTGGCCATCCAATAATTTCTTTAAAATTTCACTTATAATGGAATAATATCCAAATTACCAAATTGCCCTTCACAACGCATCTTAAATTTATACACCTCCATTACTCCAACCAAGGCAGGATTTAAAATTCTAATACCTCCACTCATAAACTTATATAATTAAATACACATACAACACCGTGTGTTACATGAACCTATCCTGTAGAGGTGGATCATGTGGTGTTTTCTGAGAAACTTCGACTATCATAGGCTAAAATTAGTCTACCTTGGTTTCCTTAGCCAATTTTTTTATTTTGTTCATGGAAAGGGTAACAATTCTCCGTGGAGTGACCTCGGCGCTGATGAAGTTCACAAAAGGAAGGGGGATTATTTTCTTTCGACTCTTGAGAGGAAGAAATGAAGCTGATAAGCCTGGTAGGAAGGACGGTAAGAGTTGGAGGTGGTACATATGTCTGGTGATGGTGCTTGAAGTAGTCATCAGGTCGGGGAACCTTTCCATCTGCCTGTTTTTTCCTGTTACCTATGGGTCAGCCTTTTTTTCTAGTTTCTTCTTTAGGTCGCTCAGTTAATTCACAAGTCTACAGGATGTCTAGTTGTACCATATATCTATTAGAATGGGCAAATAGATCTACCAGAGTAATTGGTTGTTTGAGGGCAAGTTTAGGGGTATGAGGGTTGTTCCTTGCAATAAGGTTAAGATGGTTACCTGGACGGACAAGTCTTGTACCTCTAGCATAGCGTTCTGAAAGTAGTCGATGTATTGCCTCAAGGACTTCTTGGGACCCTGCAAATGCCGCGACGAATTCTGCTCATAACTGCTCATAAGAGGTAATGTACCCGGAGGGCAATTTGTTGAACCAAGCATGAGTGTATTTTGTCAACAATTGAGGGAAGACCAGCGCTGTGTGTGGAAGATGGGGTCCTCTCTCCCACTATACTCAGGTAAGTGTGGTAGCTTGAACTTAGGAGAAAGCGCATGACTGATCACGTCCTTGGAGAATGGAAGATGTCATGGCTGCGCATCACTGAAAATTACCCCTACAGCTTTCTTTTCAAAAAACTTCTTCAATCAACTTCTTAATTTTCGCTCCCCAAGAAAATGGAAAGGACCCTAGTCGTATATTCTGATCGGGCTTATGAGTTTCTTTAGTGGAAGGTGTACTTGCTATGGTTTCTTCCTATATTGGACTATTTTCTGCTTTTTTACGTTGTTCTGCATATTGAGCTTCAATGATAGGGCTTGGTTGCTTTGACTTTGACTGTGACTGAGATAACAGTGATGGCTAAAAGGGCGCTGAGGCACTGATGCATGCGCCTCGTGAGCGGGCTTAGGCCTTCAGAGCTGGCAAGAGCATGCACAACACACCCAACAATGCTGTAGTGTTTTAGTTTTTTTGTCGTCACTCTTCCTCATCTTTTCGTATCTTTGCTTTAGCTTGTGAAATTCCTCGAGAGAGATAGTAGAGGATTTTTTGGTTCTAGAAAGACTAGGTATGTCAACCATGGTTTGGTTACCTTCAATATTCCTTGGACAGAGGGACTCTGAAACTGGTTGCCTAATGGTCAGGTGTGCGAAGAGGACATGGGATGTCTACTTCGCGGACCAATCTTGCACTACGGTGGGGGGTTGGTCACTAGCCACCCAACTTTTTTGTCCTCTCTAGAGCATAACTAACTCTGGATAGGGGTTTAGAAGGTGCTCCCCTATAGCGATTTCATGCTGGGAACCTTTAGTTCGCAAAGACCTTGACCTTATAGCCATAAATAATGACTTCTCACTCGATTTCCCATAAATGACGCCAAATTGTTGTTGCCAAAGTACAACAATTAAATTTATTTATTTGGGATCAGCCAAAACAAAGTCATTCATAAGAGCTAAGGGTCTAAGATGTTGCTGGTGAGGTTAATTAGGTGTAAACTTGGTTGGGGTTGGATGAGTGGTCCCTGGGGCTTTTGGGATAGGATGCCTTGAAGAGTCTTCGAGGAGCCGAAGATGAGTGGCCCTGATGAGTCTTCGGGAAGTAAGGCTTCTAGTCTTCGGGAGAGCAGGGCTTGGACTTAGCTTGCGAGCAAATGAGCAATCAAAAAGGCACGCGAAAGACTCCCTCATGCGAGCCTTCCGATACCTAAGTCAGACAACAGTTTGAGAGAAATACCAAAGTGTGTGTGTGAATGTCCAAGTAAGATGTATGTGGCATATAGATATTTTGTGTCCCGAATGGAGGGATGTGTGGTTTCTTGGATGGGTCGGAGAGAGAGAGAGAGCATGATGGCTAGATGACTCAAAAGAGTCAGGAGAGAAATCAATTGTCCAAAAGATCTACTTGCCTTCAAAAAGGCACATATTTATAGACGAGCTTGGTGGGACCCACAAATAACTCTTCTAGGGAGTGCATAAAGGAGGTCGGAGATGTCATCGGGGTGAAACACCTCGATTGTTATCTTCAAGTGGCTCAAAGAGGCTTCAGGGCCACTAGATAACTTGGGTTCGGGAGACCACAAGGGTGCCTTTGGATTTATGCAAAATAAATGAGGCCATATTGTTTTTGGGGCGCCTTTCAGAGGGTTCGGGAGGCTATCGTCCCAAAAACTTTTCGGGAAAGAAATCATCGGGAGACTTCTTAAAACTTAAGAAAATTTTAAGACACCCCACAATAATAACGAAGTTGTCTTCTTTCTCTCGAAAGTCTTTCTCGACGGATTAAAGTTTTAACACTCAAGTTTTAATTAAAAAATTATTTAAAATATTTAAATTTGACATAAATTTACTTAGATATAAATCCAAATTTAAAGGTAATTATCATCTAAAATAATAAAATTTAAAATGATAAAGTTGACACAATCTCTATATCTAAACGCAATCTCGAAAAATTATATAATAATTGGAAAATAAAGAAGGCCGCAATTCAATTTTAGATTCCTAACTTTCATCGCGATCAGGAGGAACACATCGTGGAAGTGTCTAGAGTCGATTCTGGAGAGAGAGAGAGAGAACAAACAAGGAGAATAAGAAGTTGATTATCCATTCTTTGTGATATATTGCAGACAGACTTGTTGATCAGATATTGTCGTTGGTTGATTTGATTCGATCGATTTATCGCTCGATCATCAGTATTTTGATCGGAAGCGGCCATGGAAGTCCGACACAATCCGGCGACAGACAATTCGTCAGTCCCTCAATACCAGCGCCGCCCGCCGTCGCCATCACCATCGAAGCAGCCGAAAGCTTCCCCCACGCCCGTCGACACTTCTTCCGTCTCTCTGAGGTCTTTCATTGCATTTTCTTTTTCATACTTTTGTCGAATTATGGGGTTTTAAAGAAATCGGTCGGAAAAGCAGAGGAAAATAATGAAAATTTTGAATCTTGAAGGGTTTCGAATTTGGAAATGAGCAAAGCGTTTACTTTATGGTTATTCGAGTCTAACAGGCATTGTCTGGTTTGAAGGATTATTAATGATGAAATTAGATAAAATTTTTGTTTGTCTTGATTTTCCATCATGTTTCTTGGCAGCAATACTGATAAATCGTTGCCTTTCCCGTTGTTATTTTTGACTTTTTGTATGTCGTTACATTTGCTTATGTGCATTATTTTGTTCTCAGGCTTCAGAAGGAGTTGATGTCTTTAATGGTAAGCCATCTATCTTGTTTACTTAATGTCTATTTGTTTTTTCGTCAGGTGTGTATATTTTGTAGTTTTGGCTTTATCTACTTGCGTGCCCATATGTTACTTGTCTGACATTATATATGGGGACAAACTAGTGACAAAATGGGATTTAGTGCATATGATGGTAGTTATAACTTAATGCTTAGCTCTGGTTTTCCTGTAGTTTGCAAATAAAAGTAGAAAATGTTGGTCAGAAGACTTTTTTTTTTTATCATCCCTTTTAGCATAAATATTCACTGTTTAAATAAATGCTTCTAGCATAAAGGAAGATTTCAGAAGATGCCATGCCTTTTCCCTTTTGGTCATGTTGACATGAATCATTGTTGTTCACCTGACAAAATGGGATTTGCTTGTTTAGTGCATATGATGGTAGTTATAACTTAATGCTTAGCTTTGGTTTTTCTGTAGTTTGCAAATAAAAGTAGAAAATGTTTGTCAGAAGAATTTTTTTTTTTTTTTTATCATCCCGTTTAGCATAAATATTCACTGTCTAAATAAATGCTTCTGGCATACTGGAAGATTTCAGAAGATGCCATGCCTTTTCCCATTTGGTCATGTTGATATGAATCATTGTTGTTCACCTAAATTTTGAGAGGAAACTTTGTCTACATTTTTCTTTATTATTTTCATAAGAAATGCCATTATAACTTATTTTAAACAACCTAATCTTTGGCTCAAGGTGTCATTTGAGCAATTTTCAGAATTTACTCTAGGTCAAAAGTGAAATTTACTTTCTTTTATCTAGTCTTTTCTTGATGAGATTATCTTACCCTATACCTGGTGGTATATTTTGCTAAAGATGAAAGGGAAATTCCTACAACAGGTGCTCTCATCATATATGTTGTTTAAATATTGACCATTTCTGGAGTTTAACATATTGATTACTCAGAGAATTGTTGCAAGGATATTGTCAGGTCCTGGTGGACTGACTTAATATTTTAGAGAATGGGAGAGGGAAATCAGAGAAAGGATGAACAGAGGGAGAATTGATAGAATAGTGATATTACTTCTCAATGAATATCCAATTGGGAGAGAGATAGCCCATATATAGCTGGGATTCTCCTCACGTGCTGTAACCGATTACAGCTATAGGGAATGTACAAGCTTGACATAGCAACAACAAATTATGTACTACCCCCTCAGCAGCTAACTAACTCTGCCTAACCTTCTTATCCAACCCTTCTATTACATTTTATTGCAAAACTACCCTTATCCCCAACGGTACATGACAATTACCCCGCCCTTCAAAACTTTTCTTGTCCACAAGAAATATGGAGGAAGCTGGCCACATGCGGGAACTGGTTCAAAATGTCCGGGAGGTACTCCCACGTATTATCTTCGAAGTGTTGATCAGCCCATTTAATGAGAACTTGAGTAATTGGAGCACCTTGTTTGTAGATCACCCTTTTGTCCAGTATAGCTATAGGTTCCCGGATATGAGCTTCAGCGTGGGGAAGGTTAGGTAGGATGGAACTTGTTGGCTGTGCCCCCACTGCTTTTTTGAGAAGTGAAACATGAAAAACTGGATGTATATTAGTACCTTCCAGTAATTCCAAACAGTATGCCACTGATCCTATTCGTGCAATAACTGGAAAAGGCCCATAGAACTTCGGATGTAATTTAGAACTGGGATGGGGAAATAGTGTCCTTAGGTGTCCCGGTTTCAATTTGAGATACACGATATCACCCACCTGGAATTCTCTCACTCCTTCTCTTGTCAGCAAATTGCTTCATCCTATTTTGGGAATTAGCCAGCTCCTCCTTAATTCCTTGCAAAGCTTGCTGTCTTTGCTATAGGTATGCGTCGAGAGAGGCCATAGTTGAATTATCCGCCAGTGCCGGTAGGAGTGGGGGTTTGTAACCATAAAGGGCTTCAAAAGGGGACAGTTTTATGGCTGAATGGCGGCTGGAATTATACCCATTGAGCCATCAGAAGCCACTTATGCCATGTCTTTGGTTGAAGAAAGCAAGTACACCTGAGATACATTTTCAAGCACTGATTAACCCTTTCGGTTTGTCCATCCTATTCAAGGTGGTATGCACTAGACATCTTCAGTTTCACTCCTAACAACCCCATCAATTCCTTCCATAGTTGACTAGTAAAGATCTTATCCCTATCGGAAACTATGGCCTTGGGTGTTCCATGTAGTTTCACTACTTGGTCGAGGAATATTTTGGCCACTTCCTGGGCAGTGTATGGATGAATCAATCCTATAAAGTGCCCATATTTGGTAAAACGGTCCACGACCACCATAATGCAGTCTCTACCTTCGGATTTGGGTAGCCCCTCTATAAAATCCATTGAGATATCTTCCCATAGACCCCCAGGAATATTCAGAGGTTGGAGTAACCCAGGTGTTGCCACATTTTTTGGTTTGCACCGCCTGCAAGTATCACACCTAATCACAAAGTCCATAACATCCTTCTTGAGTCCTGCTCATCGGAAGAGTTGCTTGACCCGATGATAGGTGTTTACAGAACCCGAGTGGCCCCCTATGGGAGAGGCGTGCAGTGCCTCTATAATTTTCCTTTTCAGTGCTTCCTCCTCCCCAATCACCAGCTTCCCTCGGTGTCTAATCATCCCATTACTCAAAGTATAGCCTGGTTTGGATGAGGGATTAACTGCCAACTGCTGTAAGAGTTCTCGGGTCTTGTCAGTTGAGAGATAACTCGCAGCTATCTCTTGGCATCAATCTGAAACAATGGTTGAAATGGCAGCTGCACTTCCCTCTTCAAGACATCTAGATAGAGCATCTGCTGCGAGATTTTCTTTACCCTTCCTATATTGGATCACATAGTTCAAACCCATTAATTTAGTCATACCTTTGCGTTGTAGTTGAGTATGCAGCTTTTGTTGTAACAAGAATTTGAGACTCATGGTCAGTCTTGATTACAAAACTTCCTCCCTCGAGATAATGGCGCCATCTTTCTACTGCCATCAGTACTGCCAAAAGTTTTTTTCTCATATATGCTCAATTCGAGATGTCTTGGTGCAAGGGCTTGACTGAGGAAGGCTATGGGTCTGCCTTCCTGAACCAAGACTGCTCCTGTCCCATTGTTGTTGGCGTCAGTTTCTAGGATGAACTGTTTGTTAAAGTCAGGTAATCCTAGAGTGGGCATTTCACTCATAGCCTGTTTAAGTTTGCAGAAAGCCTCCTCGGCCGTAGCATCCCACCTGAATCCATCTTTCTTCAGTAGGTTAGTGAGAGGCTGACTGATTATGCCATACCCTTTAACGAACCGACAATAGTATCCGGTTAACCCTAAGAATCCTCTCAACCCCTTCACATTTTGCGGCCGAGGCCAGGACACCATGGCCATAACCTTACTTGGATCTGTGCTTACCCTTGTACTGGAAATAATATGCCCAAGATGCTCAACCTGTTGCTTAGCAAAAGTACACTTTGACTCCTTAACATATAGCTTATTGATTCTAAGGACTTCAAAGGTGGTTTTCAGGTGGTTTAGGTGCTGTGCAAAGGTGGGACTGTAAATTAAAATGTCATCAAAGAAGACTAGGATGAATTGGCGCAAATATGGTTTGAAAATTTTGTTCATTAACGCCTGAAAAGTTGCGGGAGCGTTAGTTAGGCCAAAGGGCATTACAAGAAATTCATAATGCCCTTGATGAGTGGTAAAAGCTGTCTTAGGGGTGTCTTCAGGCCGCATCCTAATTTGATGGTAGCCTGATCGGAGATCTAACTTGGTAAAAACAAAAGCATTCTTTAGTTCATCAAGGAGATCTTCTACAATTGGGATGGGAAACTTGTTCTTGATGGTCATAGCATTAAGTTAACGGTAGTCAATACAAAACCTCCATGACCCATCTTTTTTCTTAACAAGCAATACAGGTGATGCAAATGGGCTATGGCTGGTTTGAATAATGGACTCTTTAGCATATCTGCTATGAGTTTTTCTATCTCAGTCTTTTTTCTGGGTGGGTATCGATAGGCTCTTAGGTTCACTGGCTCTGCATTAGGCTTAAGATTAATAGCATGGTCATACGGTTGCTCGGGGGGTAGGGAACTTGGCTTGAAAAAGAGGTCCTTATAATCAATTAACAGTATGTTAAGGGAGTCAAATTCATGTATCTGCCATGGGCTATGAGTGTAACTGCCTGGTGTGCTTGCCAGCTGAAGCTCTGCTCCTTGCTCCCCAAGGGCAACACCCATGGTATGGATAGAAAATAGTTGAGCCACCTGGGATAACTTGCTCTTGAGTATCCTTTGTAACCTCTTACCCGAGATGATTTTACATACTCCCACCTCTGGTTTGCCCGTTAGAAACCTTTTTGCTGCTATCTTTCTCAAAAGTCACTTCCATTTTTTTGAAATCAAAACTGATTGGACTGACTCCCTTCATCTAATCCACTCCCAACACAACATCACACCCTCCCAGCTTAAGCAACCTCAAGTCAGTTGAGAAATTTGCTCCATTCATCTCCCAATGGAAATCCCTACAGGTTGACTGACTTAACACCTTGCTGCCGTTCGCAACCATGACTGATAATGGCACGGAAGGACTGACTTCACACTCCAATTTTCTTGCCACAGCTTCATCCAAGAAGCTATGAGTACTCCCACTATCGATGAGAACCATAGTTAGATTGCTATTTACCCTTCCTTCTACCTTGATAACCTTACTATGGTTAACCCCTTTCAAAGCATGCAATGAAATCTCTCCTTGATCCTCCCTCTCATTTTCCGAGAGTTCCTCTCCTTCCTCCTTGTCCTTATCTTCCCCTTCCAACAACAGTAGTTGCCTCTTGCACTTGTGGCCCACGAAATACTTGTCTCCACATTTGTAGCATAGACCAGCTACTCGCCTCTGCTCCATCAGTCTTCCTCCCTGGGTGGAAGCAGGGTTAGTGGATGGTAGAGCCAATACACCTCTTCCTTGGAACCCTCCTTCTCTGGGTGGCAACCTATTCCCAGCTTGCCAACCTCCCGTGATCACTCCTTTCGCCGAATTCCTTTGTTTCTTGGCCATGGCATCAACGATCATCTCTTGTAACCTTGCGCTCTCAGCAGCCTGCTTCACTGAGTGCGGTTGCATCATCTTCACCATGGGTCTGACCTCATCCCCTAGGCCACTGATGAAGCTCGAGACATAATACTCCTCGGAGAGTTGGGGATTATGTACCATCATCAGCTATCTAAGCTCCTTGAATTTTTGCTGATATACCTGGACCGTCCCTTCTTGTTTAAGTTTGTTAAACTCTTTGATGATGTCTTGCATGCATTTATCTCCGAACCTTACACACAAATCTTCTTCAAACACACTCCAAGGACTTCCCTCCTTGACCGCGAGCCAACCTTGATACCAAGCATCTCCCGTATCATTCAGGTAAGCAGAAGCCATGGTGACCTTCTGCTGTTCTGGAATTTGATATAAGGAAAATACTCGTTCGCATCTTCTCGACCACCACCTTGGGTTCTCTCTTTCAAATAATGGAATCTCGAGCTTCAACATGGGATAATTCGGTTGGTGTCGATTAGCCATCACTCTCGGCCTCCTTTCCCTTACATTCTCTCCCACTGTGTCCGTATCAAACTTGAATTCCGATGCTCCTCCTAGTCGAGGTTCTACCCCTACTCTTGGAAAAATGGGCTCCGTTCGGTCTCTCAGAGGAAACTCAGGAGAGAGCCTCAATGGCTGCTGTTGAGTGAACATTCACACAATCATTTGCATTTGTTCCATCATTTGCTCCCGAAAGAGAGTGTTCTGCTTGCGACTCTCCATCCTCCAACGTTCCATTGCCTGGTCGATTTTGGAATCGACTCCCACTCCAATCGATAGTTCCAGTGATCCCACTCGATTCTATACCTTCGCTATTGCTGTCATCGTCTGTTGTAGTTGAGATTCCATCTGCTTCATTCTTGTCCAGTCGGCCATGGTGGTCGCACGACGCACAAGAAAGATGCTCTGATACTAGAATGTCAGGTCCCGGTGGACTGACTTAATATTTTAGAGAATGGGAGAGGGAAATCAGAGAGAATTAAGGGAGAGAAAGGAAGAATAGAGGGAGAATTGATAGAATAGTGATATTACTTCTCAATGAATATCCAATCGGGAGAGAGATAGCCCATATATAGCTGGGATTCTCCTCAGGTGCTGTAACCGATTACAGCTATAGGGAATGTACAAGCTTGACATAGCAGCAACAAATTATGTATTACCCCCTCAGCAGCTAACTAACTCTGCCTAACCTTCTTATCCAGCCCTTCTATTACATTTTATTGCAAAACTACCCTTATCCCCAATGGTACATGACAGATATATTGCTGTGTGCTAAAGAAGTTGAGATGAAAAACAGGAGAATTTTGAATGGCTTTCCTAAGATTCCATTATGGGTCAGAAAATATGGTGTGCTCTTGGGTACTTGAAGTAAATAAATTAGTCTAAATATCTTATAGTAAACTCAGTTGAGTTTCCCTCATAATTTTTCCCTACTGTCTTTTATTTATGAAGAGTTTATGAAAGTTAATTTAAGGCTTCAGTTTGCTATGGATTTAAACTTAATTTGAGTTTCCCTTATAATTTTCTCATCTTTCTTCTAATCATGGAAAGATTGGGAAAGTTAACTCATGGTTGCTATTTGTGATGGATTTAAGGTTGGGAAAGCTTGTGGAATTAGGATTGAAAAGTAGCCCACTGTAATTTTGAAAATGAACATTCAAATGTCCCTCAACAGTAAGTAAATGGATTTGAAAGATATAAAATGCAGTTAATCCCGCTGTGGACCAAGCTATTATTGCGAAAATTAGTGAATACAACCATCATTAAGAATCTCATCTTTAATGTGTTGGAATATAGCTACAATGCAGTTTGCTGCTTTGATTTCTAGAAACTGACAGCTATTGTTCATGGAACAGAAACTACAGCTATGTGTGTATGTGTTCCCTCTTTTAATTGTCAAACAGGTCAACAGGTCAGAAAGTGTTTGGGATTTTCTAGGATGTGCTAGGCTAAAATTTTGGAGCTGTAATAGGTCTTTAGGATCTAAACAGTAAGACCTATCTTTCCAGAAGATCAATGGTATCTACTATTTAAACACTCAGACAAAGTATTGAGTGCTATCAATGTAGAAGTCCAGATTTTTGTTTTCTTTGGACTTGTGTGCTAGGCATGACCTCATCCGAATTTGCAAAAGTTCTCGGGGTTAGATTCCAAATACAAGATATATTGTAAGGGCTGCTTTTTAGGACCCTTTGTGATTCATCCATTTAGGGGTGGTTAGCATTTTTTTCTAAAAAGGATATAATGACATTTTTTTGTGGTTTTATAGACATATGGATGCTTGTGTGGTGTGTGTGTGTACCATTTATACATTTGATGAATTTGTGCTCAATAATTTGTGATTCCTGAATGCCATGGTTTATCCACTGTCATATGTTTATTTGGGTGGATTTATATCATGCAAATGACAATAATTGTTTTCTTATGTATGTGCGGACATACAAGAAAGGATAAAATTAGAAATGAAGTTATTCGTAATAAGGTAGGAGTAGTGCCAATCGAGGAGAAGATGAGAGAGACTAGACTAAGATGGTTTGGTCATGTGAGAAGGAGACTAAGAGACGCTCCTGTGTGGAGAGTTAATGAAATAGAACAATTAGTCACAAAAAGAGGTAGAGGTAGACCCAAGAAGACTTTGGGAGAGACATTAAAATTTGATATGAAATATATGGATCTAAATGAGGATATGACAAAAGACAGAAATACATGGAAGTCTAGAATTCATGTAGCTGACCCCACATAGTGGGATAAAGGCTGGATATGTTGTTGTTGTTGTTGTTGTATTTAATAGGCCGGTGGTGGCCTTTGACCCATTACTATGTTCAGCAGTGATGGTTGTGAACTCAGTGATGTGGGTTCAGCCCCCTTGGGTTCCCACCAGGAGAGAGGGAGGAGGAATTCCAGCCACTGGTGATGCCGAGGATGAAGCATCTGTTGTGAAAAGCTTCAAATGGGCAGTGGTTTCAATGACCACAACCACCATCATTACTGAATGGCTGCCGTCTCTTGTCTTTTGTCTGATCCTCTGTTGCCTATTGCATCACATAGGCATCGCTAACACTGGTTTCAGCTTCCTCTTTATTGCTAATGCGCACACCAATATTGTTAAGAGCCAGAGATAGAGATTTGGTGGCAGATTCTCTGTTTCAACTTATTTGAAGAGGAATTCCATATGCAACTTGCCTTGGTGAATAGTGTTTGTGATTGCAATGACTGCTAGATTGCCTAGATCAAGGCCGTCAATTAGATAAGCTTTTGCAACAGATGTCTTTTCCTCAACATCACCGCGGCCAGAATTCTCTCTCTCTCTGTGTTGGAAACTAGGGGGCTGAATCCACATAGTTGAGTTCAGCGGCCATTGCTGCAAAACCTAGTGCTGGGTCAGTGGCCACACCGACTACCTGAATCCTGGTGGCTGACAACGTTTGGAGACCATAACAGTCCTTGTATTTTTATTTTATTTCAATTTGATAGATAGATTAGGAAGATAATAGATTAATTTTATGTTAGTTAACAGTTTTTGTGTTTAAACCTAACAGAGGGGGATTTCTTGGCAATAAAGGGAAAGTAGAGGGAACTTGTTGGCTAAAAACAGACTATGGGGGGGTTTGGGCAAAAAGTCTAAACCACCCCGCTGCGGGGGGGTGGGTGACAATTTACCTTAAAATAAAATTATACAACAAAAATTCAACTTCCACAACAATTTAAACAATTAAAGTGCTACTGCAATATTACAAATATATATATATATATATATAGTAAGAAAATAGCGATTCTATAAGAGATGTATATATAATGAATGACATTTTCATGAATAATCAAACCTCTATGGATATTTTAATAACTGATATTATTTAAGTTACAATACAGATACAAGTACAACCACAGATAAAATTTTCATGAATGTAACTGTAAATGCCAGTTTTCCCAATTTTATAATTGTAACTGTGTTTGTGTCTGTATCTGTATCTGTTCTCACAGTTTTTAACCATGTTAATTGGACGTGTTTACAAATTTTTTCTTAGATTAACCTAATTGCACCCATCCCTAATAATGCATATGATAAAACATCTAAAATACTCTCAAATACAAATTCTTTAAGCAGCAATAAACTTAGCATACAATGTAACAAACAAACAATATTCGATATTATATCTTCAATATTTAGAAACCAATCTTAAGGAGAAAACAATATTCAATATTCAACTCTTTTTCTGCATTAGCAACAAACAAAGTATTACACAAGTAGAAGTGAGAAAACAAAACATCCATTATGTCAACAGAAGAGGAAATCCCACCATAAACCAGATTTTAGAGGGAGATTAGAGGGGGGTGGCCACCAGAGGTTGGTTGCTAGTCATAGGTGAGCCTACAAGTTAAGAGAAATCAATGGAAGGCTCGGTCACATGCTGCCACACTCCAAGGGTTCCTGGCGCGTGATGGCTCTGACCTCCAGCAACTGCTCTCCAACTTGTCCCCCTTAGATCTATGAGATGGTGCCCATTATGGCTATAGAAAAGTGAGGAACATGGGAAAAATGGAAAGAAATTTACCTCTGATTTTCCTAGCCGATGACCTCTCTCTCTCTCTCTCTCTCTCTCTCTCTCTCTCTCGGTTATGCCCAGGAAGCACCTGCGACACTTGATGCCTCCTTAGAGGTGCTCGCATAAGTAAAGGAGCCTTGCCTAGCAGTATGCAAGGTGCTTCCATTGCCTGCTCTCCTCTTTTGCCTTTTACTTATGCTGATTAGAGCTAGTGTGATCACTTTGGCCCACCATAAAAACTTTTGTATGACTTGAAGAGTGAGTGGTGTCTTAGAAAGGTTATAAACTAAGGAACACAGGTGAAATAGAAGGCTTGGTCAATGGGAGGGCTGTTTAGAAGTTTATTGTATCTTGGTTATGAAAAACTTGAATCCTTTTCTTGAAATGGATTTGGGCTCCTGATGCAGGGTCCAAGGGGGTGATGTGATCAATAAAAGGCTAGTTGGAAGGTTTTGAGGTCAAATCCTTCTATGGGTGTCTTGGCAATGAAAAAGTTGAATCCTTCTTTTGAATTGGATTTCTAAAGTGGTGCATTTCTCATGAAATGATCCTTAAACCTTAATTTGGCCATGATTCTTTAAACAAGTGATTCTAGGACTTCATAGTTAACTGGTGTTATGGTTAAGCTAAATGGGAGTTTGTCAATTATCTTCTGGGTGTCTCATTGTTGGATTTGGTTTTGTTAAAAGTGATCTGGGTTTTCTTTTTTCTCTGTGTGCCACAAGCATAATTCTGGAAGAGAGGAATTGCAGGTCTTTGCAGAGATTGTAGGAAACTTTGTTTAAGTGCAACGGTGTAATTTTCCCTCCAATATTAGCTTTCTTCTCGTGATTTGACTTTGTAGTGCCCTTTGGGTAGTATTCACATTTATAAGTGACAGATTCTTGTTCACCTGTCATGACCTCCTCTAAGGTGAATCCGTGTGTTGATCAATTTTAGACTCCTGGAATCCTTTTAACTAGGAATGTAGGATTAACTTCACTTTAGGAATGTAGGAGTAACTGCGCCTTTTCTATAGGTGGCATCCCCTATTGATGCCATTTTGTATATGTTTTACTAATCTTTAGAAAATTTATTTCCTTCTTCCTGGCAAAGTAGGTTGCAGAATTATATCATCACTGCCATCAATTCATTGACATTTAATCATTCAAGCTTTTTCCCTTGCAACAACATATCAAACCTTAATTGTTGGGGTCCGTTGCAATCTTCTCTTCAAGGGAAAATTTCACATCTTAGTTCCATTCTTTTACTTATTCATTTTTTGTACTATTTGTTTCTGCAGATGAGTGGTGGTGAGCTTGGAGTTTCAGCTTTTCCTGAAGGTGACAGCATATTTACTTGGATTGGCACAATTGAGGGTGGTAAAGGAACTATGTATGAGGGCTTATCTTACAAACTCTCTTTGCATTTCTCCTTGGACTACCCTTTCAAGCCACCACAAGTGAAGTTTGAGACAATGTGCTTCCATCCCAATGTTGATCAATATGGCAATATATGTCTTGACATTCTTCAGGTATAAATGTCTACTTTAGTGGTCATAGTGAATTTGGAAGAAGGATGTCCAGATTTTCACATTGATTGATCAACCAACTTGTAATCTTCTAAATATGATATGCTAAAAATTAATTCAGTTGGATGAATGTTACTCTGCAGTTAAAGGGTACACTTGCACTAGGGACAGCCAGTCTTATCACCTTGTTAATTTTATTCTTCTCACTCGTTCTGTCCTGTTTGAAACTGCTGAAGAATTGAAAGCTTTTCTGATTTATCAACTTGTTTAAATATAATACTCAAAATTTGCTTAGCAGATTAAATTTTGAAGAAAAATCAAAACCGAAATAGCTAGGAATGGAATTGCATGTTGAAAATCTTGTGACTGTTGAAATTAAGAACAGTTGAATGGATGCTTTTCCACTCAACACATAGCAAAGCAGCAGATGGTAGATCCATTTCATTTATTGAAGCATCGCCGAGTTACCTCCTTTCCATATTTAGTGTTTTCTGAAAGAGTTTGATGGAATTCTGTATATTGTTTGCAACAGGACAAATGGTCTTCAGCTTATGATTGCAGAACTATCCTTCTGTCCATCCAAAGTCTCTTGGGAGGTCTGGCCACTTGCCCTTATTGTTTTGCACGCCTCTTGTAACTTGTACTTGTTTGCTTGCCTAACCATTAGGTCTAACATGCAGAGCCCAACATTGAGAGTCCTCTCAATAGCTATGCCGCAACACTTTGGAAAAACAAGGAAGGTGAGGGTTTGTTTATTCTCTTTGCCTTCCAGCCTTTTTATGTCCCTTAATCCACTTGCTTTTTTTTTTTTTTGGGGGGGGGGGGGTGGTAATCCATTTGCTTTTTATCTGAGCTTTTATCACCTTAATTTTCTTTAAATGATATTAAATCTTTTATTGGCCCTTATCTCTGGGAGCAATTGTCACGTGCCTGCTTAATGCACTGTACACGTGAATAAGGGAGGTAGTTATAGGCTGATATGCCTTGTACTTAGAGCATGCTATGTGTAATTGTACTTTGGCGGTTATGACTTTGGGCAGGAAAGGATTCCTGTGAGACTTGGGGAAATCAGTATAAATATAAACTGATCTCACCCTTGAAAGCTATGAGAAGATTCATTAATTCAATTCTGAATTTCTCCCTCCAATTTTCTCTCAACTCTCTCTCTCTCTCTCAATCATTCTTTCTCTCTACCCCTGTTCTACAGAATTCTCGTCAGATCCTTAAGATCTGACAGCAAGCTGTTGATTCCTGCACTGTACTTGTTGCAATGCATGCATGTGATCTTCTGCATGTATTTGATTTACAATTAGCAGCTATTCTGAGAATCACAGATGGAACCGTAGACTGTGCTTGGCTTCTCCATTCCTAACACGATTTCATTGTTTCTTAGTTGAAGGCCTCACTTTTTTAAAGCGTTTTGGCAACATGAAGGCAGTTGCTCCATCTAACATAAAATGGCTGTTTTGGTATTTTCTAGCAGGTTACCTGAAGATGGTACGCAAACAATATTTTTCTGGACAAGCAATTGAAAGCCAAGACTGATTGCCTTTTCTCATAAATTTATGAGAAAAGTGTGTGTTTCTATGTTGATCCATGGAGAGCTCTTGAAAAGAATTTTACTTGCCGGGCAAAGATGGAAAGGTATGTCTTGTGCCTAGACTGGAACTTGAAACGTTCAATTTGTAAATCCAATCCAGGGAATCATTCCCTGTCAATTTGTAAATCCAATGTCCCAAAAATGTTAGGTGCCATGTCATTGGTGGAGTATTCTGTATACCTGTAAAGGATGGATTAGTATTTTCCTTGCGACTATTTCTCAGGATGGCCTTTCAAATCAACATAATAAAGGAAGCTTTGCTTTCTTTTCAAGCTCAGCATCATGGTCTCCTCATAATCTTGGCAAGTGCTTGTGTTGTCTTTTTCTTTTCTTTTTTTTTTTTTTTAATTCTTACTCATCCTTTGGCATAGGAATTTGAGATATTGATTCTGTGAATATTGGGGAGGCAAATCAACATACCCTTATTAGCTTTAGGTTTTGGAAACTAGGGGTTGTGAAAAGAAGTTAAATATTTAAGTTTTTGGAATCGTATACAAAGAGGATTGTTTTCTAAATCTTTCAAAGCGGGAAGTCGGCGATGCCATCCTATCAATGTGGTGAGCATTTCAATTTTTTTTTTTTTTTTAATCGAAGGGTTGTTTCTAAATTGGTGAAATCTGCCCCATATTTACAAATTTGGTGTCTTACGAATGAATAAAGGTACTATAAACTGGCCGGGGTATTGGTTGCAATCTACTCAGCAGAGAGACAAGTCTCTTTCTTAAAAGGGACTTGAGCCCCATTTTGGGGCCGGCGGGCATGCTGTCCTCATATTAATTGTTTTATCTATAATTTTGTCTTGTTTTGTTATTTATTTGTTCCCTTTATATGAATGCACGCACAATAATACTGTTGGACAATGAGATTGGGTGTTCCAAGTTTAACAAGGGAAGATAAGGTGGTCAGATAAGACAAGATTTCAAGATTTAAAAGAGAAGGTAGTTTAGAAGTTCATAATATTGGGTGTTCCAAGTTTAACAAGGGAAGACAAGGAGGTTGGATAAGACAAGACTTTAAGATTTAAAAGATAAGGCACTTTAGAAGTTCGTAATAATACATAGAATATGGTAAAATTGCCCTCAAATAGGAAAGTAATTGTGGAGGTAAGTGAGAATTTATGATAAAATATCATGTGATGGAAGTGTTAGATAGATAGATATAAAACTAGATTAGTGGCCCAAGATTTTACTCAAACTTATGAGATTGACTATGAGCAGACATTTTCTCTGGTGGTTAAATTGAATTCGATCAGGGTATAAGTCTCTATTGTTGTTAATTTAGAGTGGTTGTTATATCAATTAGATATTAAAAATGTCTTCCTCAGTGGAGATTCGGATGAGAATATATATGTGCAGGTTCTTTCTTATTTTGAGTAAGGAGTGGGCATTGGAAAGTTTTGTAAGCTTAACAGGTTTCTATATTGGTTAAAACAATTATCAAGAGGCGAGTTTAAGAAGTTCAGCATGACCTTAAATCAATTAGGGTATCAACAAGGGCAAACAAACTATACTTTGTTCATAAAACACATAGCTAATGAAAGGAAGGCTATATTGATCGTTCATGTGGATGATATTATAGTGACATGAGATGACATGCAAGAAATAGAGAGCTTGAAGAAGCAATTGAGAACTGAATTTGAAGACAAAAACCTAGGAACAATGGGGTATTTCCTAGGAATGGAGGTGGCTTATAGTAAAGAAGGTCTTTTCATCTCACGAAGAAAATATATACTTAATTTGTTAAAAGAAACAAGTATGCTAGGGTGTAGACTTACTGGAACACCTCTAGAAAACAACTAGAAATATAGAGAAATCAATGATGATGCCCTAGTAAAAAGGGAAAGATACCAATGGTTGATAGAAAAATTAATGTAGTAAGTGTAATAAATCAATATATGCATTCTCTTACCCAAAGATATATGAATATTGTTTTTCATTTCCTAAGGTATCTAAAAGGGGTGCTCAGAAAGGGATTGCTATTTTAGAAAATAATAGAAAGAGGAATTGAAGGCTTTGTTGATACAGATTGGGTAGGGTCTTTTGAAAATGGTCGATCAACTTCAAGTTATTGTACTAAAGTATGGGGCAATCAATTGTTGCCTGTAGTAGTGCTGAGGCATAATTCTGAACTATAGCTCAAGGAATTTGTGAAGTGATTTGGTTAGAAAGGTTGATGGAAAACTTACATATTCCTTTGTTACAACAAACAAAGGTGTACAGTAATAGTAAATTAGCAATTAATATTGTTAAAAATCTAGTTCAGCATAATCGAATGGAGTATGTGAGAATAGACTAAAGTTTTATAAAAAGGAAAATTGAGAAAGGAGGAATTAATCTATTCTATATTCCTACAAGTTAAATGGTTGATGTGTTTACAAAAGGCATGACAATACCATGTTTTGAATCTCTAATTAGTAAGGTAGGAATGAAAAATATTTATTTTTTAGCTTGAGGGGGAGTGTTAGACAATGAGATTGGATGTTCAAGTTTAAAAAGGAAAAATAAGATGGTTGGATAAGATAAAACTTCAAGATTTAAAAGATAAGATAGTCTAGAAGATAAGATAAGCTCTAAGATTCAAAGGAAAAATACAAGTTGAAAGCAGAAGATAATTCAGCATTTCAAATATTAGATACTATTATCTAAATTTGAGTTTATTCCTATTTTTTATGAGAAAGCATAAATATTTTGTACTTGTATAAATATCTCTACTCAGATTCAATTATATTCAAATAAGCTTCTAAGAATTTGGCTTATTTCAAAATACATATTTATATAGTTGATCCTAAAGTTTAGCATAATATAATACACTAATACCTGATTTACAATTTATTTGTCTTGGACCCGATATTTTGACCTTTCCACATAAATTAATTCTCAAATTAATCACCATTAAAATTATTTTTTAAAATTTATTCTCCTAGTAATTAGTCCAGCATCCAAATTTCTAAATAAATTGACAAGTACATTCATTTAACAATCTTTTTTTTTTCGTATATTAGCACTTTTTTTTAGTAAAATTTTAGGGTAGTAAGCCCCCATAAAAAGAATTTCATCATTGAATTTTTTTTTTTTGTTACTAATTGAGACATTCAATTTAGGCAATATTTCTCATAAACTTACCCTCCAAAATCTTGTAAAATTTTAAGGTCTTACATACCTAGTGATGGATTAGGAAAGTCTTAATATGACTTAGGGTTATGGGTGGGATGCATTCATGTTTTGTGTGTTACACATGGACTTATTTGAGTCGTCACGCTCTTGCATGCATTCCTAACACTTTCTCAGATTTCCATGGAGAAAATGAAAGCATTGAATTGTAGCCAATTTGGTCATTAATCCCTTTTCATTTTTTGGGATTCTTAGACCCCAAACATTTTTAGAATGTTTGGAGACTTAAAGATTCAAGAACATATAGGAATGTTCATGCAAGAGGGAAAGAATTGGGTGTATTAAAACTTTTTGTTATTTTTGAAATCTGTGCATAAAAACTGATTTTGAATAGTTTATACTTTAAGCAAGTATAATTTATGAGTATAAAGATTGTTAGTGAAGGAAACTTGTGATTTGCAAAAACTTTGTTTCATGAGAAAACATTTGTGTTGGAAGATGTAAATTCAAATATCATGAAATGAAATAAAAATATGCAATAAGAAATAGCTAAAGTTAAGGAAAACAAAAAGTAATATGAAGACACAATATTTATAGTGGTTCGGCCAACAAGTTTACTTTACTATCTTATCTTCTCACTAAGGATTTCAAAATATCAATTAAATGGATTAACTTTTAAGGGATCAATTATAACCCATACACAATTTTTCAAAACTCAACTGAAACATCAATTTTTACAGGTTAAATTGAAACCTCAACTTTTTAAGACTAAATTGGAATCTTTGTTTTTACAGGTTCAATAGTAATTTTTGCTTTTGAGGATAAAACAGTAACATACATGCCTTTTATGGGCTAAGGTAGAATCCTTACACTCGCTTGTTGAAAGAAGAAATAAAAAATAAGCTCATAACAAGATTACATTCAAGAAATAGGAAATACAGTTCACGAGGGTATTGTTGTTGTTGGAATACAACAATTAAATTTATGTATCCTAGAAATAACTTGATAAAGCTTGACGAGGAAGTCAGGGGTAAGGTATGTGCCAGCAAGGGGTGTTAACAGGTGTTTGACAAGAGGATAGCTGATTTGTTGTCTAAGAGAGCAGAATGCACAAGGCTAAGCTTGATTCGTTGTTCGGGAGAGCTAAAAGGATTCCTTGAGTCTTTGGATGGGTTTTGGGTCTTCGAAGGGAAGGCTCCAGGAGAGTTGGGTGAGTCTCGGGGAGGTGTTATGTCTTGGAAGTCTCTGGATGGGTCTGCAACGTAGGTATAATTAGAAGGCATGCAAGAACTCTCCCACATGGGCCCTTTAATGCCAAAGTTAGATGATGTAATGATATAGAATGAACTGTGAGCATGGAGTATGAGGCTTTGGGTGAGTGTCTCTGAATGGGAGTCTTCGGATGAGAGTCTTTAGATGGGTTTGGATATAGAATGTTAGGTTTAGGTCTTTGGGTGTTAGATTTGGATCTTAAGGGCGCGAACCCGGGGGTATTTATAGGCCTTGATGGCTGGGCATGTGGCAAGGCAGGACACGTGGAATGTTGAGGTGGCCCGAAAGACTCTTCGGGCGAGAAGGTTGCAAATGAGGCTAGAGGGCTTGAAAGTACCTTTAGGGATGAGATGCTCCCGGAAGAGAATCTTTTGGATGGGCGAGACTTCCCCAAAGACTCTTTAGAGTCATCGGGAGACTTGGACTAAGAAGACTCTTGGGAATGAGTCTTGGACTTAGGAGCTTAAAGGCTTGGCTTCCCTAAAGACTCTTTGGAATCATCGGGAGACTCAAGCCTGAAAAACTCTTTAGGGTCTTTGGCCTTCTCTAGTCTTCTTTGATATTTTCTTGGATTTGATTTTTCTAGGCACCCCATAATAGGTATAAACAGGAGAAGTGAAATGAATAGGAATCAAAATGCTCCACTCTCTTGATCTTGATTTTTGGTTCTAAGAGATCTTCAAGAAAATTAACCAGGTGATGACTTGAGGAGAAAACAAATTATTATCTTGAATATAAGTCTCTCAAGCAACACAGATCAGCTTGAAAATGAATATAGCTTGTCTGTGTCTTAGTTCAAGTAAGCTCAACATTATCTTGATGTGCTTATGGCAACAACAACATGATTTCGTGCAGCTTATGGCCTTAAATAGAAGATTCAAGCTTTGAATTAAACACTTGTTATTTGCACACACTCAATAGCTTATTTGATTTGACTGATTAATAGTCAAATTAGTTTTACAAAATATGCATATATTAAAGAAAAAAGCATTTTGCACAGCATATGAGCATATTTTTCTTTCTATTAAAAGTGATAGCAATCAGACCATATAAAATAAATAAATAAAACTCAAATGTAGGGGTGTGCAATTGGTTATAACCGAACCGAATCGCCCAAAAATTACTAACCGAACCGAATCGAATCGAACCGAATTGTCCCTAATAACCGAACCGAACCGACTGATAATCCTAGTATAATCGAACTAACTGAAATCGAAATAATCGAACAATAAAATGCAATAACCGAATCGAACTGACAATAGCCAGAGAGTTTCCAATCCCCAATTAGAACCGATAATCCTAGTAGAATCGAACATAAAACCAAAACAATTTTCAGTTCCCAATCAAAATTTCCAAACAAATGAACGAGAATCGGAAATATCCAGAGTTTCCCAATTGGAATTTTCCAGAACAAGAATCATTGAATCATAAATAGTGTACCTTTGAGTCTTTGATGCATGAGTTGAGGTCACCGGGGATCTTGTAAAATAGTATACCTTTGAGTCTTTTACGCATGAGTTGAGGTCGCCGGGGATCTTGTAGCGATTGAGAAGAAAAAGGGCCTGGTCGACGAGCTTCGAAGCGCATGTCGTCGTCGCCAATTGCCCCTCCGCCACTTCGGCAGCCTGCCATTGCTAGCATCGCCGCCATGACCCAGATCTTGGAATAGCCCTCGTCGATCGTCCAAGCACAAGGAAAAGAAGAAACAAGGCGAGGGATGATGGGGTGAGAGTTAGGGTTCATTCGATCGGGTGTGGGTTAGGGTTCAATTCGAACGAAGGCGAGGGTTAGGGTTCGATTTGATTGCCTGCGAGAGAGAGAGAGAGAGAGAGAGAGAGAGAGAGAGAGAGAGGTGCGGTTATGCCTCAGCACACGAACTCATAGGCGAGGGTGGGGGGAGATAGCTAAGAGAGAGGGGGGGAGTTTGAGTGTTTGTGTCGGTCATGTGGGTTTCGTGTTTTGGGGGGGGGGGGGGGGGTTGAACTCACACAGTTAGTTCAGTTAACTGAATAACTGAAAATTAAATTATTGCAAACCGAACCGAATCGTTTCATAAAAAAAATCGAACCGAATTAAATTATTTTATCAAAAAAATCGAACCAAATCGACCAATTTGGTCGGTTCGGCTCGGTTAATTCGGTTTAACCGAACCGCTGCTCACCCCTACTCAAATGGTCGAAACCATCCTTTTTGATCTCTGTGTAATGGCTAGATAATGTCTATATTTTTCAAATTTGTTACACAGATACTTGAGTGAAAAATAGAGATAATCGATTAGATTTTGCACATATTGGAGTTGACATAATAGCCAATCGATTTAGCAAAGGCTTCCCTCAATTGGATGAATACTCAGTTGATTACATATTAGACCATAGAGACCAATTTTTTGTCCATGCTAATTCACTCGACTAGGTTGTACTACATACTCGATTGGTTGAATAACACTACTCGAACACTCGATAGTTTTTAGTTGATTTTCTAATAGGCTTTAAAGGAACACTCAATTAAGCAATTTTCGGTATTCAATTTATCACGTTATTACTCGAGTATAAAATTCCTAACAGTAGATTTAAAAATGAGATGTAGAAACCTGTTCTTTGTCTTGTTCAAAGTATTCGACTAGAACTTAACCTACTCTGATTGCTAACTTAGATAAAAAAAAAAATGATATTCTGCGGCTAATCTATCACTCGATTGGATAAGTTAATAAATCGATTTGAGATAGAAGCTCTAAGACTTGATATTTTAGCATGTTATCTCTACTTGATTTGTAAATTGATTCACTCGTTAATGATGCAAGCATAGAGGTTTGATATTTTAGCATCTTGTTTTCCAATCGATTGGTGAATACTATTCACTAGATTTTTTCATTCAAACACAAGGCTTTTTGAACATTTGATTGGTTGATTCACAAAACTTATTTTAGATTAACAAGTTGATACTCGATTTGAGCTTCACCAAGCTTGTTTGACTACTTGATTTAAGTAAGCCCAAATTTGTTCTACTCAATACCTAACATGAGTTCATTTGAGTGGCAGTTTGAAAGATAGTTAAAACAATCTTTCTCATTTGATTCACTCGAATACTTATTAATCTCCTACTTGAATAGTTATGGATTCACTTGAATTATGTATAAAGCTCACTTGATTATTTGAAACATAATTAATTAAAACTTTACATTAATATTTTAACATCAACATCATCATCATCATCATCAAAACATTATTAATATATTAACTGAACAATCTCCCTCTTTTTGATGATGACAAAAGTTTAACTATTATATGAACCTCAATATTTCTCCCTCTTTTTGTCATAATTAAAAATGTTTAACAAGCTTTTCTAAGTTTTTTTTCTTAAGAGGTTTGTCCCCCTATCACTATCACTATCACTTGGAATATGATACCTATTGATTTTTGTGATTAATTTTCTTTGAGATCTTCCCCTATTTGATAGATAGATTATGAATATTGAGATTCCTTGAAAGAAGTATTTGCTCAAGCTATTGTGAAGAATAATTTAGAAATTTATCCTTTATTGACAAAGAATGTTGCCTTATGTCTTTTCTTCTTTCCTTAAAAGAAATATAGTAAAAGATAACATAGGAATTTTTAAGGACATAGAATTATAAAGAAAGGAGAGAATATTATTGATGACATAAAAATTACTTAACTTCAATGCAAGAGTAATCTACAATTTTTCATTTCCTAGATCTCTCATATACTAAGGGCCTATATGAAAATCGTCCTTTTGGTTTAATCGAGGTAGCTTAGAGAATGGCTTGGTCAGCTTGAGCATTTGCTTGATTTTCTTCAAGTTGATTCTTCAAGGAGGTTAACTTTTTGCATATGAACTTTTGAGGAACTGTTTTGAACTTTCCTGGTCTTGATAGAACTTGCTGCACCCTTTGCATGATTTTCTTCAATCCTTATCATTCTTCCTTCTAGAGCATCTTGTTGGGATATTATTTTTGAAAAAATATCGAGGATAACTTGAGTAGAGTTCCCCTAGGTTGAAGGATAATGAGTTTGTCTTATTAGTGCTGATTTGAATTGTGATCTTCTTGGTCTAATGCAATTAGTCTAGCTACAGGAGCAGATTGAGAGGGATTTTATTTTGTTACTCTTTTTCTCTTTTTGGACTTAGGAGGCATTTTCCAAATTCCATCAATGCATTTTATTTTCATCCTTTTGAGAGCATGTTGGGAATAGAGGTATCAAGAGGAGGGTGAGAAATATCTCTTTCATTTAGAAAAGATTCTTGAGTTTTGCTCAAGATAAGAGTGATCATTATGCCATAAGGTAACTTCCCTGTAGATTTCTCAAGGATTGTTTTGTACATCCAATTAAAGATGAAGACTGGAAGATTGAAGGGCACTGTGAATATTGCACACCACATGATGATCAAATCATTTGATGTGACAATATGATTCGAACCACTTCTAGGGTTTATGGATGTAGCAAAGAAATGATGTAAAGCCCTTTGTTCAGGATCTATAATTTTGTAAGAAGAATAATGTTTTCTAGGCAAATTTCTTTTCAGAGTTCCTAGTTTGAAATCTTCAGATTCTATTTAAGTAGTAGTTAGTATCATTTAGATAAGTTTCATAGAATGGTAGAGAGAAGTCAAAGAAAAATTGGTGTGCAATGTATACATATTATTGACCTTGGCATCTAAATCCTATAGCAAGAAAAATTGGTGTGAGTATTCTTCTAGAGTATTTAGAATTGAATTTTTGGGAAGTGTAGAGTAAAATTTTGCTATTGCTTTTGGATAATAGTGAAGATTTAAGTTGAAGATCTAAAACAATCCTAAATTTGTAATCCATTGTTTCAAATGACTATCAAAATTTATCGATTCAATCTTAGCTCATTTTATATTTCTTCTTCGTAGAATCCTTTGGACAACAATTTGGAGAAAAGTAGCTTGTGTCTATTATTTCTAAGATACACAACTCAAGTTTGCGTATCGAAGAATTTTGATTTTGATCTCTTTTTGTTCTAACTTTGTGTTGTTTGGATGAGGTGGTTATTGAAGAAGTATAGGCTATCACGAGACTAGGAACCGATTGTTTGTTGCTGTTAAATTTTGTGCTAGAATTGGATATTACCTATATGTAATGCCTTAGTATTTTTATTCTCTTGCATGCATTTACTTTCCAGCTAGGTAGTTTGTTATGGTTTACTTTCCAGCTAGAAAGATTGTTATGGAAGAATTTGCTTGGTGTCCAAATGCTAGAGTAGGACAAAATAGTTGGTTAGAGATGGGTGTGATCTGTTGTGGCAGCACCCACGGGCCCATCTATATAAGCTTAGTCTCTCTTCTGTAAAAGGCATTCAAGAATTCTATCAAAGATTCTGTTATTCTGTCTCTTATTTCTCTTTCTCCCTTCATTTCTCTTCTATACTTCCCTCTTCCTTCTTCTTCCTTGTTCTAGCTCGCTACCTAGATTCACGTTGAATTAGGGAAGCTGCTGAGTGTCACAATATCGCCGTGACATTTGGTATCAGAGCACGATTCCAGCAAAGGGGCACAATGAGCGCGAGAGATGGTTGAAGGGACACGCATGAAGAACATGGAGTCGCAGCTCCAGTAACTCAACTCAGTAGTGGGAGAATTTTAGGATCGGGTGGATTGACTAGAAGTCAGCAACCAAAAAAACCATGATGCAATCATGATAGTTGATCGCAAGATGGAAGGAGGACTTAACCGAATGAGATAAGATATCAACCAGATGAGGGAGAAGATGGGGAATCAACTTCAACATTTTATGTTGAAGTTTACCCTGTCAAAATCAAGTAAGGTTGTCTCTTGATTTTACTCATAGAGATATGAATGACCCTATTTTACAGAATGAGAGGGTGAATTAAGAAAATAGAGCCCATGAGATTAATGTCGAGCAAGGTGATGACATTGAGACATTGTTAGGTGGGGGACGGGAGGACTGGACTATTCCTCCACAACAGGGGTTCCCCATGCCCTGTATGGAGATACCCGTGTTTGAAGGAACTAATCCTAGGTGGTGGGTTAGAAAGTGTAAGAGGTTGTTTGAATGGTATAATGTATCGATGGAAAGAAGGGTTGCTTTAGCGATAGCCTACTTTAATGATGGGGGTGGACGCATGGTTTCAAGGCTGGACTCGAGGATGGGAGAACTATACCTGGAGGGAGTTCTTTGAAAGGTTGTGTGAGAGTTTCGGGGAGATGAGCATGTCGGACACCATTGAGAAGTTTAATAAATTGAAACAGATGGGTGATGTGGGGACCTACTTAAGGAGGTTTGAGGAGCTGAGATCCTTGATGAGTAGCCATGATCCTCACCTAACGGAGGCATATTTTGTCTCTAGCTTCCTCAGCGGCCTAGGCGAAGACTTAAGGCCTATGGTGAAGATGATTAGGCCAAGAACGGTGGAGCAGGCAACTGAAAGTGCCAAGTTACAAGAGATGGTGGTGGAGGCCTTGTTAAAGAAGTAGAGGGTGTAACAACAAAGGATTGTACACTCGGGGAATTGGCAACAAGGAGGGAACAATAAAGGGGTTAATAAGGAGATGGTGAGAGGTAATGTAGGGGGAAGGAATTTGGTTAATTCCAACTTTGGTGGGAGACCCAACAATCTTAAGAGGTAACCAGGAGCATGTTACAGATGTGGAGATAGGTATTTTCTAGGACACCAATGCAAGCGCCAACTACTGTTATTAGAAGGCAGACGAGAAGGTGAAGCAGAAGATGAAGAGGGAGAGGAGGTGGATGGAACCAATGAAGAGGGAGTAGAGGACAACAGAGAGATATCCCTCCGTGCACTCAAGGGAGTCACTAATAACAAGATAATTAAGGTTAAGGGGAAGGTAGTTTGTCCATCCTAATTGACAGTGGAAGCACACACAACTTCCTCGATGATAACATTGCCATAAAGCTCAAGTGTCAACTCACAGGTACACTACCTTTGAGTGTGACGATTGTGAATGGGAATAGAGTAGTGAGTAACTCGGCCTGCTTGAGGTTCATATGGGAAATGCAAGAAGAGAAATTCGAGGCAGACCTCAGGTTGCTACAACTAGGAGGTTGTGATGTAGTCTTGGGGGTGAATTGGATGAAAGGGGTAAGTCCCATATGCTTTGATTTCAACAGGATGGAAGTGTCATTTGAAAAAGTGGGAAGAAGGATGACTCTTACCAGGGGGAAGGAGGTTGTTGCCTACAAAATGATCACCGAAAAGAGGCTTAGGAGGGTCCTGCAAAGAAAATGGAGTCAGCTTTCACAGCTGTTCTCAATCATACAAGTGGAAGAGCGACAAAAAGGGGAAGATTATGGAGAGTTACAACTCTCGATCAGTCACCAATCAGGGAATCTTGATCAGGTAAGCACTTTGCCCCTTATTGATGAATTATTGATGGAATTTAGGGACTTATTCGAAGAACCAAACACCCTACCTCCTAACCACACCCTAGATCATGCAATTAGCCTCAAATCCAATGTCGAACCAATCAACATGAGTGCCTACCATTATGCACCTACCCAAAAGACTGAAATTGAAAAAATGGTGGGGGGAAATGTTAAACCAGTCCTTCATAAGACCCAGCCAAAGTCTCTTTTCCTCACCAGTCTTCTTGGTAAAGAAAAAAAAGATGGTTCTTAGCGTTTTTGTGTGGACTACCGTCAACTAAATGCCCTGATCATCAAGGATAAATTTCCCATACCCCTTGTAGAAGACTTAATGGACGAATTATACCAAGCTGAATTCTTTTCAAAGCTTGATCTAAGGTCGGGCTACCATTAAATCGGGATAAAGCCCCAGGATATACATAAAATTGCCTTTCGAACCCATCATGGCCATTTCGAGTTCTTGGTGATGCCTTTTGGGCTCACCAATGCCCCTGACAACCTTCCAATCCTTAATGAACCAAATATTTGAGCCTTACTAAGAAAATTCTTACTAGTCTTCTTCGATGACATCCTAGTTTATAGCCCTACTTTGGACTAACACATTGTCCACTTAAAAGCCACATTCGAAGTCCTGAGATGCCATCAATTATTCATCAAAAAGTCTAAGTGTGCATTCGCCTAGCCTCAAGTGGAGTACTTGGGACACCTGATTTTGGGAAAGGGGGTCAGTACCGACCCAAAGAAAGTGGAGGCAATGCTGAATTGGCCCAAACCCAATGCCTTAAGAGCCCTTAGAGGATTCTTAGGATTGACAGGATATTATCGCAAGTTTGTGAAAGGTTATGGAGTCATAAGCAAGCCTCTTACGGAGTTGTTAAAGAAGGGAAATTTCCACTGGGGACCTGAGGCTAATGCAACCTTCGATAAATTTAAGGTTGTAATGAATAGAGTCCTAACCCTAGGACCGCCAGACTTCAACAAATCGTTTGTGCTAGAAATGAATGCTAGCGGGATAGGTATTGGGGCGGTACTGATGGAGGGTGGCTAGCCCCTAGTGTTCCTAAGCCAAGCTCTAAGCCCAAGGCACATGAACCTAAGCATCTACGAGATGGAGTTTTTGGCTGTTATCTTGGCAATGTAGAAGTGGAGGCATTATTTGGAGATGGGAAGGTTTGTAATTAAAACTGATCACGAGTCTCTTAAATTCTTGTTGCAACAGAAGTTGCAAACTCAGTTACAAAAGAGAGGAATGACCAAGCTAATACGACTTGACTACTCTATACAATACAAGAAGGGCAAGGAGAATCTGGCTGCAGATGCCCTATTAAGGTGTCACGAAGAAGGGGAAGCAACTGCCATCACTATGGTGATACCTGAGTGGTGTAGTGAAGTGGTGAACAACTATGACGGGGATGAACACATCAAGGAAATTCTAGAGAAAGTAGCAGTGGGGGGTAGTGAAGTGGAAGGATATGTTCTGAAGGATGGGTTGTTGAGATATAAGGGCCGGATAGTCATGGGCAATAATGATGAGCTTAAGAGAAGCATCTTGCAATCGTTGCACGAATCTCCTCTGGGGGGGGGGGGGGCATTCGGGTATCCAAAATACCTATTTGAGGGTTAAGCAATTATTTTATTAGCCTCAACTTAAGGGGACTGTGAAGGAACATGTGTTGGGATATGACATATGTAGGAAGTGCAAGCATAAAAATGTAGCCTACTCGGGGTTATTGTAACCCTTGCAGATTCCAGAGCAACCGTGGCTGAGTTTGTCCATGGATTTCATAGAGGGCCTACCAAGATCAGAAGGGAAGGATTGTGTGCTGGTGGTGGTCGATTGGCTAACTAAATTCTCACACTTTGCAGCGTTGTCTCATCCTTACACGACCCAAGAAGTGACTAGGATGTTTATGGATCAGGTGGTGGCTTTACATGGGGTTCCCAAGACCATTATTTAAGATAGGGATAAGGTGTTTACAAGCCATTTTTGGAGGAAATTGATGAAAAATGTGGGCACCGAACTTATCCTATCAATAACCTACCACCCACAAACTAACGGCTAGACTGAAAGGGTGAACCAAAGCTTAGAAACCTATTTAAGATGCATGTGTATGAGACAACCCAAGAGTTGGCATAGGTGGCTGGCCATGACACAGTGGTGGTACAACAACTACCACCATGCTTCTACCAAAATGACTCCGTTTGAGGTTGTCTATGGGTATAAACCCCCTTCCCTACCAGCCACAGGAGGAGAAACAATAGCCACCGTCGTAGAAGAATACCTACAGCAGAAAAGAGAGGTGCTGGAACAATTGAAACAATAGTTGGCAGTAGCCCAAAACAGACTGAAGCAAAACACTGATAAAAGGAGAAGTGATCGGGAATTTAAAGTAGGGGAAAGAGTTTACTTGAGACTAAGATACCCACATCTGAAGGCCATCAGTCAAGGGTAGGTATCTAACTTGGGAGTACCTACCTACGTTGATGCAACAGTTTCCAAGAACAACTAGCCTTTTGAGTATTTCTTGAGGATAAGAAATAGTTGATGGGAGGGGTACTGTCACAAGACCAGGAATCAATTGTTTGTTGCTGTTAAATTTTGTGCTAGAATCGGATATTACCTATATGTACTGCCTTAGTATTTTTATTCTCTTGCATGCATTTACTTTCCAGCTAGGCAATTTGTTATGGTTTACTTTCCAGTTAGGAAGATTGTTATGGCAGAATTTGCCAAGTGTCCAAATGTTAGAGTAGCACAAAATAGTTGGTTAGAGATAGGTGTGATGTGTTGTGGCAGCACCCACGAGCCTAGCTATATAAGCTTAGTCTCTCTTCTGTAAAAGGCATTCAAGAATTCAATCAAAGATTCTGTTATTCTCTCTCTTATTTCTCTTTCTCCTTTCATTTCTCTTCTATACTTCCCTCTCCCTTCTTCTTCCCTATTCTAGCTCGCTACCTAGATTCACGCTGAATCAGGGAAGTTATTGAGTGTCACAACATCACCGTGACATAGGCTTTCCTTTGTTTCGAGCTCATTGTTTGTTCAAAGAGAGAGTGTAGAGTATGATAGCAGCGTTTACAGAAAAATATTGATTCAAACGAACATATTGTGTTAGTGTTAATGCCTTAATGCTAGTTTTAGATGATATTTAGTATGTACTGGAACTAAATGATAATATTGCATCTTTATTTAAATGGTCATATTTTTATTCTTACCTTTCCAATTGTATATGAATGAGTTTCTAAATATCCTTAGAATATGTTGTGATGCCCCGCTCCCACTCACGGGTCTTACTCGTGAACAATCATTCGAACTGCTCACATGTCCAGTTATTTGTGAAGGGCGAACTATGTTTCAACATGAAACGCCCTAGGTGGGAATTAGGCTTCGTCATTCCCTTCCCTCAACTCCAAAATCGACTAGCAAATTTGGGCTTTAAAAATTCTACTCTTCTAATTAATTTCCATTTAAATTGCCCAAATCCCTCTTTATTATTTTATTTCCTTTTCTTTTCCAATATTCCACCTAGCTTCATATAATACAAAATTTCAAAATTTTCCTTTTACCATCAAATCCAAGCTATCCCATTGATTTTGCCAATTTCGAGAAAAAACTCATAAATTTTAATTTTTCAAATTCTGGCATTTATCTCCAAAAATCCCTTTATTTTGAAATTTCCTCTGGGGCCCAAAATTAATCCAAAAATGCCCCCCAAATCCCAAAATTTCCAAAATTTTTAAGAAAAAATAGCTGATAGGGCCTATTAGTGCACCAGGGGTTTGCATGGGGCCCAACGGTGTGCTGGCAGCGGGCTGCACGAGCCTGCTGTGCATTTGTGCGCTGGCCGAGCATGTTGCGCATGGCCGCCTGCAAATTGGGTCAGGTCAGCTGCCCGTGCTCGCGCGCTGGTGGCCACTTGCTAGCCCGAGCTGCCATCATTCACCTTTTTTTTTCTTTGGGCTTCTTAGCTAAAAATTTCTAGATTTTCAACACCCAAAATATACATAAAACCTTTGCCATTTTGCACTCCACTTCGACTCTTTGGCCTTCAAAGCCTTACAAAATTTTTATTCAATTTTTTTTTTTCCATTTGATTCCCAATATAAACCATGGAGTCTAACCCAAATACACATGGCAACAATACCACACTTATTCAACATACAAAAAAAACATTACAACACATGCTTTAGGCTTCCACAAGTTATAAACTAGCAAAAATCCATCGTAAAGCTTCCAAACTTCAAGCTTGCAACTTCCATTTTCTCTTGGCACATGAAAGACCTACAAGGTAAGGATGAAAACGTCATGAGCTATAAAGTTCAGTAAGGGTGCAATGCATGTAAATATGAACATAAACAAGAATAAGTAATGATTAGTCAACTGCGTCAAGCTTGTGGTTAAAGAGAGAAGCTCTCACTAGGTGGGGGAAACCCCACCCAGCCGCCTCATTGCATGATTGGTTCTAGGCATCTTTTCGTGCTGATATGAGGGTCTTCTTTGTTGCAACTTCCTGAATCTGTTTAGGCATTGGATGTTCTCGTGTTTTGTGACACGTTTTAGCGATCTGGTGAAGTGCTCTTTCAAGGGACGCATCCGGGTTGTTGTCAGTTCCATTTTATTTTTGTTTGAGGGCTCTTTCCTAATCAACGAAGATATCAGATTTCTAAGATTTGAAGCTGATTTGGGGGTTTACGTGGCTGCAAGAGTCTTGCAGGTTGGCTTTTCCAATATAGGCTTCTTGCTGGTGATACCGTCGGGTTGTGAATGTACGGATATGGGATGCATGTTCTTGATGATTGGAGGGATCTTACGGAGGCTCCACCAAGGATTTTAGTTGGGTTGTCTATGTCTGGGTAGTTTGTTCATATCTATGGGTGGATCTACCTTGCGGTGGCTCTAATCGTGGTGCTTGTGAAGATTGTAGATTTAGTGTTACGATTTTTGCTTTCTTTGCATATGGGTAGCGGTGATTTCAGATTCAAAGTTGATGTTTGGGGATTTGATGCTAGGTCTGAAGGTTCTGCAACTTTGTTCCTAAGATATTGATATGTTCGCATTTGGGCTGTGGAGATCTCAGATGAGGGATTTTTGAATCTCAAATGCTTTGCTCAGATCTGCGTCGTTGAGATATTGATGTGATCATGCACGGGTTGTTGAGATCTTGCCCTTTCGCATCTGGGTAGCTACGATCTGGGATTTGTTGCTGCTTGCTGGTTTTTATGCTAGATCTAACCTAGATTTGAAGCTGGGTTCGATTCGATGTGAGAGTATAATAGGGCTTCTGATTAGGGTCTTACTAGCAAGAGCTGCAGCGGGTTGGTTCTCACATTTTTCTGTCTCTGTGTGCACAAGTTTGATTCTGCGTGGAGTCTTGGAAGGCAGACTTGTTTTGGAAGGCAACACGTGGGGGAGACACGTGCTGGAAGGCAATAATGGGGTTGGAAGGCAAGGTCCATGGCATGGCCAAATAGAGCGTGGAAGGAAAACACATCCTGGAAGGCAAATCTGTGTTGGAAGGCAGTATATGGGGGAGACACGCGCTGGAAGGCAACAGGTGGGGCTGGAAGACAGGGTGTGGCTGGAAGGAAAGGCTATTGTCATAGCTAAATAGAATTGATTGTGCTTTAGGATATCTTTTTGGCGGATTGGGGTTCCGATTGGTCTTTACTGGCTGGGAGTTCTTCGATTGGGATTGTCTGTGGGCTAGGGGCTTGCAAGCTGAGTCAGAGTTGATTCTGAAGAAGGTTTCCCTTGCTCTATTAATTCTGTTAGCATACCTGGGTGATCCCCAGTTGTGTTTCATTTGATTTTAGCTTGAATGTTTACTGCCTATGTTTGCGGTGAACTCTTGTTAATTTCATCTGATTTGAAGTTGGGTTTGTTTGAGTTTTGCTCTATTAGGTTCATCCCTGCTTTGTACCTATGAGCTTTGCTTGATTGGCTGTTGGTCCATGTGTGTGGGTTGTGCCTGATGGGATTGGAAGCTCGTTTGGGTGATTTTCATTTCAGTGCAAGAGTTGTAGGAAGTTCATTCTCCGATTTGGAGTCCTGCTCGTAGGTTGGTTGTTTCTGATAGGGGATTTCCCGTTTTCGATTTGTTTGCGAAGGGGTGGATCCAATTGGACATTCTCGGTTGGGGTTTCTGCAATTGGGTCTAGATCGTGAGTGGGGAGTTTTGCTTGCTGGATGCTTGGGATTAGTTTCTTTGTTTGGTTTCTTGATGGGGTATGTTCGCGGGTTGGCCATGGTCGCGGGATGGGTTTTCGATTGGGGAGCTTGAATTGTCTTCCGTTTGAGGTTCTGTTAGGAAGGCTGGTTTTTCCTTGCTTTGTTTAGTTGATGTTTGATTGATTCTTGTTTCCCTTTGTGTGGTATTTTCTTGATAATTCAACTGTTCTGGGTTTGGTTCTAATAAGAGTATTGTTATGGATTTGCTGGGTTTTTAGGAATCTAGCATTGGTTTTCTCTTATGCCATGCTGGGTGCAAGTGCTGTAGCAGGTAGGGGTTTCAACTTTGGTGTTCTACTTGCTGGTTGGAATTCTCGATCGGGGATGTCCTAAGTTGGGTCTGATTGCGGATTGGGGGGCGTTGCTAGCTTGTTTGGTTCTTGCTGTCACGATGTGCGATTGGGTCTGCATGGCTGGTTGTTCTTTTTTTCGATTTGGAATTCTGCTCGTGGGTTTTATGTTTAGGATTTCTGTTTTGATTTTCAGTTTGGGTTCTACTCGTGGATCCAAATGGGATTTTAGATTCGATGTTCTTGGTTGGGTTTGTGACTGCTTTTGTTTTTCCATGACGAATTATCTTATGGATGCTTTAGTGGTGGGTTTTTGTTTGGTGGGGCCCCAGTTGCTCCCTTGTTTGCAGCTGTTCTCCCTTGCTTGAAAATTCAAACTTTGAATTTTCATGGATCCTGCCTTGATGGCTATTTCAATTTTGACCGAGTGTCTCACGACTGGGTTGCTCTCATATGGACACATTTGGGCCCAACATTAGTTCCCAATAGCATGGCTCAAGTCCGTCATTGCTTGCATCACACTCGCAGCATGACTTCTGGCTTTTGGTCCTGCATCCACCACCTCAAGCTATCATGGTTACACCACCATCATTGTAATGATCCTTTAGCCAAGATTACCAACCTAGCCTCAATCTCATTGGAATATTTTCGAACTCCACAATTCCTCGCCATAGCCTTACCCTCACAGGCACGAGCCTTCATAGCCATCCCTAATTAGCTTCCTTCTCAGCTCACAACAAACACCTGACTTCGAGATCCTACCATGCACAATGGTCATCTTTGACCTCCCTGACAACATCATTTCCCTGACAGCGGTGATAACATCACCATGTCATCTCAAGAGGCTCGCTGCACCTTGAATCTCACTGGTCATCTCAACCAGCACAACCCCACTCTTGGATCAACCTTTCCCACATTACCTTGCTATCCTTATAGTAGCTAGCTAATCCCTGAGAAACTCCAACTTCTCCTAGACTCTCTTTTATACACATTACTTTAGTCGGGCTCACACCTATTTGGATAACAACCATAATAGCCCTAACGGTACACAACCCCACTAGTTGTTTTCTTTCACAACGATCAACTTTTAACCGCGAAGCTAATACTCATCAATTGCCCACTCACCAGGACATTCCTCTAGCTATATCACTCACAGTTATCGGTGATCTTACTATCACCCAAATCCCATTCATGGAATACAATCTCATTTCATGAATTTCTCAATTGGGCTCTCATTACCCATTGGTAAAATTTCAAATTCGCCCTTAACTTCCATCTAATTCGCCCGATTAGACCAGTTGAACTATTAAGCTCACAACTAATAATATCCATTAGGAACCACACTAGCAATCATCAATTCATTTCCCAATTAGTTCCCACTCACGGGAAATCACCCTAGCTACCTATGTGGAATTTCACACTTCCACACCATGCTGTAAGACCCTTACTCTTACTCAAGGCACATGCCATCATGTTGGCTTTCCATGGGTGATACATCATACTCATTTTTTCTTGGGAGAACATGTTAAGTTCTCACCCAGGCCATACTTGAACTACATCTTTAACTCTCGACACCGAGCCATACTTATTCGAGTTTCACATTTCCGCTCCAACCATCCATCTCCTGAAACCTGGATCTCTTTCTCAAATTCTGACCAATCCAGCTACCATATCTCGTTGAACCCTCGCGCTAGAGGCATACATGGAAATCAACAAGACTTTACTTTCACAGCCCTCGAGCCTCACGCTCCCTACATTTCCATTACAGGTGCCACCACTTGGCAATCGATCTAGTGTCACCAACTGGAAATCCATTCAGTATTACATGAGAATGCCTCCTCATTATTAGATCACCAACTGTAAATCCATCCACTTGATTGTGTAACAACGATCCTTCATAGATCCTGCAACCATGCCATAACCACTTGTTCAGCTTACCACCACTTGCATCCTAGGTTTATAGGTCACTATATTTGAAACCCTCACACGCCTTAGTTCCATCTCATGGTTGACTTTTATCTAGTAAGTCTTGCCTTCCATGACACTTACTTCTCGTAACATCCTGGGGTCATTAACCAACCTTACCAATCACCTTTTTTCTCCTTGCATTATTGTAGGGTCACATTGGGTCCATCATCCCAACATACTGGATCACCCCTATCAATTCTAGCCACAAATGTGTTAGGTTCCCTTAACACAGCACATCCTCACGCATCTTGTCATCATTCCAAAAGACATTACTCACCCGCTTCACAAACTTCCAAACCGTCGTGCCACGCTAGCGGCACTACCACGACACTTCAGTCCCCATAGAAATCAGGCTTAGCCCAAACATAACCTACAGTTCGCTCTAGGTCTTTTGCGTCTAATCGTCTCCATAGCAGACTGGTTAGCCCACATAGAGGGTCACGGTCCCTCGTCATGAGCTAACCTAATGGCCACTTGTCATCTGCATTTAGTGGTCCCTACCATTAGACCCGTCATTGCTAGGTATCACCTATAACATTATTCCATGCTCGAGCTATTCCTCGTTCCTTGGGTTCTACTCTCTAGATATCTTGAGCCACCACTACATGACCTCAACATTCGCCAGACCATTTCATCACCGCTTCATTGCTACATAAAGGGCTTACCCTTACTTGCTCTTAGTGCATCGGGCCCCACGTGGCCTCCATGCAACTTACCCAACTCATCTCTTACGAGTTCGGTATCCCTTCACACCATGGTTCATCACCATGTTCCCTCCAGATCTACTTCCTCATTGAACTGGTCTTTAGGCAGTCTATTCTCACATAGGCGACTACATCATTCTATACACAAAATAGATTCGATCACTAACTCGCAATCCCTCAGCTACTCAACTCAGCTCATCTTCTGACACTAAGCATCTAATCCTCACGATACACGAGACATTATCGCTAACCGTGCTACCCTAGTTCCCTCAGTCATCTTGACCTTCACGGAAGGCTGACGGTCCCATAGAACCTAAACCCTTACTCAACATAATTCTTATGGTGTTGCTCCAGCTCTTCGGCATCTGATTGTTACCTATAGTTCACTATGTTGCTCTGGCTAATGGGCCACCTGCCCGTACAACGAGCTAACTTGTTAGTCTTTTGTCTCACGGTCCATGGCATCAGATTTGTCACTATGAGCCTTGCATTCATAGCATAAATGCTACGATGGAGCCTCCACGAGCCACGATGGTTCCACCACCATCTTATGAAAGCAACCTCATTAGGTTGTCCTTGCCTTAATAACCTTAAGCTCACTCCATGAACCTCATTCCTCAAGACCTTGCTTCTCTCACAACCCTAGAGAATTTTAAATTATTCCAACTCTTAAAGCCTCATGATCTTACCCCACGGGATCATACCTTATGGCCTTTTAATCCTAAAATTTGAAGGTTCCCATTTTCGACAACAATGGATCCCAATCCATCATAAATTACTTGCCACCAGGCTCATCCTAAAGCTTGACTAGCATTAATCTCTCAATCCAACCATCACGTTGAGTCTAGCTTAGGTTCCGGCACCCATCGTCAAGAGCACATACTGTCACCCTCCAGGTGAGTCAAGACCTCACATCTTCCATTGCATACCCACGTATGCATTTAGTCACTACGCCCAACATGGCTTTCCAACACGCCTTACTCGGGCTCCCTAAACTTTGAAATTAGAACTCGAGGCCTCTACATCACTCGCCACACCCTTGTCTACTCAGGCATTCGCAATTAGCATTTCCTTCTCGTGCATTGGCCATGGATGTCCTGTTGCCACAAACTCACCCATCACTGCACTCGGACCAAACAATCCATTCACAGCCTTTTTGAGGTAACCTCCTCATCACCCAACAAGGATCTTATGACCTTAGGCGTCATCCCCGACCCCAAGCATCACAATGAGGGTCTATTCACCTCTCATTTCTCGACCTTAGGCGTCCCACCTAACCCCAAGCCTCACAATGAGAGTTTAATTGGCCTCTTATCCATTAATCACATGAACGGTCTCTTGGCCCTTCACAACATGGACTTCTAATCGTATGGCTTTCAGACGCACATCAACACATGCCTAACTCATACATTCTCAATCTGAATCCCTCTCAATCTCAACTTGACTCGCTAGGGACTTCTCATTTCACACAATTGCCTACTAGGGTCCCTTTGCCACACACCTATCATTCCTTAGGATAGATTTCACTTCATCATAAAACCAGTTAGGGTCCACTCATACCCTAGGCACATCCCCTCCAAGAGGTTCTTGGGGGGGTGCTACTAGCTTGTTTTAGATTGTTTGGGGGGTGCTGCTAGCTTGTTTGGATCTTGCTGTCATGATGTGCGATTGGGTCTGTATGGTTGGTTTTTTTTTTTTTCGATTTGGAATTCTGCTCGTGGGTTTTATGTTTAGGATTTCTTTTTTGATTTTTAGTTTGGGTTCTGCTTGTGGATCCAAATGGGATTTCAGATTCAGTGTTCTCGGTTGGGTTTGTGACTGCTTTTGTTTTTCCATGACAGATCATCTTGTGGATGCTTTAGTGGTGGTTTCTGTTTGGTGGGGCCCCAGTTGCTCCCTTGTTTGCAGCTATTCTGTTGTGTTTGAAAATTCAAATTTTGAATTTTCATGGGTCTTGCCTTGACGGCTATTTGAATTTTGACCAAGTGTTTCGGCAACTTGTTTGGCTACCACTGATTGACGTTTCCAAATGGGTTGTAGGGGGGTCATCTTGGTACTTCTAGGAGGTTCTTCCAACTTAATGGGAGGCATCATTAATTTTAGTTTGTTATGTTTAGAGCTCCTGTTTACAGTCTTCTATGTAACTTTCCTCTAAACATTTTGATTTGTAGGGCTTTGGTCTATGTGATTGTATCTTTTATCTTAGCTTTTCTGGGTATGACCAGTGATATCGTGTACATTTTGATCTATACATATTTACCTTTTGATAAAAAAAAAAGTGCATGCATGATTGGCTAGGTCTCTTTGCCCTCACAACCCACCAAGGTTTGAGGCATCAACCCACCTTTCCCATCACGTCTCCAACTAACCTTATGGCTATAAGTTTCATGAACATAGAAGAGCATGCCAAATGCAACATAAAAAGTTTATGAACCATACTTACAAAGAATGCAAGGCCACCCCCCATGGGGTCATCCCTTACTTTTTTATGCTCTAGGGTTTGAAATGCAACTTTTAGCCTACAATGCCCTTGCTTCCAACTTTCCCACTTAATAGCAAACTAAAAAAAAATGAAGAGGCAAAGCCACCATCAAGAGAAACAAAAAGGATTTATACTACAAGAAGGAAGAATCCTTACCTTCTCTTCTCATTTCCTTTTTCTTCTATTTTCTTCCATTTCCTTCTCTTACACTCTCAGCCATTGCAAGACTTGCAATTTCTTTCTTCTTCCAATATTATTTCCTTCACTTATTCTCTAATCCAAACCCATTCCAAGACTAAATCTTAGCCATTGGATCTTTTTGATACAAGATTAAATCCACACCCTCCACAACAAGCACAATCCATGTGCTTTGGAGAGCTTTAATCCCAACCATTTATTACCTTAATATTTGGCAATCTATGTCATTTCCTTTTCTTGAATCTCAACCCTTTATTGAGATTGGAGATTAAATCTTCACCTTCCAAAGAAGCACAATCCATGCCACTTGGAGGCTTTTAACACAATCCTTAGATCTTCTCCCATCTTACATTCAAGACAAATTCTCCACCCTTGGATCACTTTGTCTTCAAATCCCAAAATTAGCTATTTTTTCATTTATTTAATTTTGACTAATTTCAACACATCACATGAGAGACATAATTCATTTTCTTTTCCATTTGAATAATTCTTCCATTTTCAAAACATTAATGAGAGGCAATTTCCTATTTCCATTTTGAAATTTTTTATCCAACATAATAATGGCCCTTATTAATTGCAACAAGAGTGAAATTTTTTCATTTCATTTTCCCTTTATTTTAATTTCTCATTTCTTTTGGACATTAGCTTGCCAAGTGTCACTTTTAGACACCAACCTTGGCTTCCTAGCTTTAATTCAAGTCATCCATGTTGCTCCACCACATTTATTCTCCATTTTAGGGAAAAATAAATTACTTCTCACATATAAATGAATTATAATTAATTTCCCTCTTTAATAATTTAATTCCCTCATGGAATTATACTCCAAATTACCAAAATGCCCTTAGGAATTAACAATCCCATCAATCTCTACACAAATGTACAAATTAGAATAATTCACAATAAATTCTCATTCCAACAAGAAAATACTTTCCAAATTTTCCAATTACCGTTTATTGGGTCTCATTACCCAATTTACCAAAATGCCCCTCCTCGAGTGCACCATTATTCCCATAAATCCATTTATCTCAAGGGTAATTTTTCGAAAGTTTCTAACAACCTTCTATATTTTCTAACACCAATAACACAGGGTGTTATATATGTGACAAAGACCTATAACACATGATTTCTTAAAGTGATTCATAGTCTTTAGATTTCTTAGAAGGGGACTATGTGTAATACCCGGTATTACATGGTATTGTAAATAAATAAGTTTTGACTATTTCGGCAGGGCCTTGGGTGGTCCGGGAAGGCCAAAAGTTAGTTTTGAGTAAATTAATTAATAAAAATTTTTGAATTGGCGGCAGATAGTGCCTCGGGATTTGGATGTCCAAGGAAGAGGGCAAGGGATTGTTAAGCGTCTTGAGATGAGATTAATGACGCTGGAAGCGGTCTGACTGGGAATAATTTTCGGAATAAATTCTGTATAAGCCTGAGTGGGTGCCAATACTAAATAGTCGGATGGGACCTCCTGGAAGTTGAGGGGACCCTAGGGGTGGTTCGATTTTCCGAGTAAGGCAACCCTTAGTGTTTTCGGGTCGAATAAAGGTGTCGTGGAGGTGCAGGGACGAGGTCGGTATTTTCGAGTAGCGATCGGTTATTAATTTCGAATAAATCAAGATTTTGAGTGGCTTAAGAGTAATTATTTAAAGCTTTGGAGGGGTTAAGCGCAATAATATTTCTTCAATTTGCAATTACCCAAATTATTTAAGTGAGATTATGAGAAAATAGGGGGATTAAGGTGTAATATAGAGGTATATATATATAAATAGGCGCGTGAGCTTGTTGGGCAAGCTTTCAACAGTGCGCTTCCTCTGAAATTTTGAAAATCAGAGAAGGAGTAGAGAGCTCGCGAGGCAGAGGAAGGGAGATGCCGAGGCATTGCGAGAGATTGTGAGGGAGAGATGATGCGAGAGAGAGAGAGAGAGAGAGAGAGAGAGAGAAAGCTCGCTGGTTGAACTCGTCCATGGCGGTAGCAGCCTCGCGCTGCAGTTGCAGTGGCCGAGTGCAGCGATGGAGCGAGATCGCGAGGGAGAGGTGGCCGGTTGGAAGCGGCCTGAAGCGCCGAGCTTCGGTTAGAAGCAAGGGCAAGCAGCGGGCAGTGGCTAGTTCCGCCATGGCAGTAGTGTCAAAGCAACAATTAGCAACTGAGGTGGCTGAAGAGGCGGTCCAGTGAGCGACGATGGCTTGCAGCGATGCATGGAGCGGCCAGTGGGTCGCGACTAGCAGCGGCAGGAGGCCGTTTGGCCGGCCATGATGGCTGGGCCGAGCTTCGGAAGACGGCAATGGCGGCCTCGGCAGTTGCAGCGTGCGCGCGGGGGGTCGTGATGGTGGCTGCGGTGGAGGCCGCCCTACGTGGCTGAGTTGGGGCGGTTGCGGGCTTCGTGAGTAGCGGTTGGTGGAGCAAACGGCAGTGGCGGACGACTCGGGCAAGCGCTGTGCGCGCGCGGGGGATGATGAAGAAGACGATGAACAGGGCCAGCGAGCGCGGGAAGGAAGAAAGGGAAGAAGGAAAAAAATAAAAATAAATAAATAATGGAAATTCAGGAAAATAAGAGAAAAATCCCGAAAAATTTTAGAAAAATGGGGGAAAGTTCTGGAATTTAAATTGGGGCTGGAAGAGCATGTCGGGAGCTCGAAAATGAGATTTTTTGGGCGCAAATGGCAGCTCGAGAAGCAACGTCGGTGTGGGCGTTTCCGAATTTCTCTCCAAATGAGTCAAGGTAAATTAATATTTTCTTCCCTAGTTATTTGCATTAAGCAAGTTAATGTAAAATAGTTATTTGTTGGATTAAACCCTATGTCGGGATTGTTTGGAAATTTGTTGATGGATGGTTTTGATGGTGTGTGTGGCGAAGTTGAGGGCATTGATTTAATGCTAGATGTTGAAAGAGTTGGGTTTGTGTGTATTTGTATCTAGGTTCGACCGGGGAGGCGGTGATCCTAGAAAAGCTCGGAGTTCGGGCTGGAGTTCGTGTCGAGGCAGAGTTGAGGCTTCGAGCCAAGTAAGGGACGGCCCCATGTGGAGGTGGCCTTACAAGTTGGTAAATATGTTTGATAATATTTTTATGTTGCATTGGCATGTAGTGGTTATATCTTGTGTGATGCAAGCTCTAGTGGACCTGTGGCCATATGGAGGACTAGTGTGGTGGGGGCTGATAGGTTGATGCCTCAAACCTTAGTGGGTTGCGAGGATGAGTGGACCTAGCCTCATTTGCATGCATTTAGCATACATAAACATGATTATATTCATATTTACATGCATTGCACCCTTACTGAGTCTTTATGACTCATGAGGTTTTACCTCATGTGTAGATGATGCAAGTCTAGATGGAAGCAGGGATGGCGCTGGGAGGCTGTTGTGATGACTAGCTGTGTTGCCCGAGTTGTGTATTTTATTACCTCTTGTGCGTAGCCATGTGGTGTTATGTATATATACCCTTGTGAGTAAATGTATGTGTTGTTGAGCGTTAAATGTATTTAATTGTTGTATTCATCATAGTGAGATAGATGATTGTGAGATTGCTAGTAGAATGTGGCATAGTTGGTAAAGCCAAGTTTTGGACCGAGTAAAGATCAGCGAGGTATGTTCTCATAAATCCCCAATACTCAGCGAAGTGTTTGTATGCTAGCTTTGTGCCTGGGTCACTTCTGGCTTGCTATGGGGTGAGCTGAAGAGAGGTGAAGCTCACTCGGGTTTTGGGTCTTGGTCCGTTGGATTTTTCTTATTTGAGTTGGGACCGATTCCTGAGTGGAGCGAAGGGAAGGACGAAGCCTAGTTCCCACCTAGGGCATTTCCTGTTGAAACATAGTCCAACCTTTCAGTTGTGGTTTGTCGGGTGAGTAATCTGGACGATTATTTACCGGTGGTGCCCGTAAGTGGGAGCGGGTCGTTACACTATGACTTATTAATTATGGATTAATACATACGCTACTATATTTGATTAGTATGAGATAATAATGATAAAGGATGGTGAGTCAAATGCCATATTGCATGAGATGCAGATAGTAGACATATGGGTAAGTGTTAACTGAACATCTACTGAATGTGACGTATATAATAGATCACATGATTGAGAAGATTAATGATTTTTTTTTATTAATTTTTGACTGTGTAATTGGTCCTCAGATCGGAGGTAGCATAGTTGTCTTGTATGTTGGTGTTAGAGATTTGTCGTTGAGCGGAACTATCTGGTATGAGAAGTGGGAATGCTCTTTGTGTGGTCTCTGTGCAGTGGTGTATAGAGAGAGCTGATTGTTGATGGGATCCATTGACTTCCGGAATGAGGTGAATATCTTATGCGATCTTAATTGATTGGTGATTGTAGAATCCTTGGCTAAGGCACGCACGACTATAAAAGAGTTTTTGATGTTGAAAGTAGTTCTGATGTGTCATCTCGATCACCCCAAATTGGATCTTGGCATAGTTACTGAGTCTTGCGAGTTTAGTCTGTCCATGGCTCTCACTCGGTTGGGTTGTTAGTGGAAGGATTAAATTGCACGAAAATCAAAAGCCCAAATGGGTTCATTTGAAGTTACGACTTCATAGCTTATAGGATCATCCTGAGCCTATGCTAGAGTTACTCAGGATCTTTTGGTATGCTTTGAGGAGATAGAAAGATCCTTATAGTATGTTAAAGTGTTCAACTGGCATCAAAGAGTTTGACGTGTCCTGATTGATACTCAATTGTGAACCTAGAAGGTCACACCCAACCTAGTCATAACATTGGATTAGTGGTGCAAATTGTCAATGTGTTCTTAATCATCATTAAGGAGTTAATGATGATAGATGTTAAGAGTTAACAAAGGGATCATCGGACTATTTAGAGTTTGTTGGGCCCTAGTAATCAGAAGGAGGAGAAGGGAAACATTAAGCAATTGCTTCAGAAGGGTCCTTCAGAAGGACTCTTCGGAAGCACAGGATACTTCATTCTCAAGCTTCCTTCGGAAGGAAGCTTCCGTTGTTGTGCGCCCGAAGAAAATCGGTCCTTTCGGAAGGACCCCTTGAAAGAAGGCTAGGGAAGAATTGGCATGTGTCCTCGAGCGCTATAAAAGCCAACTACATTCCGCGAAAAAAGGGGTCCAGACATCGGTATATATTATTACTTTCCTTTAGAAACTTAGCTCATTTTTCCTTCTATAAGATTTTTTTTCCTTTCATTACTGAGTTTAGCATCGGAGGGCTTTCGCGAGAGGGAAATACCGCGAGCCTTCTAACCCTTGTTTACCCTTTGCAGTCCCATTGGAAGCGTCACCCCTATTCCTTCGGAAGACAGTGCCAAGTTAAGGTTCCTCTAGAAACAGTCCTTCGGAAGCCTCTATCAGAAGACCCTTAATCCGTCCAAGAGGCCTACACTTATTACCGCGACACCGAGAGGGATCTTCGGAAGGACCCTTCGGAAATGCAGACCACCATCATATTAACACTCGCCTGAAGCCTTTTATGAGAAAGATCGTAGGGGAGATCCTTCGAAAGACCCCTTTCGAGAGTACCCCTTCAGAAGACCACTTACGGAAGCAACTCTTTGGAAGCAGCCCTTCGGAAGACCCCTAGCAGATCGAACCTTGATCGAATCTCGAGACTATCGGCATCCCCAGGCATCCCACTTCTACAAATTCTAATTGTATTTTGGCAACAACAATTTGGCGTCATTTGTGGGAAACTGCAACTAAAATCCAATCTCAACCCGAGATGTCGAGAGGGACAAGGTCAATTGGTTTGGCAAACCAATCTAATCCCACAAGGAGGAGCGCCCATACCAGGATAGGAGACCCCATCTAGGTACACCCTATGGTACTAGGACTTTTGGAAGATCACCAGGACAATGAAGTGCACTCAGGAAACACTCCAATGCTAGAAGGCCATTAGACCATCGGATTGGGGGTATTGAGCATTCAAAGCAAGGGGAAGTACACGTTGTCAGAATAGGGAGACAAGTGACGAGGCAAGGACGGCAAGTCCCGACCACAATACCTGTAAATCAAGAACAACACTCCCTGGGATAGTCCTCGATTCCAAGAAGAAACCCTATGGCAACTTCAGTACCTCCAGCACCATCCGGGGTAGTCTCGCCCACGGACCCGCTATCAGATTATGAGCAATTACGGAAGAAATTCAAAGAGCTAAAACACCAAGATGATGAGCTCAGGATGAATAATGAAGAGAGCATGAGAAGGTTGCAGGGGGTAACTACACTTTTACACGAATTGATGCTAGATATCCATATTCCCCACTTGGGGAAACCAGGCGCAAGAGAAGGGCATTAGAGGTCCCAAGATAACCCCCAGAGGGCCCCACGACAAGGGATAAGGATTGGGACCCCTAGGTCTAATTACCGAATCCTAGAAATGGCCAATCGGGGGGAAGATCATAATAGAAGGCCAGGGAAAGCTCCTATGTATGAAGAGACAATAGAGAGTACCCACTCCAAAGTTCTTTGCGTCCTGTCTCCCCGCTGGAACAAAGTGGAAAAAGAAATGCTTAAGGCGTCTGACATAAAATGCCTAATAGAGGAAGTGTTAGAACAGAAGTAAGTGGTAATGACACCAAAGGAAGCGCCCACAAATGGGTTCCCATTTTCTGAAGAACTCCAGAGATAGCCAATGCAACCAGGGTTCAAACTATTGCAGCTCTTAGTGTATTTGGGGAAGGAGGACCCCGAGAGACACCTGTAACACTTCATTGTAGTGGTTGTGTTGCATGGGTGGAACAAGGTCACTAGGTGCAGAGCTTTCCCACTCTCGCTAGCAAGGCAAGCTCAACATTGGTTCACCGAATTACCAGCTGGTCATGTTCGGTCATTTGAACAGTTGAAGAGGGAGTTTCTGGAAGCATTCTCTGCATACGTCCCAAAAAAGAAGAGTGCCATGTATTTGATGAGCTTGCAGCAAATACCAAATGTATCCTTGAAGCAATATGTCGAGCGATTCAGAGCCGCGATGCAAGAAGTGAGGGATCTCCTAGTTGGTTTGGTTGTATCAGCCTTGCTCAATGGTACCACATACGGCCCGCTTAGAAGTTCGCTAGCCTTTTCTGAACCAGATTCGATGGTTGAGTTGTTTACCTGGGTAGAACAGTTTATTATCCAAATGGAGATTTTAGAACCATGGGAAGGAAAGAGAAAAGCAAGGTTGCACGATGGTGGATTAGACAGAGCAACAAAAGTGTAGAAAAGGGAAGAGCCCCCAATGATGTAATTCTGGAGCTTCACCCCCCTTACGGAGCCAAGAGCCGTTATCCTTTCCTCCATCACACATACTGGGCTCATTAACTTCCCCCCATGCTCTAATCAGCCAATGGGTAGGAACATTGACTCTTTCTGTAAATTTCACGAGTCCTAGGACCTACTACAGAGCAATGCCGAGAGCTACGAAACCATATTGAACAGCTAATCAGGGATGGGAAGCTTGACCGATTCATACTGGATAAGCCAAGAAACCAGCAGAGCAAAGGAGAAGGATCCAAGAGAGATAATCAGAGGAGGGGCCCCCATCCTAAGAATGATGTCCCGAATAGAAGGGACAACCAACAGCCCCGACAAAGAGAGGGAGAGAGAAAGAACCTAAGGGAAGAAACCGGGCCCAGTGCCAAAGAGAACGACAATGAGCCCATTATGGAAAGAATACATTTAATCTCCAGAGGAGAAAATTTGGCAGGCGATTCCTCTTCTGCCAGGAAGGCATATGCACATCAGACCTTACACGTGGATGTAACACCCTATGTGTGAGTATGAATTTAATTAAATAAATTATAAAAATAGAGGTATACGGAGTTCCAAAATTGTCCTAGGTTGGCTAATGGAAGTTTATAAATTTAAGATGCCTCTAGAAGGGTAATATGGTAATTTGGAAATTATTCCATTAAAAGAGAATTATTATGGGTGAAAATGTGTAAATAAATTCTATGTGAAGGATTTAATTTTGATTAAATTATAGAGAAATATTGGATGGCCAAGATGATAGATTGGGGGGCATGTGGGTGTCAAATAGTGACACTTGGCAAGTTCTCATTCAAGAAATGAGCTATTAAAAGAAATAAGAAATGATCAAATTAAATGTATGGATGACACTTGGCAAGTTCTTGGGAGAAGAGAGGTGTGAATCATTTTGTGGGTGGATATTTTGAGTAAAAGATGAGTGATTAAGGTAAATTAGAAAATAGTCACTTTAGTCTTTTATGAGGGTAATCATTATGGTAAATAAGGTAAAAGGAAAAGGAAATTGGAAAGTTGTCATGCCATTATGATGGAAAAATAATCTTATTAAATTAAATGAGAAATCATGTGAAATATGTCTTTCAAAGTGATGTATAAGAAAATAGTCCTATTTAAATAAATGATGAGAAAATTAGAAATTTAAAGAATCCAATAGATGAGATGTAGCCTTGGAATATAAGTTGATCCAATGGCCACAAATGAGTCTTAAAAATTGGCATGGATTGCCAATATAATTAAAATTAATTTTTAAGGGATTAGAGTGGATGGTTGGGATAACTTTTGGGTAGGAATCAAAGGCGAAGATGGTGTTATCTTTAAGCACACTGATTGTGCTTCTTTGAAGGGTGGAGATTCAATTCCCATTTTTAATTAATGGCTAGGATTAAAACTTTTTATTTACCAAGGATTGTGTTTCTTCTCAATGGTAGAGATTGAATCCTATGTGATCAAAGGATGAGATTAAAAGTTTATTTAGCACATGGATTGTGTTTGTAGTGAAGGGTGGAGATTAATTCTCTCAAACCAATAAAAATTCAAGGGTTTAAATTAAATCTTGGAATGAAATTAATTAAAGAAAAAGGAAAATATGAGTAATATAAAGAGGAAGAAGGAAGAGAATGCCAAATTTCTTGGCCAAGAGTACAATTAGAGGAAGGAAGAAGAAGAAGGATAGGAAAAGAGAAAGGAAGGTAAGATTCTTGTACTTAGTTTTCTTAGAGAAGAAAAGAAGAAGTCTTCTTAATCCTTCTCATCTCTTAATTTTAGAAATCTTCTAATGTACGAAGAAATTCTCTTTAGGTTGTTGGAAGCAAGAAGTACCTGGGAGCAAAGGTTTGAAAAGCATCTAAAGAGTTAAGGTAAGGGATGACCCCATGGGTGGCGGTCTTGCATGTTTAGCAAATGTTTGTTTAAGTATTATGTATTTGCAAGAAATATGCATTGTGTGTTCTAGTGGACCTTTGGCCATAAAGAGGACTAAGAGTTAGGAAAAATGGGTTGGTTGAAGTCTCCACCTTGAAACGTTGAGAAGACTAAGAGAACTACCCATATTTGCATTACATCTCGCATTACATGTTTATTTATGCTCTCATTTGCTTTGCATTGCACCCTTATTGAGCAATAGCTCATAAGGTCATTTTGGACCTCTTTGTAGATGGTGAAAGCTCAAAGGGAAAGGGCATTTTGGAAGGGGTAAGGGCTATGAGTATGGAAGACTAGATGTGTAGTCTTTATATTTTGTAATGGTATTTGAGAATTTGATGGAGTTTAAACTTGAGTATGTATCTTAATTTGGTGTATGTGGTGTAAGTACCTTATGACTGTATGGCTTGAGTTTGGGAGTGAATGTGAGGGTTATGTTTTTAATTTTTGTATATTAAATTTTTAGAAAGCATGGCTTAAAAAAAAAAAAAAAAAAAAGGGGCCAGTAGGCTGCTTGCGCCCAGCTGGGGTGCGCAGCAGGCGCCCGTGCGCGAGGCTGGCCCGCACGCGTAGTAGGCGCGGATGGGCCCGCTGCCGCCACTATGTTACTGTTTTAATTTTTTTTTTCTTTTTTTTGTTATTCCTGGAAGTTTTGGAAATAAATCAAGTTTATTTAATAAATTAAATATGAGATTGAGCCTCTAAAATATTTATTAAATTAATATAAAATTTGAGGCATTTTGAAAAAAATTTCCTATATGTTGGAAAATAAAACAAAGAGTATTTCCTTAAATGTGGGGAAAATGGATGAGTAAACTTGATGTTTGAAACTGAAAAACTTCCAAGAAGATGGAAATTCGGTGTATTTTTTAAATAAATAAAAGGAAAATAAATGGAGATTTGTCTAAGGAAAATTTTATTAAATTTTTCAAGAGAAGTTTAACCCAAGTATTTTCTAAGGCCATAGAGAATGAGAAAATGGGTTAATACTTAAACCAAAAATTTATTTTTCTAATAATTAAAGCCTCGAGGCATAGATAAATTAAGCGAGTGTGGTTTGCTTATTTTGTCGAATCCTGGGAAAGATCATCCTTGTCTCTTATTTAAGAGCTAGAAGAGGGTGATGCTTCACTAAGGTTCCGGGTTTATTTTTGCAAGGTCCTTTCGATATGTTCCCGAATCCTTGAGTGAAGCGAAGAGAAGGCGATACTTTGGTCCTTTGGAATGTAATTTCAACAGTGCCATCAGATCTGGTACTGTAAGTTGGATCGGAGGATTGGATTGGTTCTGCATTACGGCCTCCTTGGTGATACTTTTCATAGTCGGTGACCCATGCATCTAGAAGGATTTTGACAAGTTCGTCGCGAGACAACTGTCTGGGAACATGGATGCAGCTGGGGACTTGGTTAGAATCAACCTGGAGAAGGAGTGCATCTGATTGATTGTGGGGGAGGGCGAGGTCCAGAGCATGGTTTTGGACTCTGTAAGCCATCTGGTAATGAAGGGTATCATCATACGTGGGGACGCTGGGTTTTGCTCCAACGATCTGGATATGGACTTTAAAAGTGTGAAGCAACTGGGGATCACAGATGGGCATGTTAAAGTTGGGGAAAAGGGTAACAAAGATGGTTCCTGAGTTGAGAGTGGTCTCAACCGTACCGATGCAGGCATGTTGGTAAGTGGCAAATCGAGAATCAAGAAGAGCAATTCTCGAAGTAGTTGGTAGGCCTTTGCGGCCATGGAAGGTGAGAGCGAGGCGGATACAGCCAAAGTGAATATGGGTGTAACCTTCACGTAACCAAACTGGGGGCATGTGAGCAGGGAGCTCGAGGTTGACAAAGTGTTCTTGTTGTTGGGAAGGGATAAGGCAGTGGTCAAACTTGGTAGCTTGGATGTATTCTTTGACTTGGGATTTGGGAGTTGAAGGAGAAATAAGGGTTTTCATCTTTCGAACAAGGGATGTAGAAGGGGTTCTGGTAAAGGCAAAATATGGATTTACAAGAGGGATTTCTGTAGGTGGAATTCGAGAATCATCTGGGAGGTAGTTGAGTTCATAGAGAGAATCGATCTGGGAGGAAGTAGAAGTACGGGAGGAAGAGGCGATAGAATCAGATCTGGTCAAAGGTGGGGGTAAGAGATTCATTGTAGAAAAGTGTTTCTGGGTTCAGACTCTTCTTCTTGCGAGCAAATGTTCAATCTTGAGAATTGAGGGATAACGGAGATAAGGATTGTACGAGGCGTTGTATCTAGATCCACTGTGTATGGTTAACACACTTTGTGCCAGTAGCACGCAAGTTCTAGTTTCCAGCCAATATACTTTCCAAATTTCCGGGTAGGCTCTGATACCAGAATACCTTCCAGCCAATTCCAGTCAACCAGCTCATGTTACTGATATGGCTCGCAGAGAGTACTTCCAACTGAAATGTTGTTCCTTCCATCCAAGAGATCTCAACAAGCATTTTCGAGAAATTGCCCGACGCTTTTATGCCCTCGGCGGCATGAATGATCCAAATCTTAAGCAGCAATTCCTCAACTCCATCCCAGCTCCTCTTGGCCAGGAAGTCTCCCGACAAATCGAGCATAAGGATCTTTCCCTCTCTACCATCTCTCTTGGTGAACTCCATCAGCGAGTATTGAAAACCGTGGAACAGTTTTGCTCTCAGCAGTAAGCTCATGAAGACATTAAAGCCATGAGCACAAAGCTTGCCACAGCCTGCAACAGAACAGACTTGCAGATTAAATGCAAAGAAAAATCTTGTGACTGTTATGGTCACCGCTCTCGCCATTTTCGAAAAATCCGCTCCCATCTTCCCAAGCAGAAAACCAAGTCTCAACACAGGCCTAAATTCCCTGCCAAAAAACGCTTCTTCAAGCGAAAGTTCCAGAAAGGCCAAAACAAAGGAAACAGATGTTTTATCTGCAGAAAACCCGGACATTTTGCCAAAAACTGTCCCCGCAACAAAGCAAAGAAAGTTCTTTCCCATGTCCAAATGGTCACCAATCTTTCCCTCAAAGATAATGATCTGGAATCCCTTTTCTCAGAAACTGATGAAGACAATCCTCAAGTCATTTTTGGCATCTCCTATGCCTCTGATGATGATTCTTCCTCTGACACTGATTCCCTCTAGTATGAAGTCACCTCCATCCAAGCCGTGCTACCCACCCCTTTCCTGAAACTCCATGTTTACCCAGAAAAATACTCCCAACCTCGCGCTGTTATCGCTCTTTTTGATACTGGCGCTGCTACCTCAATCCTTAACCCCGCAGTCTTACCCTCTTCCTTTTGGAAACCTCATACCCAATATTTCCAAGCTGCCAATGGAGAAACCTTTTCCATCGAACAAAAAAGCAAACCTGTTTACCTCCAGTTCTTCCCCGGACTTCGAATCAAACATAAATTCCTTGGCTCCACTCTCCCTGGAAAAGATCTCATCCTTGGATGGGATATCATTAGCCAATTATGGAAAACCCGAATCAAACCCCTTGATAAAGGTCTTCTATACAAAGGATCCTTCCTTCCTTTTGTATCCCCTCACAACCTTTTCAGCCTTACTGAACTATCCACCATCCAAACCCTTCTTCTCAAAGATTGCTGTGCTGACACCCATTCTGAGTTCCTTACCAAATGCTCCAAACCCCTTTAGCAAAACCCTGATTTCTTCATCTCCCTTCCTCTCAAGAAAAATGAAGACATTAACCCTACCAAAGCCACCCACTCCGGCATGAACCCTGAACACTACCACCTAGCTATCCAAGAACTCAACCAACTCAAACAAGAACACCTCATTGAAGACACCACTTCCCAGTGGGCGTGCCAAGCCTTCTATGTCAATAAACGAGCTGAGCAAACCAGAGGAAAACTTCACCTCGTTATCAACTACCAACCTCTAAACCATTTCCTAGCCGACAACAAGTTCCCCCTTCCTACCAAACTCGATCTCTTTGCCCGATTAACCAACGCCAAAATCTTCTCTAAGTTTGATCTTAAAGCTGGCTTTTGGCAACTCGGCATCCATCCTGATGAACGATTCAAAATTGCCTTCTGCATCCCCAACTTCCATTACCAATGGACTGTTATGCCTTTTGGACTCAAAACCGCCCCCTCCCTTTTCCAAAAAGCCATGACCCGCATTTTCCAACCCATTCTTCCCAATGCCCTTATTTACATTGATGACATTCTCCTTTTCTCTTCTACCCTAACTGACCATCTGACCCTCCTACACCAATTCCATTCCATTCTCACTCAATACGGTATTATGCTCTCCACCAAAAAAATGACCCTTGCTGTCCCAACCGTTGATTTCCTCGGTCTTACCATTTCTGATGGACAAGTGTCCCTCCAACCTCACATTGCCCAAGAGTTACTCCGCTTCCCTGATTCCAACCTCACCAAAACTCAGGTCCAACAATTCCTTGGCATTGTCAACTATATAGCTGATTTTGTCCCAAACCATCCGTCCCCTCCAACATCTCTTAAAGAAAGACCCTCCTCCCTGGAACTCTACCCATACCCAAGCCATCCGAAACCTCAAAACCATTGTTCCTACCTTGCCCCCATTACACATCCCTTTTGATGGAACCCGCATCCTCCAAACTGATGCTAGTGATCACTACTGGTCCGCAATTCTCCTTGAAGAAAAAAATGGCCACACCTCCATTTGTGGATACAAGAGTGGTGCTTTCAAAGACAGTGAACTTTACTATCACTCCACTTTTAAAGAAATCCTCGCTGTCAAAAAGGGCATCCAGAAATTCCAGATACACCTTGTCAACCACCATTTTCAAATCCAGATAGATATGGCTGCTTTCCCCCGCATGTTACAATTCAAACCAAAAGACCTTCCCCCTCCCCTTCTCCTCCGATGGCAAGAATGGTTCTCTCGATACTCATTTACTGTCAAACACATCCCTGGTAAGAAAAACATTCTAGCCGACTTCTTAAGCCGACCTATGAAACCGAACCCCACATTTCCCCTCCAGCTACCTATCATTGCCATGTTCCAACCTCCACCATCTTCCCCTCCCGAATGGCCCCGAGTGTTTAATAATCCAGAAGAAATTCACAAGCTGATGCTCCACTACCAACTCGAACTCATCCGTTCCTACGGTTCTCATCACCTCGGTGGACTTGGAGTACATCCCGAATACCCCTTTTATACCCTCTTCAACCTCCTGCCTCACAGTGAATTCCCAGAATACCTCCTATGGTTTCTCTGGTACCTCTTGGACCAATACACCATCGCCATACAATTCCACATCAACACCTGGCAACATTGGCTCCAACCTACCCGCAGACTCAACACCTACACCACCCAGTTCCTTGAATGGTTTCATCCCCTTTCATATTGGCGACAATACTTCTCCAGCATTTCCCTAAGAAACCAAAGCCTTCAAACCTCTCCCCAAAAATGGTACATCATTCTCCTCTTTACCCGCACCAAATGGTTCGCTACTGATGTTCCCACTGCACAATCATCCAGATATACCTCCACCTTCCAAGACTATGCCTTCTTCCCTTTCAACCTCCATTCTGAATGGCAGACTCACCCCAGAGAATTCCGAGAACTCCAACGCCAGCTCTCCATCCTCAACAAAACCATTCCCTCGCAGATCTGGCCCAGCATTGAAGAAGACGCCCCATGGGAACAATTTCCTCCCCGATACACAAGGAAAATCGAAAAAGCCAACTCAGAATACATTGCATCCATTGCAGTCCCCGATGAAGCCCAAAGCAGCGGCTCGGCCCAACAAGCAGAACCAGCCCAAGATTACAATGAAGACCCCTGGTGGAAACGGCTCGGTATGCCTTCTGACCCATATGATTCAGATGAGCCCGGCCCAGAATGCAATCTCGGAACACCCTGACAGCCCAAGGCCTAAGACTCTCAAGCTACGCCAGCCATGACATCACTCCACCCTTGCCAGACGCATGCCTTCCCGCATGTGACCCTATCTATGTGACTTTTACTTTTAGCCGAAAGTAGTTTTGGCTTATTTCCTGTCTTGTTCCTGTGTGCTTTAGCCGAAAGTAGTTTTGGCTTGTTATGTATTTTCTTTATCTTTATCAGAGCATCAGATGCTCTTGTCGTGTGTCTGTTTCTGGCTTTCCTTGTCTATAAAAGGAAGCCTTGCATCCATTGTAAGATATCGAAGCACTCTCTCTGAAATAACATTTCGCTTTTCTCTCCATGAATCCCTAAGCTCTCTTTCTGTTTCTGGTTTCTCACTTCTATTCTTGCGTAGCCATGTTTATATCTTGAGCACTGTACATTGGCAAGTATGCTCTGCAGTTGCCTCCTCGGAGGACCCTCTGCATCAGAACGCTTCCTGTGCAAACTGCTATGATCCGATATACCGGGGGTGACCTTGCACATAAAAGGACAGGGCTCGACGAGGGGCTATAGCAGGCCAGGGTGCCGTCCAGAAGCCCGATTTGCCCAGTCATACCTTGTGCATGGTCCTGTCTCCGGCGTATTCCGACTCCGCTCCTACCCATTTGGTGAAATAGTCGATGGCCATGAGTAGGAATTTTGGTTGTCCTGTAGTAATTAGAAAGGGGGCAAGTATATCCAAACTCAATTGTGCAAAAGGGATAGGTTGGAAAATCTATTGGATATATCCACCACGGGTGACAAAGATAATGGTGCATATCTTTGGCACTTATCTCAAGCTTGGACCTTTACGAAGTTATCCCTGTGTAATGTAGGCCAAAAAAATCCTACCTACATGACCTTAGCAGCTAATGATCTTTCGCCAAGGTGCTTGTCGCAATTGCCCTTGTGAACCTCATCCAAGGCTTGTCGTGCCTCCTGTGGATCGAGGCATTTTAGTAATGGCATAGAGAAGGCACGCTTGTACAGAATATCATCTATGATTACAAATTAGGCTACTCGTGCTTTCAATTTTATTACCTCTGTAGGGTTAGCAGGAAACTCCCCAGTATGCAGGTATTGCATAATGGGTGATCTCCAATCGTTGGCTATTTCGATAATTTGCACCATTTTCTTCTTCTCGCTTTCATCTATGCTTGGCTTTTGTAGAACTTCCATGTGGATCAATTCCCTGGGGGTGTCTCTTGTCGTGCTAGTTTAGATAATGCATCTACATTATCATTAAAGGTGTGATTGATTTGGACTAGCTGTAAATCATGAAAAGAATGTGCTAAGTCTTGTAACTTTTGTACGTACCGAGTAAGTGTGGTGTCTTTAGTTTCATTGGTACCTTGAAATTATTGTACCACGAGCTAAGAATCACTATGGGCTATCACCTTTTTTACCTCCAATTTTTTAACAATAGTTAAACCGACAATCAGAGGTTTGTATTCTACGACATTATTTGAATTGGGAAAGGTGAATCGCAAGGAGTACTCCAAAATGGTATTTTCAGGAGAGATTAATACAACACCGGCTCTATTTCCTTGTACATTTGAGGCTCCATCCACAAACAACTTCCACTCAAGCAAGGACTCATTCTCAGGCTCAGGTGAATATGGGCATTTCACGATGAAGTCGGCTAGGGCTTGGCCCTTGATCACTCTTCGTGGCTCGTATTGAAGATCGTACTCACTAAGCTTAATAGCCCATTTGGTTAGCCTTCCCGAGTGTTTTGAACATTTTTCGTAGGGACTGGTCAGTGAGGATTATGATGGTGTGAGCTTAGAAATAGGGTTTAAGCTTCTTGACTGCTATAACCAAGGCAAATGACACTTTCTTAGCATAAGGATACTGGATTTCGACCCCACAAAGTACTCGACTGACGTAATGCACTAGTCTGTCCACCTGATTAATCTTTCTTAGGAGTATCACACTGGTTGTAGCTTAGCTGACTCTGAGGTAGAGATACAACACCTCTCCTACCTATGGTCTGGTAAGGAGTGGTATTTCGCGGAGGTAATCTTTTAGTGCTTGAAATGCCTGTTCACACTTATTGTCCCATTAGAAGTTCTTTCTCGCTTTTAGTATTTGGAAAAAAGGTAACCTTCTCTTAGTGAAATTGCCAAGGAAGCGATTAAGGGCCTCAAGTCGACCAATCAATTATTGGACCTCCTTTAAATTGAAGGGAAATTGCATATCCAGAACGACTTGAATCTTCTGGGGTTAGCTTCTATACCACGTTGCGTGATGATATAACCCAGGAATTTTCTTGATCTAACATCAAAGCACATTTGTTAGGATTAAGTCTCATATTGTATTGATGACATACTGCAAAAACTTGTGCTAACTTTTTTACGTGCGACTCCTCACCGGGACTTTTAACTACTAGGTCGTGAAAATAGGCTTCCATGGTGGTCCCAAGTAATTCCTTGAATGCTTTGTATATCATCTGTTGATAAGCGGCTCTAGCATTCTTAAGCTCAAAAGGCATAACTTGATGGAAGTTTTCTCAACATCGAGCGGGAACATGTTGATTTGGTGATATCCCGAAAAGGCATCCGGGAAACTTAACATATGATACCCCGAGGTGTTATCCACCAAGTGATCAATGCGTGACAATGGGTAGGAGTCTTTCGGACATGCCTTGTTCAAATTGGTAACATCCACACAAACTTGTCATTTCCCGCTGGGCTTCTTCACCATGACCACATTAGCCAGCCAAACTGGGTAGTGGACTTCACGAATGAACCCGACTTTTAGAAGTTTATCAACTTCCTCTTCAAGAGATGGTAATTTATCGGGCGTAATGTTCCTTTTCTTCTGCTTTATGGGTTTGACTTCTAGTCTTACATTCAATCGATGATAGATTATCTAGGGGTTAATTCCCAACATGTCAGCAGGTATCCAAGCAAATATGTTTGCGTTATCTTGCAGGCATTGTACGATCTCTTTCTTTTTCCCTTGTAGTAACTAACTTCCCACATAAACTACTTTGTCTCCCTCATTTTCCTGAAGTGCGATAGGCTCCAAGGCTACACTAGCTAGGGCTTTGATGAGACTTTCTCTTAGATGGGCATGGTTTCGTCAAGGGTACAAGAAATTTCTTTCCCGTTCACCATCTTAGTTGGTGATACATAGCAAACTGGGTCCTTTTTTTGGTTACCTCGAACTTAGCCTATGCTGCCAGGAGTTTGAAATTTCATTAAGAGGTAACCAAGGTGTATGATGGGCCTCGTGTTGTTGAGGAGTGCTCTTCCCAGGATAATGTTGTAAGTTGCCGATGTGGTTTTCACCACCATGAAGTTGACTTGTCGAGTGACACTACAAGGATGAGATCCCAGAGTAATTGGTAGCTTCACCGACCTTTCGATAGGGCATTGCTTCCCCAGTAAAACTGTATAATGGGGATAAAATAGGTCGAAGTCAATCATGTGCAATGTGCATCTGTTCAAAGCAATTCCAGTAGATCAAATTAATGGAGCTGCTACTATCCACAAGGATGTGGTCAACTAGATGTTTGGCGATCATAGCAGAGATGACCAAAAGGTCATCATGGGGCATGAGAATATTTTGTTGGTCAACTAGGGTGAAGGAGATGGGTTCTTCATTAGGTGCAAGGTGGGCCACAAAAGTTGGCACTCATATGACTTACGAGTTGTCGAAGAATATCGTCAACTAAGGTTTCTCCTCCCGATATCATGTGGTATTTCAGGGGCACGTGCTTAGCATTGTATGTGGTCGCATGATTCCCTTGACAGGTATCGCCTCCTTAGTAGAATCTATTAATTAAGATTCCCATAATGATATGCTTGGTGATTACGATGAGGACAATGGGGAGATCATCATATGGCATCCCAAATCACCCTAGTCGTCTAGAGTGAATTTAATTGGACCATTATCCTCCTCAGCTTGGGTTGCTAAGCCAACGCGTTGTGCTTGTTGGGCATACCATTTTCAATCTGTTGAGGAATCCCCTATCATGTTTTCACCTATTGGGATTGCACAGATTCACTCCCAAGTAGGCTTGTTTTCATTTTCCTTAGGAGTGGTTGATGCATTACCGCTTTTATGGTTGTCCCTATCTTAATTGCCTTCATTTACCATGATTGAGCCAAGTGGTTGCCCTCTACATGTTTTCTTTTACCCTTACCATTGGCAGGGTTATGGCCTTATCTTGTCAAACATAGAGAGATCCAATTTCTTTTAGCTAATCAATTGTTCAATTTGATTACACCTTGCTTGGTGCATAACTCAAACTCCCATGAAGTTTGCAAATGGCATTACTGTCTCTTTCTTGTGGTTGGTCAAAGCGAGGAGAAAAGTTGATTAACCTGGTGTGTGCTAGCAAACTGCTTTCTCAAATATGTTGGGCCCTCCATTTACCTACCTTTTTGGCATTTTCTCCTTATTCATACTCGCGACATTGAAAATACTCAAGATCTCTCTCTACTCAACCTATTTATCGACTCAGGTAGGCCAATTCACAAGGAAAGATGTTGTTTAAGAGCCAAAGACTTTCTTAGTGATAAAGAATGTTGTTCCTTAGAGGAATGCTGCAATTACCATATTACTTCGTAGATTTTGCGCTTCTGAAGTAGTGTTCTCAAAATGATATGAATATTATTTCGATAACTTGTGTGGCCTCTGTTGAGTAATGAGTAGGTACATCAAATCCTTCTTTCCTTGGAGCATTCACAACGCAGGTTGTTCAACTAGGTAAGAAGAAATGTATGGCACACGATCGTGTTATCAACTCATGCAGGTGGTTAAGGGGTTTCTCCTCCCTCGATGTATTGGCAATTATGGAAGTTCAAACATTAGCAAGAGTGGTTACCTAAGAAAATACATAGGAAGAAAGACTTCATATTACATATCTCCTCGTAAGAAGCCATTGCTTTCCCCTATTTCAAAATTTCCTCTATGACTTTTAGAGGTTCCCAATTGTCCCGACCTCGACACCTTAGTTGTAGATGGTCATACAAGGAGGACTTAAGCTGGATTTTCACTTCTACTGGAGGTCGTTTTTTTAGTGGATTCCTCATGCCTAACTATTTTTCATGCCCACTTAGTCTTCCGGCTATCTTATCCCCAACGGTATGCTCGTAAGGAAATACTTAAATGATCCCAAGTCATGTTTCTTTAAGGCTCTCCATAGACTTATTTTAATGATGAGGATTCTGAGGAGGTGGGTGTGACCCTCTTGCTGGCAACGCCCGTTGGGCTTCTTTGGCGATCAAGCATTATCTATGCTCTAAATGCATCATGGTCTTTCCTTGATCCATCGTTTTTAGCGAGAAAAACAGTTAGCGACGCTTTACCTAGGACCTTGGTGTGCCTGTGGCCACTTAAGGATCTCCTCTTAGGGCTGTTGAGGGTTCGTGGAGCTTAGCACACAACTTCTGACAACTCCATCCTGGAAGACCCCATCGACAAGCCAATCCTCTAGACGGGGTATGTTGTTGGTGTTCCTTTTTGTATTGCCTAACTAATTTTATGCACAAACAGACTTGATTGTTCTCACCATCAAACTTAGCTTTTTGTCGGATTCCCACAGACGGTGCCAAATTATTGTTGTAAAAAATACAGCAATTAGAATTTATAATGCAGGAACGCTAGAACTGCAACAGAGCGAGGTGAATAGCTGATAGGTGTTTGCTTGTGGAAATGCACAACGGGTAACTTTGGTTTCAGATTATCTAGTTGAGAGTCTTGAATAAGCCCCTCGAGTGTTTTTCTAGTAAAGGATTATTCCATCCAGGACTATCTTCTCGTGCGTTTGAGGTATAACTACTCTCACAAGAATAAGTTAAAAGGCACGAAGGGACCTTGCGTATACGCTTCAATGCTTAAGTCAGTATGTGAAAGAAAATAGTCATTTGAGGGAACTTGTGGAGATTTCATCGAGTGTGCAATAAATAAAGTATGCAATTAATGAACATAAAAGATGTAGATTTATCGATGAGAGAGGAGCTAATCATGGTATCTTTACCAGATGTCGGGGCTAAACACGTACATGGTAGTTGTGAGGACTATGGTCCTTAGTCTAATTCAGATGGGCTAGAGAGGAATTCGCTCCAGAAGACTAAGTGGCCTAGGGAGTCCTCCGAGAGAAGGTAGGCCTTATGGCGAGTTGCCAAAATAGGTTTTTGGCCTCTAGGTGGCCTGCTCGAGCAAGATTTTCGAGTTATGTTAGAAGGTGTCTCTAGGTGTTGTTTATTATTCGAGATTTGTCATGATGTGTCCAAGAGAGATTACACCCAATTAAAGATTGTAAGATATTATATAATGCACATGACTTGCACGTGTAGCCTAATTGAAAAGATAAGGGCTTAGGGGTAGCCATGTGGCTTAGCCAAGAGGGCCTCCATGGGATTATACGCATGCGAGTTGCAATGTGCGAGTAGGGATGTCATTGAGACCTTTTGGTAAGTTTCGAGGTCTAAATGTAATTTCAAAAATTTGGGGTCGGTTTACTATTAGATTAATATGTGTGCATATAATAGTTAGGAGGCTTATAGGTCAGGTAATCGCGCACTCGCAAAGGCAAGAGGATAGTTGCGAGTTCAAACCAAAGGGGAGGTAGCGCTGGGAATAATTTTGCAGCCTTGACACGTGGCCACTTTTGGGTATGCCACGTGGCATCACGCAAAGAGGCATTTGAGCGCCACGTGGCACCACGCAGAGAGGTGCCTGGGTGAGGGTCTGAAAAGAGGTGCAAGATATGGAGAGAGGCACGGAAGCCAAGAGAAATTCCCATGTGGCGACGCAAGTGAGTTCCGTAGATAATCAATGCACTGAGAGAAAGTGGCTATGGAGAGAAATTCATGTATGCCACGTGGCGCGCACAAGTGCTTTCTTGAAAGAATCATGGCACGAAGAGAAAGTGGTTGCTGGGTTCAGAAAGAAGTTATGCTCGCTGAGTGGAAAAAGAAACAGTTTTCGAAAATAAAATGTGCGGCCTAGAAGGAATTTGAGTTTGAAAAGAGAACAAGAGACTAACAGCGAAAAGAATGTGACTCTCAAAAGAAGCTTAGTTTGAAAAGAATGTGACTCCCAAAAAAAGTTGTCTTGAAAAGTCCAAAAAGAATGTCTCAGGAAGAAGTTGGGAGAATTCAAAAAGAGTCTCTCGGGAAGAAAAAAATTGTCTAAGGAAAAACCCTAATTCTTAGCAACTATGCCCAAAAGTCCTTTATGCTTATTTTACTGTGTTATTTAAAGAGGAATGTGCCACTTTTTCCTTGTACAATTTTGCCCTCCAAACCATAATTATTAATATTATTTCCATTATTAATTATTCTTTTTTCATTTATTCATGATTTATTCCTGAATAAAAATATGCCCACTCGAATTTATTTATTAGAGATAAGCCTACTTGTATTTGTTCATTAAAAACACTTCCAGGTGGACGTTTTGAAAAATCTATGGCACAACAACGACTCACATGTGTGCAACAATTCATCTTTTGAAGACATGGATATAACTAAGGGTGGTCCCATGCAGGTCACACCTTCCACTCTAAGTTACCCGAAGACTTTGTGTCATCCGGAGTAGTCGAAGACTCTTCCAACCCATCCGAAGACTACTTCAAACTCTTCTGACTCTTCTGAAAAGTCTCGAGTCTTCTGAAGACTTCTTTCCCAAAGACTTATTGTCCAAAGACTTTGCATTTTTCAAGGTAAACCCGTGGCATCTTCTCAACCAGTTCCTAGGCCATGAGTAGGTATGTCGAGTGCAACTATGTTGTACCACTTTAGGTGGGGAAGAAAAATTTTCCTCCCGATTACTTTATTTCATCCCGAGTTGAGCTTTCTTCCTAGGCAAGGCCTTTTCTCCCAAGCATAGGCTTTCTACTCAAGTAAGGTATTCCACCCAAACATATTATTCCTTCCTGGACCCGTTATTTCTCTCAGCATAGCATTTCTTCCCGATAAGGCCTTTTCTCCCGAGCATAGCATTTCCTTCACCTAAGGCACTTCCACCTAGGCACGTGATTCCTTTCCAAGTAGGTATTTCCTCCCGGATGCAACTTTCCTTCTCAGGCTTTCTGAGTTCCTGGGATGCAAGACGCGTGGCCTTCCAAGTTCCTAAGGATGAGAGACATATGGCGCTCTGAAGTTTTGGGGATGCAAGACACGTGTCCCTCTGAGATCCTTGGGAACCACACCTATAAATGCTTAGCTAGAACATAGCGAAAATGACTTCGACTTTCGATAACCTCTACACTCATTCAGTGCATGCATTCTACATTTGTTTCATCTGATACAAACTTAAGCATCGAAAGGTCTTTGCGGGCGAGAAATCCCCACGAGCCTTCTAATCGTTGTTCGAGATCACAACTTACCAAGAGAAATCCAATGCTCTATTGGAGCACAAAGCCTTTTCCCAAAACATGAGACCTCTTTCCCAAAAAACTTGGCATTCTTCCCGGAATAATCAGACACCTTCAATCCATATTCCTTTTAGGTGGGCCTTGTGTTTTCTTCTCTGAAGTTGTCTTCCTGGAACCTCGTTTCTCCTCTTAGGAGCCTCCTTCCTAGAATTTCATTTTTCCTCTTGGAATCCGTCTTCCTAAGTCTTTTCTTTCCTCCCGAATAATCCTTCCTAAATCCAGCTCTCCTCCCAGAGTCCGACCTCTTTGAGTTGACCATCTTTCCCTCCTGACGAGCACCTTTACCCAGAGCCGAGTAAACTTTGAGCGATCATTCCCACACTAAAAAATTTAATTATTGTATTTTGGCAACAACAATTTGGCATCATCTGTGGAAAGCAACAAAAACCTAAATAAGATGGTGAGAGCTACCAGGTCTACCAATCTAGGTAACCCTCTCAATCACTCACGAAGAAATGCTCGAACCCAAACTGGTGCTACCAGAGAGCCCAATTAAGTCAACCCCCTAAAGCCCCAAGTCTCAAAAGTCAATGTAAATGTGGAGATCAATTTTGGGAATCTGCCTCACATTGAAGGTAACCTAGTGGTTAGAACGAGGAGCGTGGGAGTCAGAAGGCCATTCGAGTAGGGAGAGGTGCATATAACAGAGGCTAAGGGGCACCACATTGTAAGGGCCCCACCAATAGTCCTGGTGTAGCATGAAAGAAACTCCCTTAGCTAATCATCAATTCTAAGGGGAAATCCAATGACCATGGAAAGTCACCTTGGACTGTCTGGGGTTGCTCTGCCTACCGTCCTGTTAACTGATTATCAGACCCTCAAGTAGAACTACGAAGATCTAAGAAGGAACAATGATGAGCTCAAAAGGAATAACGAGGAGAATACTAGAACGGTGCATAAACTAACCTCCTTGTTGGAAGAGATAATGCCAGATGCCCAGTTGCCTTATACTAGACCTTCATCCACCAAGGTAGAAGATAGCTTTCTTACTATGACCACTAGAGGCGAAGCCAACAAGGCGCACAGATAGAAACATCCCGATCGAACACCTAGATCCCGGCTTAGGGAGATTCACGAATTGAGTGGAGACAACGAACGGGGAAAGTGTCGATCTAGAGGGGGCAATCATTTGAAATAAGCCCTTTGCCTATATCTTCCTACAACAAAGAATACCACCCAAGAACCACTTAAAGTCGTAGATATTAAAAAACTAATAAAGGTAGTTTTAAAGCAGAAGTAAGTGGTAACCACCCATAAAAAGGCAAGCACAAAAGGGTTCTTATTGTTTAACGAGCTCCTACAACAACCCTAACAACCAGGGTTCAAACTACCCTTGTTGCCAGTATACTTTAGCAGGTAGGATCCAGAGTATCATGTGCAACACTTCGAGGCTATGACCATGATTCATGGCTAGAGTGAAGTCACTAGATGCCGAGCATTCCCCCTTTCTCTAGCCGAACAGGTGCTTCAGCTATTCACTGAATTACCAGCGACCCATGTGCCTAAGAAGAAAGACCCTATGTATTTGATGAACCTTCAACAGAGGCGAAATTAGCCGTTGAAGCAGTACATCAACCATTTTCAAAGCGCCACCCTTGAAGTAAAAGATCTACCTACCATCCTAGCAGTGATCAACCTGCTCCACGAGACTACCTTTTCTCCTCTAAGGGAGTTCTTAGCTTTTACTCAACTTACCTCGCTAGAAGAAATGTTCTCTCGAGCAAACCAGCTTGTAGTACAAATGGAAATTTTGAGAACTTACGAAACAAAGAAGAGAGAAAGACAAATTGAAGGAGGATCAAGCCAGCCTGAGAAGACACCCTAGCAATAAGACCCCTGTAATGACTCGATAAGGGGGTTTGGAATATTTTGGCATTTTGGAATTATTTTTATATGTGGCGTATTTTGGGCGTGGATAATATAAACGTTTAGAATGTTTAATGTGTTGTAAGATACAAAATGAATAAATTATGTGTGTGTGTGTGTGTGAAGGTCTAAGTCAAGCCAAGTGAGTAGAATTGAAAATTCAAAGTAAGAGAATTGTTGAAAATTCAAAGGCCAAGTGATTGAAAATTCAAATGTGGAAAAGTCCACAATTGTGGGCTTGAAATTGGAAGGAAATGGGGCTACCGATTGGGGTCCTTGTATGTGTGTATATATTTATTTTCCATTTATTTAAATGAGGAAAAAGAGAAGGGACAAGGTGGGCATTTGTATTATGGTGGGAGGCTAAAATAGGAAAGAAGGGATATATATAAGCATGCCTTGTGTAGATCTTCTACATTCTTCTCCTCTTCTTGTCTTCTTCAATTTCCAACTCTCTCTTCTTTAAATTTGGTTCTTCATGAGAGGAATTGGAGGATGGTTTTAGAGGACAAATATTTGGAAAAGGTGGATTGGATGCTTGGTTAGGCTATCGATTTCAAAAGAGGCAAGTTCCTTCCATCTTCCCTTGAGTATGTTTTCCTACTCTAATTGCTCAACTGGTGTAAGTTCTTCTTTTGCTTCAAAGATGTAAGCTCATCTCTTCTTTTGTGTTCTAGAAAGTAAATCCTATGATTTACTCCATGTTTGGAGTGTTGGGTCTTTGACAACTCATCCTTGGTAAGAGGGTTTATTACAATTTAGTTGAGTGTAATTTGTATAACTTTTCTTCGATTCTTGGTAAGTCAAGCCTATGGGCCACATGAGGTCTTGTTTCACCTCATCTTTACAAAGGAATGATGCTTTATTCGTTAGGGTTTGGATTTGTGCATGAATTTTGGTCTATTTTGCACAAACAACGATTTTCGAGTCGTACCACGGTCCTACCGCAGAATGCATTCTGCGACAGGACTGCGAGCTCCAGATTTTGTGCATGTTGTACACTTCGAACCATAACTTTTTTTGCTTATATCCAAATTAAGATCCGTTTGATGTGTTGTAAACTAAACTTGATAGGTTTCATTTTGGTATGGATTTTAACCTGTTTGGCCAAGATTTAAGTGGTCTAATCTCTTTTCCAAAATAGGTTTAGTTGTTTTTAACCAACGCTTGGGCATTTGTTGATGTGTTTATGCATGGGGAACTCTAGGGTGCATTGAATGTATCAAAGCATGTTAGAGGGGGATTCTAACATGGAAATATCCTTGGCTAAGATGGGGGTTAATAACATTTTGAGAGTGCATTATTCCATGTGGTCTGTAGTAAGGATACATAGTACATGGTGGCATACATGTGTGCACTCTGAATTAATTTGTATGGCATTGAACGTGCATGTGAACAAAGGATATCCTAGTAATGCTGGTAGGCTTGTGCCTGACCATGGGGGCTTCTGTCCATAATGCTTCCTGGTGTTAAACCAGCATGTGGATGGATGACGACCCACAAGAATATGAAATGTCGTATGGTACAAACCAGAGCATGGGTGGACGAATATCCAATAATGCCGGTAGGCTTGTGCCTTACTATGGGGACTTGGGCTCATAATGCTGCCTGGTGTTAAACCAGTGTGAGTTGATGGCGATCCACAAGAATATGGAATGCCGTCCAGTATGAACTAGAGTGTGGGTGGATGAAGATCCACATCATTTATGCATCTTGCATTGGCTTACATATACCTTGACATAGAACATGGAATTGGGTGTGATGATTAAGAATAAGCTATGGTGGAAACTTCTCAACCTAATCTTGTTTATCTTTTTTCCATTGTTAGACCCTCGTGGTAAGAGAATCTCTTATGCTTGTGGTTGAGATATCATGTTTTGCTTATCTTAGTTCATTCATTATGCCTTTATTTGTAATATGAACTTGCTAAGCCTTGTGGCTCATATTGTTCTTTGCGTCATTCTAGGTAAAGATAAGGGAAAAACAGAGGAGGGTGGTGAGTCTAACCACTTTTGAGTTGGGTTAGAGTGGTGTACAGAGTCATCCCCAAACTTGAAGATCCTTGGGGGTTATTTTTAGAGTAAGTAATAATAGTTAATGTGATGTAACTTGCTTATTTTGTAGCTTGTATTGTATGGATGAATTAGCCCAAGACTTAGAAAATGTATGTAATGATGTTTATGTATATATAAGTGTCGAGGTTTAATTTACTGAATTTTTTTTCTGTATCCCTCTTATGACGACTCTCTCATGGATCATCTATGCTAGCAGATGCTCCAGGGGGAGGGGTCATTATAGGTTGGTATCAGAGAAAGGTTTGGTGAGAATGAGACTCTATACACCTAGGATGTTGAGTAGAGTTAGGGTTTGTCTAGTAGTCCAAAGTGGAGGTAAGTATTGGATATGTTCTAAATATGGTCTGGTTGTGCCGGACAATGAGTACTTGTCCTCGTAGAAGGAGGCCCAGACTAGGAGTTAAGGCCGTGGCCAACTTGTACCTTCAACTGCTTCTAAATCTCCAGGAGAGCCTGTAAGGGATCGGTGCCAAGAAATGAACAAAGTGTGAGAAACATCTATGGGTTATAGGGTGTACTGATGTCGGGAGAGTGCAGCTGTCAGCTTTTTTTGTTGAAGGGAGAGGCTGAGGGCTGGTAGGAGACAGTTAGGAAGAGGTTTGGAGATAGGAGCTGACTTGGGCTGAGTTCCTAGAGGCCTTTAATGATAATTACTTCCCTGGGTGGATGCGTGAACAAAAAGTATATGAGTTTATTGAATTAACTCAAGGTGAGAAGGTAGTGGCCCAATATGAAGCAGAGTTTATATCATTGGTGGATTTGCCCCACAGCTAGTTTCATTTAAGGCCGATAAAGCGATGAAGTTCTAGCGAGGGCTACGTGCCGAGATACGCTATGCCTTATCCGGATACAAAAGAGAAATTAAGAACAACAGATCCAGATATCAACCAAGCCAAATCCAAATATCGCTTTACACATACGCGAGAAATTATTCTAAGCAGATCATGCGTTTGCATGCCTCATAAAGCCATTTCAAGACAGTACGCAGAATTTTACAGAGTACCAGTAAAAGGAATATGCATAATGTTTCAGAGAATTGACGAGAGATTTGAATTGAAAGTTTTCGTTACCAGAGGATTATAAATAGACCAAAGCATTAAGAAGAAGAGACGAGAGAGTCCCCATCTGTCATTTAACCAAAATAAGGGGAAAATAGCATTGTTCATCATCTTATTCTTGTGTTTTTTTTCTTGTTTTGCTTATTTTCTGTTTTGTTCTTTAATTATAGCAGTTTCATATTCTTCATTTTGTTCCATCAATACAGTGTTCTTTATTTCTGTTATTTACATTCTGCAATTTCCTTTTATGCTTGTTTACATTATGCAATTGTCATTAACTGTTCACTTACGTTTCTGTAATTTCAATTTTAGTATGTACATTCCAGCACTTTAATTTTTATCTTTAAATTTTTTGTATGCGACAATGAAGATTTGTGGCTAATCTTGTATTTGGGCCAAGGCGAGAACAGTGTCCAATGCCATAGATTTCCCAAGATAGTCGAACTTCAAAAGCATTACCAGAAATCTGATTTAATTTGAGTATTGCGTGTGCATTGAATCTTTGAATTTGGAATGGAGCATAAGCCTAACTTAGAGTCTCCATGCCATGTATGGAGGTTACTTAAACTGGAGATGCTATCATACCCAAATCCAAATGAGTTATCTGATTACTGCATATTAACTGTATTTTAATTTATGGTAGTTGCTTAACTTAGAATCTCTTATGCTATGTATGGAGATTACTAGACCAAAAACTATCATTATCTAGGGATGCATTTTAATAGCAAAACCTCAAATTAATTTAGATTTATGTTACTAGTACCTATCTATCTATTGGGAAGTTATGGGATTGACACTGAAATTGCCTTGACTCAAGACTTCTTATAGTTACAGTTTACTTCATTCTTGCTCACTTAAAATCAGATGAATTTTTCTGACAACCCAATTTATATCGCAACTTTATTTTCGTTTTTTTAACGATCTCTCAGTGAATTGACCTGGACTTTCTCAGAAAATTAAATTGTGCTGCAACACACACTCATACATTGACAAGTATAAATGCCTTGTGCCTGCATGCTTGTTTTTTCTTTGTTTATTTTGTATGTGTTTGTTTGAAATAAATGCATAAGGTTAAGCTCAGCCAGTCCTTCACCGACCGCTTCAAGAGACAATCTTGTGCTCAAAAAGTCGGCAATCACTAACGCTTTCTGAGATGAAGGGAAATTTAGACCAAATTGGGAAAGACTATACAGGGTTTAAAAAATGCTGGGACCCAACATATGCGTACTATAAACGTCGTTGCATGGGGAGACACTGGCAAGACATAAAACAGAATGCATCTGAAGAAATACTTTCATGCTTCCTCAGGTTGTAGTTTCTTATTTTCAATGTAATGTTACTTCCCCCATGAATAAAACATGCACCCCCTATATTCTCGTAGACATAAGAGAACAATAAACTGAACCATGTAAAATGTCTCATGCAGTGTGACTATCAGTGTATGAGTTATGACCCTTGTGTAAGTACCACAAGCCAATGCAAATTTTTAGGTGCTACGCCATATGTCAGCCTGGCAGTTTGTGAGACCGGCTAGCCTCGAATCTGCTAATCTAACCCCATGGAAAGGTCATCCAACAACAATCTAGTGTCAAGTCCACGGACTAACCTGGATTCCTTATTGTGCTCCGATGCCAAGCCACAAGACTAACCTAGATCCCTTGTTGAAGTTCAGTGCCAAGCCCTTAGGCTAACCTTGACTCCTTGCATAGATCTGGCCCCAAGTCCCCCGATAAACTTAGACACCCAGTCAAAATCCATTGCAAAGCCCTTAAGCAAACCTAGATTTTCTGGTATGAACGAACCTGGTGAGAGAAGGTGAAAAATGGTGCCATTTTGTGACAATATAACGCCAAGCCTGAAAGTTAACTCGAATTCTCTGTTATGATCCAACGCCATGCCTTAAGACTAACCTGGATCCCTTGTTGAAGTCTGGTGCCAAGCCCTCAAGCTAACCCTGACTCCATGTGTAGATTCAATGCTAAGTCTCTAGGAAAACCTAAACACTTGATCACAATCCAATGCAACACTATCACTTCAAACCCAGATTCTCAAGGGAAACCCAAGTTTGAAATCCCAAACCTATCTCATCTTCACCTTGTTGAATCTGGTGCCAAGCCTTTCTACCTTTCTATTGACTTGGACCACTAGAAAGGTCTAGTGCCATGCCCTGAGATAAACCTATATCCGTTGTCGTAACCTAGTGTTAAGCCAAATGCTAACCTTGTAGAGATCTAGTGCCATGCCTCTGAGAAAACCTGGATCACATGCTCTAGTTCAAAGGTCTTTTAGGCTAACCCAGATTCTCAGTGGTAAATATACCTGAGGTAACACGTAAAAGCTTCTGTGGGAATTAAACTAGAAGTGTGAAGTACCTACCCTATCAAAAGGGACTCACATCGACCATGCGAGTGGTCCCAGGCTACGCCATGGTATTTGTATTCAATTACCTACTTTATTCTAACCCTATCATGATAGGACTAGATAAAATGGGAACAAAGGAATATGCGCCTACCCATCTCAAAAAGACAGGTGGGCCATCCATGCAAAGTGACAAGCATTATCTAACATGCATAATTGGGACATCTATGGAAAAAGTATATGAAAAAAAAATTATCAGAAAAAAGCACATTGATTCATTACATGAAAGAGCATTAAACATCCATTTAAACAATGAATTTGTCCAAATAATAATAGAGTTTAAAAATTACATGTTCAAGAAATCAAAAAAGTACATCTACTAGTCTAATCAACCTGCGACAAAGGGAGATGTGTCATGTGGTCTAGAAGTGGACTCAAGGGAGCACCTTCAAGCATATCTTCATGTGGCTCATTTAGGCCCTGCTCGATCTCATGGAGATCTTTAATCACCTCGGAGGTTTCAGCAGGTTCTGGGATGTAAGGGCTCCACGGTAGGGATAGCTTGGCCAGGTTATATGCCAGCACCGCATTCAAATACTTGTCAAGGCTGCGGGGATCTGAGTCATACATCCACCAGTCAACAAGAGCATAGGAGTAGAACCCAAATTTGATGAAGCCACTAACATAAGCATCCTTGCGTCAGACGCAGTCATTGGAGAGGCGATAATCCCAACGGCTTTCTGGCGGGCCTCCTTAATTTCTTGCTCCTTGCCCCTTTAGATCCATGACAACTCCTATTGCTGATCCTTCATGACCTTGATCAGCTCCTAGCAAGCTTGAACCTCCTGTTCTTGGCTACCACAAGTGACTCCCCCAAATGAACGTTCTCCTCCCGAAAAACTATGAAATAAGCCCCCATCTCCTCATAAGCTTTTGCCTGCTTCTCCGAGGCCCCCTTCCACTGTTGAACCTTAGACTCAACCACCTTACACTTCGTGGTAAGGGCCTGAAGTTGGGATTGGAGCAGCCTTGCATGGCGACTCCTCGCCGGATCCTACTATTGTAAACTTTCTCATCTTTCTTCAACTTCTAAGACACATCTCTCTATCGAGCGACTTTCACCTTCACACGGGCTATGTGGGCTCGATTCGTGGAGTTAGTAACTATGGCACCCTATGTACCCTGTCGAAAGGAGAAAAGAAGATAGGTACTTAATATACGAAATGCAAAAAAGAAGTTAACCCAGAAGCATATGAGAAACTTACTATGACGAGGTGTCTCTCAAACTCATCCATGTCCTGAGGCAAATTCCTAAAATACTAATCCTTGTCACATGGGAGGATGGAGGCATAAATCAACTGAGAACTAACATCGGGCATGTCCATAGTGTCGATATCAAGCATGCCAGGATAGAGGCAGAAGTTCTCACCTTAAAAGCAGCAGTTGTCTAGGTTGACCACTCCTCGATGAGGCAGGGGGGAGTTTTGAAAATAGAGGGTTAGCGTACGACCACGCCTCTGTATGTAGTGTTTGATGGTCAGCTTGCTGAGGGTTGGTAGAACTGACCCCAGCCAATCACTTGGATAATGTCAATTGCCTCTTGGTCTAGGCAAGAAGTGACCTCTATCTCTGGGACGATGGGAGGTGCACTCGGAGGCTTCAAAGCTGCCATGTGACCAGCACCGCTTGATGTAGTAGATTGAGCCTGTCCTAATAGAGTTGGCCCGGGGGCAGGCGCCGTTGTCTGAGCCTATACCAGTGGCGGAATAAGCTTGAGAACAGGCAAGTCAATTAGAGGAGACGAAGTGGAAGGACCTGCCTCATGGCGATGGTACCTGCTCTTCTCCCCTTCTCCTTCTTCAGGCTTGAGTACAGGGACCTCGGGAGGGGGAGGGGGAATCTCAGGCTGACCGGGAAGAGGTGGAGGAGGCGATGTTATGATAGCATTTTCAGCGACCTTCCTCTACATATACCTCATAAAGCGCCTCATATCTGCAAAAATGAAGAGCGTCTGCAGTTATAACTCGGAAAAAGCACGAATGGACTTAAAAAAAATAAATGCAAGTGCCGACTAAAAACAAAAATTGTAGGGAGAATGAAGAAAAAGCACAGTTGGGAGATCCAAACCCTCAAGGGGTGCTTGCTCTTGTAAGGGGGTGACCCCTCCCTCTGTTGGAAAGCAAGTTATAGAAGCAGCTGGGGGTTGTTGGGGCGACGTAAAAGGTCCCTTGTGCCACGAAGGCTCTGCCACACGAATAAGCTAGCCAAGTCTCCTCAACTGTTCTTCAAAAAGAAGGTCTAGGAGGCTCACTAGACCTCCACGCAAGAGTTGGGCCCTATTTTGTTTATGCCACTTATGAAGCTTCTTGATCAACTTTACGATATTTGGCTTTTCCACCCCATCATCCTCCAAGCACCAGTTGTGAGGAGCAAACCACATCCTAGCAGGGGGATTCACCACGAACCATTGCGAGTCCAAGTAATTCGTCTTGGGTGGTGAATCCATGAAGAGGCAATCCTCTGCACAATTCCTCTGGAGAATGAAAAGCTGGTCTCATCCCTCCACCAACTAAAAATGAAAAATGTGGAAGAATAACTCAAATGAGGGGACCACCTTCTTCTCCTAGCACAAAATGAAAAAGCCAACCAGTTGGGCCCAACCATTAGGATGAAGTTGGGCTGGGGCCATTCTATTTCTGCGTAAAAATTCTAATCCAAAGGAATGGAGGGGGAGGCGAAGGCCACTCTATAGACTTGCATCATGGATCGCAAACTGCCCATCCCGAACAGACATGATGCAAGTATCTCCCTAACTAGTAACCCTTGCTCGATAGGATGAGGGGATGTTATAATTATGAGATAAATGAACAACATCGTCCTCAATCAGAGTAGAACGACTCCCCATCAAGATTCTATAAGCTCGTCCATTAAGGGCATGAGCATGAAGGTAGACCTTACTGCCATGATAAAAAATGGAAAAGATAGAATGAAAGGAAAACAATCGTTTAGAGATGAGGAGTTTCTTCCGGGACGATGATTTCAAGAAAGACTCAAAATAAATTAATGGAAACAATGGGAAAGGCCAGAAACCTAAATGGCTTAATGTTTGGGAAATAAGCAAATTCTTCTGGGAATAAAAAGCCTTTTCCCAGGAACGAGAACGTGCGAGAGTAAATACCAAGAGGACGCAAAGTAAAAAGAGGTGAAAGTGTGAAAATGACAACCGTAAAACTAGGTATTTATAGGCGAGGCCTATCGGGAAGGCAGACGGTCAAGAAAATAGTTCATTCTTTTCAAATAACGGAAGAAGTAGTAGTTTCTTCCCGAGATGAAAATTGAAGAGGAAAAACTACTAAAATCTACTCTTCCATTTTACCCAAGGGAAAAACAGAAGAGTGGGGAGCAATTATTGTACCACTTTAGGGGGGGAAGAAAACTTTTCCTCCCCTGCACATTATTTCTTCCCGGGTAAGGCCTTTTCTCTCAGGCAAGGCATTTCCACCTGGACATATTATTCCTTCCTAGACCCGTTATTTCTTCCTAGGTTAACCTTTCTTCTCAGGCATAGTCTTTCTTCCCAGGCATAGCCTTTCTTCCCTGGCATAACCTTTTCTCTTCTCGAAAAGGCCTTTTCCCCCAGGCATAGCATTCCTTCCTAGGTAGGCCTTTCCTCCTAGGCACGACATTTCTTTCAGGTAAGGCACTTTCACCCGAGCTCACGATTCCTCCTCAGGTAGGCATTTCCTTCTAGATGTAGCTGTAACACCCCAAATTTCTTGAGCGTGTTATGACTTAGGATTTCGGGAATATAAAAAGTTTTCATATCACAATAGCTGTCATACATCACACAATATCCCAAAAATCCAAATTTACACCTTCTCAGCTTAACAAACCCAGTAATCGAATAGCTAAGACAGGCGTTAAAATCTCTAATGCGGAAACTAGATCGAACCTGATATGGTTCACAACCATAATACTTTATTTATCATAAAATTGTTCAAGACGTTTACAAAATGAATTACATGGACATCATCTCTCGCAAGATATAACTGAACGTCTTAAACATATCCAAGACATACATAGGTTCGCATATAAATGAAAATACTCTAAACATGCTATAGACAGCAAATTAAACTTATTCTTCAGCTACCTCCTTTCCCTTAGAGCCGCTCGTCGAACCTGGAACGTTTGAATATTCCAGGGACATAGTCCAATTAGAAGATGAATCTTCTAGTGAGAAACTCCAAAAAAAAATAGTTCATATCGATGCATGATCAGGTATAAAATGTATGAGAAGACAACGAGAACTACTCCGAAGTGCCTCGAGAACACGTTAGCCTCCTCCAACGAGAGCTTTCTCAATGGCGCACGCATAGCGCCTCTCAGGAGGTCCCTAACCATGTCACTTCGGCCCGACCTCATAGCACTCATGCAAGCACCACATCCGTTGTCCCTTAGGTTCACGGTCTTCCCCACGAGAGCTTTGTCGATGGCGCACGCATAGCGCCTCTCGGGGGATATCTGACTTTTGCCCTCGGCCAACAACAAATAGGTACAACAGTATGACCACACGAATTTTATAAATGCAACAGTTAAAAAAAGCCAACAGCATATATTTTTCAGAAAAGTACAGTTCATATATGCAACATGATTTCACGTAAGAGAATAACAAGCGTTTATGTGTAAGAACTTCACGAAATACGTCTCATACAATAGAAGTCTCTCATAAGAGAATAAAAAATAGGATTTGGAGTATAGGAGTCTCACCTTGTTGGTTTATCTTTTAAACGGTACGATTTCACTGCAAACGGCCTAGGTTTCTGCAGAAAACACACGTTTTGGTAAACCTAAACTCAAATATTTTTACATAAGGTTGAAGGGTATTAAATTAGGGGTATAACTAGAAAATTTGGAGAAAAATAAGCCCCTCACGTGCCCTGGAAAGGCGGGCCACGCGCCCTCACGCGCAGGCAGCAGATTTCGGACAACAACGCCTTGGTTTGGTATTTCGACCATATCTCCCTCGTTTTAACTCCGATTCGACCCCCGTTTGAACCTACGCGACCCTCTCTTTCCCCTCTATAGGATTATCAAAAAAAATCAACTTACCTCGCTCTTTTACTGACTGATTTTGGCGAATTCTGGCGAAAACCCACAACTTCGATGAGGCTCATTCTCCGCCGCTTCTTCGCCGCTTTCTTCCCGCCTTCTTGCCGAACTCCCTTCTCTCTCTCTAGAGCAAGCTCCTCCTCTTAGAGTGCTTCACTCCTCAAACTTTGTTGGAATGATTTTTGAAGAACCCATGGTGCCTTTTTATAGATTTCTCCAACCAATCACATTATGCCACTTGTCAAAATCTTAGCCATGGACTCCAAAGACTCAAAGCCATAATTGAGCGGCTTTTGAAATCCAAAACTAGAATGAATTGAAATTTTGGAATCCAAGCTAAAACCCCAAACTTCTTTCAAATAACACTTTGGCCCTTATTTCAAGTCTTCAACTTCAATCTTTTACCACATAAGCTCTTAATTTCATCCTTATTTCATTTGGATAATTTTCTAATGACAATTACACCCTCAAACATCAAATTTATCGAGATACTTAAAATCCCAAAATTAATAACTCAAAATTACTCAATATATACAATTTTTCGGAAGCCCCTTACCATCATTCAGTCTTTTTAGGCTACAATTTAGCTAACCGAAAACCATTTCTGATTTGATTTCTTTCAGCGTCATAAATCTCGCCTTGAGACGCTCTTCAAACATATTTTCGGTATTTTAAACTCACTTAAAATACGTGACATCTTCACAAAAATATGGAGTATTATATTCTCCCCTCCTTAAAAGAATTTCGTCCTCGAAATTTGAAACATACTCAACATTATTGAAGGTTAAATAATTATTGCATTCAATTTCTAGAAGAAAATATAAAAATTCCCTACTCTATTCCCATTTCCTCGAACAGATGAGGATATTTCTCCCTAATTGTTTCCTCAAGTTCCCACGTTGCCTCGTCATCCGAGTGCTTTCCCCACTGAACCTTCACTAACGGTATCTCTTTATTTCTCAACACTTGAGTTCGGCGATCTAAAATTGCTCCAGGTGACTCCGGGTAGGTCAAGTCATTCCTTAGCTCAATTGTCTCCACCCGAACTCCGAGAGTTGGGAGACATGGAACACATTATGAATCCCGGACAAACTAGGCAGAAGCTCCAATCGATAGGCCAAAGGTCCGACTCTTTCCACAATCGGATATGGTCCTATATACCTTGGCTTCAGCTTTCCTTTACCGCTTTCACGCATCACCAAATGCTGGGGTGATACCTTGAGATACACTAGATCCCCGACCTCGAACTCTAGATCCCTTCTTCTTTGATCAGCATAGGATTTTTGTCGGCTTTGTGCAGCTCGGATCCTCTCTTGGATTATTCGAATCTTATCGGTAGTCTGCTGCACAAGTTCGGGCCCTAACATTTGTCGTTCCCCTACTTCAGTCCAACAGATGTGCGATCGACACTTTCTTCCATACAAAGCCTCATAAGGAGCCATCCCAATGCTGCCGTGGTAACTATTGTTGTACGCGAATTCTACCAATGGCAGATGCTCCTCCCAATTTCCTCCAAAATCAAGGGCACAATATCTCAACATATCTTCAAGAGTTTGAATTGTCCTCTCTGATTGCCCGTCATTCTGGGGGTGATAAGCCGTACTCAATTTCAGCTGGGTCCCCATGCATTCCTGCAAACTCTCCCAAAATCTCGAGGTGAACCTCGGGTCCCGATCTGAAACTATACTTATCGGCGCACCATGGAATCGTACGATTTCCTTTACGTATTGCTCTGCAAATTTTCGTACCGGTTGATCCATCCTCGTAGGCAAGAAATGCGCTGACTTTGTCAACCTATCTACCACCACCCAAATGGCATCATAGCCCCTTCGATTCTTCAGAAATCCTGTCACGAAATCCATCGTGATATGTTCCCATTTCCACTCAGGAACTTCCAAGGGTCTCATCAACCCTGCAGGTTTCTAGTGCTCAATTTTTACTCTTTGGCATATATCACATTGTGCCACCCTCCTAGCCACGCTGGCCTTCATCCCAGGCCACCAGTAGATTTCTTGAAGATCTCGATACATCTTCGTGGCTCCTGGATGCACGGTATACTTAGCTTTATGGGCTTCATCCAAAATTTTCTGCCTCAACTCCCGAAGGTTTGGCACGTACACTCTACCCCGAAACCTGAGAATGCCATTTCGCATCTCAAAATCTGAACTCTTGGGCTGGCCTTGCTCGTCTACCCATAGACGTATACGCAAGTCACTCCCACTAGCCTCTCGTATTTCGGTCTCCAGATCCAGTTGAACTGCCAGGCCAGCTACTAGGACAGAAGATCCCTTCGGTACTACACTCACCGTCATCAGGCTAAAAGCCTCAATCAACAGCCACTCCTGGGCCATCAACCCGGCCATAACAGTAGGCACAGTCCTACTCAAAGCATCAGCTACCACATTGGCACGCCCTGGGTGATACAAGATGGTGCAGTCGTAATCCTTCAGGAGCTCCATCCAGCGTCGCTGCCTCATGTTCAACTCTTTCTGCGAGAACACATACCTTAGAATTTTGTGGTCTGTGAATACATCAAACGTCTCTCCATATAGGTAGTGCCTCCATAGCTTCAGAGCATGTACCACCGCTACCAGCTCCAAGTCATGTGTTGGGTAGTTCACTTCGTGTCTCTTCAATTGATGTGATCCATATGCGATCACCCGACCATGCTGCATCAATACACAACCCAAACCCACCTTCGAGGCATCGGTGTATACAACATATCCACCAGGCCCACTAGGCATTGCCAGCACAGGTGCTGAGGTCAGTCTGTCCTTGAGCTCTTGAAAGCTTTCCTCACACTTTGCAGTCCATTCGAACTTGACCTCCTTCCGTATGAGCTTTGTCATAGGTGCAGCTATCTTCGAAAACCCTTCCACGAATCTTCGATAGTAGCCTGCCAATCCCAAAAAGCTTCGTACTTCGGTCACACATGTCGGTTGCTTCCATCCTCGAACAGCCTCAATCTTAGCTGGATCCACTGAGATTCCTTCGGCTGAGATCACATGCCCAAGAAACGCCACTTGGGATAGCCAGAACTCCCACTTTGAGAACTTGGCATATAATTGGTGTTTCCTGAGGGTTCCTATCACTATTCTCAAGTGCTCTTCGTGGTCACTTTCATTCGAAGAATACACCAATATATCATCTATGAAGACGATCATAAATCAATCTAGGTAGGGCTTGAATACCCTATTCATAAGATCCATAAATGTTGCTGGAGCGTTAGTTAATCCGAATGGCATTACAAAGTACTCAAAATGGCCATACCTTGACCGAAATACCGTCTTCGGAACATCATCTGGTTTAATTCTCAGCTGATAATATCCGGATCTCAAATCGATCTTCGAGAACACTTTCGCTCCCTGCAGTTGATCAATTACTCATCTATCCTTGGAAGCGGATACTTGTTCTTTACTATGGCCTTTTTTAGCTGACAGTAGTCAATGCACATCCTTAGACTCCCGTCTTTCTTCTTCACAAATAGTATTGGTGCGCCCCATGGCGACGTGCTTGGCCTAATGAACCCCTTATCAATCAACTCCTGTAGCTGACTCTTTAATTCTTTCATCTCGCCAGAGCCATTCGATATGGCGGAATTGATATCGGCTGGGTTCCTGGCACTAACTTAATTAAGAACTCAACTTCCCGAGGTGAAGGTAGTCCTGGTAACTCTTCTGGAAACACGTCATCATATTCTCGTACTACTCACAGCTCATTGAGTTTTGGTACCTCTCTTTCTTCTAATTGAGCATAAGCTATGAATCCATGAGCTCCTCGGCTCAACAGCTTTGCTACCTTCATTGCCGAAATCATCTTTATAACCTCGGGGTCACCTTGTCCCCGAAATTTCACCCACCCTCCCTCAGGTTTTCCTATGGTCATTATCTTCCTACGACAGTCTATATTAGCGTCGTACTTGGATAAGAAGTCCATCCCCAAGATTATGTCGAAGTCATATACTTCTAACAGAATCAGATCAGCCTGGAACCAAACATTACTCAAGCTAATTTCACATCCTCTCACCATTTCTGAGGACTTCATACTTTTTCCCATAGGTGTCGAAATCACCATAAGACACCCCATAGACTCGGTTTCTACTCTCAAACTCCTAGCCAAAGCATGCAATATAAAAGAATGAGTAGACCCTGGATCTATCAATGCATGCACAGGAGTATCCAAAATGAAGATAGTACCTTGGATAACTGCAGGATTCGCCTCTACGTCCTCCTTGGTCAAGTTATAGACTCGGCCCTGTCTGGTCCCTTTTCCTTCTTCAATCTTTAGCGGCTGCTCTTTCTTCTTCGGGCAATTCCTCGAGATGTGCCCGTGCTGGTTGCAATTGTAGCAGATCACGCTTACTGGTGTTGCTGCTATAGCTTTACCTTCTTGGACCATTCCCTTCGAGCAATTTCTAGAAGTATGCCCGGGTTTTTCACAGGTGTAACAGACAATACTTTGGCCATCGCACCTCTTGCTCGGGTGCCTCTTCTTGCATTTAAAGCACGCCTTGCCCTTTTTTACAATCTTCCCATCCCGAGGTCCCATAGTCGAGTGGGATTTCTCTGATTGTCCTCCAGCTTGAATCGTCGTGGCCTTTAGTTCTACCACCCACATCATATTCTCCTCGGCGGTCATAGCCTTGAAAACTATGTCTGCATAAGACTCCACATGGACCAGGCTCATCAGCTGTTGAAATTCAATTCGCAAGCCTTGTAGGAATTTTCGTCCCTTCTCCACATCGTCCATCCCGTACAGCGGCATATACTTGATTAACCGCAAAAATTCAACCTCGTATTGAGCCACAGACATATTTGGCCCTTGGCGTAAGTTCATAAATTCTCGAGCTCTAGCCAACTTCCAGCAAGTGGGAAAGAATTTCCCGTTGAACAGTTCCTTAAACCGTTCCCACGACATCTGGGGTGCCTCCCCCAATTCTACATCTGTTGCTGACCCCTGAGATCCTGTCCGATTAGGTATCGCTCGCTGCATAGACCTCCACCATTGGGCAGCTTCCTCTTCTAGCATATAGGTCACACACTCGACCTTGTCTTCATTCAGGATTCTCAGTCTTTGTAGGATCTTTTCGGTCTGGTCCAACCAGTATTCACTGATTGTGGGGTCATCTGCCGGTTTTCCTCGAAACACTGGTGGGTTTTGTCGTAGATACCTCTCCAAGGAATCTACTCTTCTTTGCTCGGGCTACAACTCCAAAATTCGCCCAGCCATGCCTTCTAGGATTCTCTCGATCCTATCAATCCGGCCTTCACCGAGATCAGCTCGTGCATCTCTTTGACCTTCCACACCACCTCTTGGGTGTGGGTTGGTGTTGCTTTCTTCGTCATTGCCTCTCTCGCGCCTGTTCCTTCTTGTCTTCACCATCTGGCAAGAAGACAAGGCGATCTATTAAATCATCACAGCATGGCATAATTCAATTTGAATAAGCAACAAGAGTATGCCACTAAATATTTCAAAAAATCCTAACCTAATTCCCAAAACTTACGGTAGCTTTACTCATCATGCCACAAGCGAACTTTTCCTTAGGTTCACTCTGATACCAACTGTAACACCCCAAATTTCTTGAGCGTGTTATGACTTAGGATTTCGGGAATATAAAAAGTTTTCATATCACAATAGCTGTCATACATCACACAATATCCCAAAAATCCAAATTTACACCTTCTCAGCTTAACAAACCCAGTAATCGAATAGCTAAGACATGCGTTAAAATCTCTAATGCGGAAACTAGATCGAACCTGATATGGTTCACAACCATAATACTTTATTTATCATAAAATTGTTCAAGACGTTTACAAAATGAATTGCATGGACATCATCTCTCGCAAGATATAACTGAACGTCTTAAACATATCCAAGACATACATAGGTTCGCATATAAATGAAAATATTCTAAACATGCTATAGACAGCAAATTAAACTTATTCTTCAGCTACCTCCTTTCCCTTAGAGCCGCTCGTCGAACTTGGAACGTTTGAATATTCCAGGGACATAGTCCAATTAGAAGATGAATCTTCTAGTGAGAAACTCCAAAAAAAAATAGTTCATATCGATGCATGATCAGGTATAAAATGTATGAGAAGACAACGAGAACTACTCCGAAGTGCCTCGTGAACACGTTAGCCTCCTCCAACGAGAGCTTTCTCAATGGCGCACGCATAGCGCCTCTCGGGAGGTCTCTAACCATGTCACTTCGGCCCGACCTCATAGCACTCATGCAAGCACCACATCCGTTGTCCCTTAGGCTCACGGTCTTCCCCACAAGAGCTTTCTCGATGGCGCACGCATAGCGCCTCTCGGGGGATATCCGACTTTTGCCCTCGGCCAACAACAAATAGGTACAACAGTATGGCCACACGAATTTTATAAATGCAACAGTTAAAAAAGCCAACAGCATATATTTTTCAGAAAAGTACAGTTCATATATGCAACATGATTTCACGTAAGAGAATAACAAGCGTTTATGTGTAAGAACTTCACGAAACACGTCTCATGCAATAGAAGTCTCTCATAAGAGAATAAAAAATAGGATTTGGAGTATAGGAGTCTCACCTTGTTGGTTTATCTCTTAAACGGTACGGTTTTACTGCAAACGGCCTAGGTTTCTGCAGAAAACACACGTTTTGGTAAACCTAAACTCAAATATTTTTACATAAGGTTGAAGGGTATTAAATTAGGGGTATAACTAGAAAATTTGGAGAAAAATAAGCCCCTCACGCGCAGGCATTTTTCGGCGCGTGTAACTCACGCGCAGGCAGCAGATTTCGGATAGCAACGCCTCAATTTGGTATTTCGGCCACATCTCCCTCGTTTTAACTCCGATTCGACCCCCGTTTGAACCTACGCGACCCTCTCTTCCCCCTCTACAGGATTATAAAAAAAAATCAGACTTACCTCGCTTTTTTGCTGACTAATTTTGGCGAATTCCGGCGAAAACCCGCAACTCCGACGAGGCTCGTTCTCCGCCGCTTTCTTCCCGCCTTCTTGCCGAACTCCCTTCTCTCTCTCTAGAGCAAGCTCCTCCTCTTAGAGTGCTTCACTCCTCAAACTTGGTTGGAATGATTTGTGAAGAACCCATGGTACCTTTTTATAGATTTCTCCAACCAATCACATTATGCCACTTGTCAAAATCTTAGCCATGGACTCCAAAGACTCAAAGCCATAATTGAGTGGCTTTTGAAATCCAAAACTAGAATGAATTGAACTTTTGGAATCAAAGCTAAAACTCCAAACTTCTTTCAAATAACACTTTGGCCCTTATTTCAAGTCTTTAACTTCAATCTTTTACCACATAAGCTCTTAATTTCATCCTTATTTCATTTGGATAATTTTCTAATTACAATTACACCCTCAAACATCAAATTTATCGAGATACTTAAAATCCCAAAATTAATAACTCAAAATTACTCAATATATACAATTTTTCGGAAGCCCCTTACCATCATTCGGTCTTTTTAGGCTACAACTTAGCTTAACCGAAAACCATTTCTGATTTGATTTCTTTCAGCGTCATAAATCTCGCTTCGAGACGCTCTTCAAAAATATACCTTTAACCTTAGGTATCTAGGGTACTCCCTACGACTGATTTGGTCATTCGTTGCCAATTCAAACATATTTTCGGTATTTTAAACTCACTTAAAATACGTGGCATCTTCACAAAAATATGGGGTATTATAGTAGCCTTCCTTCCTGGCCCCCTTCCAAGTTCCCAGGATGCAAGATGTGTGGCCCTTTGTGTTCCCAAAGATACGAGACACGTGGCCCTCTAAAGTTTTGGGGATGCAGGTCACATTTCCCTATGAGATCCTTGCGAACCACACCTATAAATGCCCAGCTAGAAGACAAAGAAAAGGACTTCCACTTTCGATAACCTCTACACTCATTCAATCCATACATTCTACATTTATTTTCATCTAATATTGACTTAAGCATTGGAGAGTCTTCATAGGCGAAAAATCTCCGTGAGCCTTCTAACCGTTGTTTGAGATCACAACCTACCAAGAGAAAGCCAACGCCTTCCTGAAGCACAAAGCCTTTTTCCCGAAACATGAGGCCTCATTCCCAAAATAATCAGACACCTTCCATCTGAATACGTTCCAGTCGGGCCTTGTGCTTTCTTCCTGAAATCCATCTTCTTGGAACCTCGTTTCTCTTCCCAAGAGTCTTATTCTCAATATCCTAGTTTTCCTCCTAGAATTTGTCTTCCCGGGGTCTTTTCTTTCCTCCCAGAAGCCTCATTCCTAAAGCTAGCTCTTAAAGAGGAATGCGAATTATTGGTGTATCAATGCAAGGATTTCATCGGTTTTCAAAAACATTTTCTAAAAACATAAATAAGGCAACGCAAACAAACATTAAAATCACCTTGCAAGACTCGTTTCTAATAACCATATGCAATACCAATACAAACCATTCCATAGAGGGTTCAAAGATATACCTCATAGATGGTTTGTTGGCCAATGTAGAGTCTGGAAAACTCCTTGGCAGCAACTGTTGCACCTCTAAGCTCCTTATGAATAGCAATCAGTCTGACCTAACCATTCCCCCAAAACACGAAGGGCCTAGTTAGTCCATGCTCCAATGAGTGGATGTTTCCCTTAATCTATTCTATGTGCTAACCAGAGAGAGTGAGGTAGATTAGGCTGAAAATGAGTTCAAATGGATGGAAATTCCAACCCAATAATAGTTTCAGTATTGTGGCAGAATTTCTACAATAGTAATAAGAATAAAAGAGAAATGGAGGAATGGACAAGAGTTGAAGATGAGAAGAAAACGAGCAAGGGCTAACAGAAATCATTGCAACAATTGCAAGGCATGACCCCTCTCTTGTTGTTCTTCTATTTCGGCTTATATATAGAACACATAAACCATAGAAGCTAAAATCACACCCAATCAGACAAAATCGTCATCCTCATGTGCCACATGCCCCGAAACCATTGCGAATACGACAAATCGAATGAGCGAATCGTGGCCCTCTGTAATAAAAACGGTCTACCGTTCCTAAGGAACTATTGACCGATTGGCACAATCGACATGAATGGTCGATGACTCTAAGGAATTATTGATCGTTTTTGGCCAACTTTTCAAAAATTGCATTTAAGTTTACTATTAACTCTTAATAACCCTTTCACCATCCCATGATGAAACCGAGACTCCCATTAACACTTAACGACATGCCTGTCAACTCTTGACAATCGATTCTTATTAATTTGATCATTAAACCCAATCTATTAACTCTTTGTGGTGACGTCATTAACTCACGTTGGATGTTCACCTCACCACTGATTACATAGGATGTTCACCTCACACTGGATGTCGACAGATCCCATTAGCAATCACCTGCCTCCATACGTCACTATATAGGGACCACACAATGCATCTCCCACCCGGTAACCAGATGGTTCTTAACAACGGCAAATTCCTAACACTGACATACAAGAAAATTGTGTTGCCTTCGATTTAAGGACCAGTAACACAATCGAAGCCTGTGATAGATCATAGATCCTTTCAGCCATGTGATCTATCACGTGTGTCACATTTAGTAGATGCTCCACTAGCATCTACTCATATGTATACTATATCAATTTCATGGATTATGACATGCGACTTACCATCCTTTATCATTAGCATCTCATACTAATCAAATGTAATATTCCATGTGTTAATTCGTACTACACTAATTTCCCGAGGAGACAGGATTCGCATGTTAGCCCTAGCTTAGAACCTACTGGATCAATTAATCCTCATTTGGCCAATTCGCTAATCCTCCTCTCATTAATATGGCCTAGTGTAAGATATCATAAGTGTTTAAGGTCAACACCATCACTACAAGAACGCTTCCCATTACTAGTGGACAATATTTACATCCCTTTGTTTGACACTCACATGTAAATCTAATATATAAAAACCATTTACCATAATGCCCATGCCAATTACATCATTACCATAATGAATATGACATACATTAGAAGTAAAAGAAAGTTCATAACCGTCTCTTACAAGTCTCGGAATGGACACTACATTTCAAAAAGCATTTTATAAATATAAATAGTCTTTAAGATTAATTACATACCCAGAATTAAGAGTAATATAAATTGTCCCTATAGTTAATGGCTCCATTAAAGCTCAATTCCCCACTCTGAGGATAACTTCTTGTTTCCCTAGTGGCCTACTCTTTTCAAGATCCTACAAGTAAACACAAATATGAGAAGTGGCACCTGAATCAAGAATCCAAGAGATATGTGAATGACCAATCGCATTAATCATCTCAATAACATACAAGGAAGATATACCTGATCCCTGATTCTCGGACTGCTTGACCTTCAAGATGGCAAGATACTCTAGATAGTTCCTCTTCCAATGCCTATCTTTTTGGAAGTGGAAACACTTTCCCTTCAATACCTTTTCTTTGTGCTTACCCTTAGAGACTTTCCTCTTCGGCCCGAGCTTCTTCTTCTTAGTGGAAGAACTATTCTTCCTCCTAGAAGACCTTGAAGATGAGGCTATTGCAATAACTCCTTCTTACCTCTTTCCTTTGATTTAGGCTTGGACAATTATCAACATATTTAACAACTCTGGGAGTGGGCACTCAAGTTTGTTCATGTTAGAATTCAGAATGAACGAGGAAAAAGATTTTGGGAGCAACTGGAGGATGAGGTCGATTTGTAGCTCGACATCCATGTAGAACTCCAGTACTTCAAGTTGATCAATCAAATTGATTATCTTGAGTACATGATCTCCCACATCAGTGCATTCTGCCATCTTGGCCTTGAATAGTTACTTGGATATCTCATATCTTACTATTCGACTATGTTCCCCATAGAGCTCTTGTAGATTTATAATCATGTTACGAGTGTCAACCATGTGCTCATGCTGACATTGGAGCTCATTGGACATAAATACCAATATCTATGTTCTCGCCCTCAAGTCATGCTCTCTCATCTCTTCCCACGTAACCCACTCCTCCTCACTCGAGCCCTCAAGAAGAGATTCAAGGACATGTCAATCCAAGATATCAAGAAGTTTCTCCATTCCCAAAACTAGTTTTAAGTTACGAAGCCAATCTTTGAATATAGGTCCAATTAAAGTATTTTTGTTCAAAAGATGCATGATAGGGTTTGAAAGTGCCATTTTTTGTTTTTTTTTTTGAAAATGCTACATAAATAAATAAACAATTGTCAGTTTGATTAATCTTGCATAATCCATTTAGTTTCTGTCTCAAACTAAATGGTACCTCCCACTCAATTTTTCGAATCCCACACTTCCCATAGTGGAAAACGCAAATACCCAAAAGGGACTCATGTGGATGATCAAGTTCTCTCCTACATAAATACCCCTTAACACTTTTGTGGTATGTTGGGATACCTACATATTTGAGTAGACAACTCTTGCCTATCACATTCCACGTGAGCTTCGATCCACTAACTCATATGCCATATATTCCTCAACCCTTTGGTAGTATGTTGGAGAGTGACATACATGGATAAGACCCACATTCTCAACTAGCAATCCACTTGAAATGTCTATAATCTCAACGCTTTGGTGGTATGTTAGCTATATCCGTGTGGGGTAACCAGCAACGTCCAATGCTTAAATTGGAAACTTAATCAACTCTCATGAAATGCATCCTCAATGCTTTGGTGGTATGTTGGGTACACCCAATCGAGCGACAAATTCCTACCACAATGGAGGGTTACGATAAATCTCATTTACCGTATCTAATATTAGTTTGCATATTTTGGTAGATTTCAGTCTTTATTTTATAGATCTCACTATGCACATGCATTTAAATTTTCTCACTATGTATCTCATACACAACCAACTCATGCATTCAAAAAAATTCATAATTTATTTTGGAGGTTTCACTTTGCACATGCATTAAGTTTTCCATCATGTATCTCATACACAAATAAACTCATGCATTCATATGGGATGATCATGGACTTTTATGCTTATCGATTAAGTCCGAGCCTCTAAACTTAATCGATAGCATTATGAGGACAATCACATAATGATGGAAACACCCATCTTATGGGTGGATCTCTCTCATCCTTTTTGCTCCTCGACGTCACCAACTCTTGATGGCTCCATCATTTTACATAGAATTTGTACTATATATTTTTCTACTAAAATGAAATTTACAAGGAGACTTATATCTCATTACAGTCCTAAACACAGAATGAAAATAATTATTACAAACCAATGAATACCTGTAACATACATTCATTCATTCTTACAATCACATTGCATCAAGTCCATGATCACCCACCCATTCAATCTCATTGAATATTATGGTGATTTAAATAAATATTCATGTTAATGTAATATGCATCATTTTTCAAGTCACTAATATCTCATATCAAGAGCATTAATCGATTTTGTATTATAGCAATCATATTGCATCAAAACAGTAATTGAAAAACCCAAAAACTTTCTGATAGTGCCTAAAATAGTCGACCGGTTCCAGGTTTGTTCAGGGATGGTCGGCAGCTCGAAGAACATGTTAAAGGCTCCCACTGAAACATCAAAATGGTCAACAGCTTCAAGGTTTCCTGTTGATTGTTTTTAAGTTTTGCTCATAACGGTCGACAGCTTCTTTAAGATTGTCGACCAACTCTTTGCTAGTGGTCGATAGTTTACCAAGGCAAAAGCCAAGAATTGTTGACCGATGGCCGCAATCTGTCGATCGGCAAAGCCTTAACCTAAAAAATAGACAGCCAAAAACAATCTGAAACACATACATATCACAATAACAACCACATAGGACATGGAAACCGAGCTGAGGCTCTGATACCACTGAAAAGGGAAACTAACTATTGGTATATCAAGACAATGGTTTAATCAGTTTTCAAAAACATTTTTCAAAAACGCAAATAAGGCAGCGAAACATCAAAATCACCTTGCAAGACTCGTTTCCAATTATCATATGCCATACCAATACAAACCGTTCCATAAGGGGTTCAAAGATATACCTCGCAGATGGTTTGTTGGCCAATGTAAAGTCTAAAAAACACCTGGGCAACAACCATTGTGCCTCCAATCTCTTCCCGAATAGCAATTGGTCAGACCAAACTGTCCCCCCAAAACACGAAGGGCCTAGTTAGTCCACACTCTAATGAGTGGATGTTTCCCTCAATCTACTCTATGTGCCTGCCAAAAGGTGACAAGAATGACACACGTCGTCACCTCTCTCGTCCTTCTATCATCCTTTCGTGCCAGTGCCCCAAAACCATTGCAGATACAACAAATTGAACGAGTGAATCATGACCCTTTGCAACAAAAATGATTGACAGCCTAAGGAACTGTCGGCTGATTGGCACAATCGACACAAACAATCAACAACCTTTAAGGAACTGTCGACCATTTCTAGCCAACTTTTAAAAAATTTCATTTTGGCCCACCATTAACTCTTAATGAGCCTTTCACCATCCCATGATGAAATCGAGGCCCCCGTTAACACTTAACGGCATGCCTGTCAACTCTTGACAGTTGCCCCTTATTAATTTGATCATCGAACCCGATCTGCTAGCTCTTAACAGTGACGTCATTAACTCTTAATGACGATTTCAATTTTAATTGTTTAGTCAACCACCACACTTGGATATGCGTGTGACCTTCTAGCTTCACTACTAAGTAGCAATCAGGATGCGTCAACTCTTTGATGCTGACCAAACATTTTAATGTACAACGAATATCTCTTCGTCTCCTCGATGTACCCCGAAAGACCCTGAGTGACAACTAACATTATGTTAGGGCGATCTTTCCAATAATGAAGTCTAACTTCTTTGAAAACCTATTTGGGATTTTTATTCCTATGTACTATAATTCCTCCATCAATTAACATCCTGATCGAGTGAGAGTCATGGATTGATTAAACTCACTAACTTGATAACTTTACCAAAATCACTGTGGTGTGATCAAGATGACATATCGGAACTCTTTCCAACATTGGAACACTTTCCAATCAAGTGCATCGTGGCTAGGGGTTTCTTCAATCAGAACCACCGCTTATTGCATAAGATGTTTACCTCACGTTGGAGGTCGATGAATCCCATTAGCAATCACCTGCCTCCATACACCATTGCATAGGGGACCACATAGTGCATCTCCCACCCAGTAACCGGATGGTTTTTAGCAACAGCAAATCCCTGACACTGACATACAAAAAAATTGTGTTGCCTCTGATCTATGGACTAGTAACTCAATCGAAGCCTGTGATAAATCATAGATCCTCTCACCCATGTGATCTATCACGTGCATCACATTTAATAGATGTTCCACTACATCTACTCATATGTATACTATATACATCTCATGGATTATGGCATGCGACTCACCATCATTTATCATTAACATCTCATACTAATCAAAGGTAATATTCTATGTGCCAATCTATACTCAACTAATTATTATCCTCATTTCAATAATGAAAGAGATCTTTTCAGCATCAGGTAAAAGCATACTAATTTAATGGTACTCGAAAAAAGCATCCAAAAAGCTCAACATATGATAACCCAAAGTCCTATCTACCAGACGGTTAATGTGCGGTAGAGGATAAGAATCTTTTGGGAAAGCTTTATTTAAATCAATGAAGTCCACACATACCCTCCACTTTCCACTAGGCTTTCTCACCATTACCACATTAGCAAGCTAGTCAGGGTAGTGGACCTCATGAATAAATTCAACCTTCAAGAGCTAGTCATCTTCCTTTTCGAGGGCTGGCAACCTATCAAGTGCAATATTTTGCTTCTTCTGTTTGACAGGTCTAGCTCCTAGCCGTATATTTAATTGATGGAAGATCACTTGAGGGTCAATTCCTGGCATGTCTCCAGGTGTCCATGCAAAAATGTTTGCATTATTCCACAGGCACCGTACAATTTCTTGTTTCTCTTGCAGTGGCAATTAGCTCCCGACATAGACCAATTTCTCCTTATTATCTTCATATAGTCTGATAGGCTCCAAGGCCTCCACCGACTACAGCTTTAGTGATACCTACTCAAAAATGGACTTGGTTTCAACTAGAGCATCGAGAACTTCCTTACCCTTTACACTCTTTATGGACTAGACATAACATATCTGAGCCTTCTCCTAATCACCTCAAACCTGCCCCATACCATTAGGAGTTGGGAACTTCATTAAGAGATAACCAGGATGGATGGCCGCCCTTATGTTGTTGATAAGTGATCTCCCCAAAATAACATTATATGACGTGGATAGCGTCTTTATTACCATAAAATTTAACTGGCGGGTGGCACTTTGGGGATGTGTGCCCAGTGTTATTGGTAGTTGTACAGATTCTGCCACAAGTACCGCCTCAGCAATAAAGATGTACAAAAGTGAAGAAACAAGCTTGAGGCGATCATGAGCAACATGGATTTGCTCAAAGCAGTTTTAATAAATCAAATTAATAGAACTACAACTATCCATGATAATTCGATCAATCAGGTGGTTCACAATCACCGCAGGGATAACCAGAGGATCATTATGGGGCATACGCAATTCCCCTAGTCCGTGGGAATGAAACTTATAGGCTCTTCATCAAATTTCACTTAACGCACTGAATCCACATGAAGGGCCTGGCATGCATATGATTTCCAGAGTCACCAGCCAAGGTTTCCTTACCAAAGATAACGTGGATGCGCTCCCGTGTTAACTCATTATCTATAGGGGTTGCAAAAGTTCCCCTCCCCCCTTAAGGGCCCTCTCTGTTGTTGCAGTTGAGCCCTTTGTTGCTGATTGCCACCACCTCGGGGTCCTCTTCTCCATAGGCCAACGGTCCATTCTGGGAGGCCTATCCGACTACTATAAATTGCCAAAGGGCAACCCCTTTTGTTGCTCTTGGGCCTACCTAGGCCGATCTAGGAGGAACTGATCCAGTTTACCCTCTTTGGCCAATCGCTCAATCTGATCAGGAAGAGAGCAACATTCTTCTGTTGCATGGCCCAAACATTGATGAAATTAAAAGAAAGACTATAAGTCCCTGCCTATTTGTCTGTCAGAAGGAGGAGGGAAATTGATGAGGCTAGTATGTGCCATAAAGGATGGTTATGCGAGATTTAGAAAGAGTGTAAGCCTGGAATCCGGCTGGGGGTGGTGCATATGTATGAATTCTGGGTCATCTATAGTCATCAGACCTAGGGGTCTTTACATCATGTCGCCTAAACCCCTCACTAGTTGGTCACCTCCTTTTCCTTGTCCCCTCGTCAGCTTGCTCTGATGAGGACTCATAGGTGTGCAGAATATCCAATTGTACCACATATTTGTTTGCCTAAGCAAATAAATTAGCCAATGTGGTCAGTTAGTCAAGAGTTAGGGACTCAGCAACAGAAGAGTAGTCTCCTGCAGTAAAACCAATACTGCCACACCAACCGACAAATCTTAAACCTCCTATATGGTATTCCGAATATGGTCGATATACTGTCTCAATGTTTCCTTGGGCCCTTATCGAATGCTGATAAGGAAAGTGGGGTCCTTCTTTCTCAGGGCATTAACTATGAAGGTTGCAATAAACTCCACACGCAACTACTCATAAGAGGTGATATAGCCAGATGGAAGCTCACTGAACCAAGCATGAGTGTACTGTCATGAACCTAGGGTTTAGCCTAGGGTTGGAATGACAATCGAAAGGAGCTGATTAATAGAATCAATAACAGAATATTTGAGAGGAAGAAATGGACAGAAATGGGAAAGAATGTAGAGAGAAATGAGGGAGGGAAGTAGAGAAAATGAGAGGGAGATTGTAGAGAAATTGTAGAGAGAGAATCAGATTTCATTCATTTAATTCAAGCATAATCATCTCCTCTTACAATGGCCTTTTTATAGGCATAGGTAGCCCCTTAACTAATTTCTAACAGCACCCATGTGCTCCTAACAAATAACCAAATATCTTATAACAAACTAATATAAGCCTATTACAATACTACCCCTTTATTATATCTCTATCACAATATTACCCTTATAATCCTCTTAGGGACATAACAATTTCCTCCCCTTGAAATGTTTCTTGTCCTCAAGAAACTTATTACCACCTAACCGTTGCTTTTTTATCCAATGCCCATCTTCACCCAGTGGTTTCTTCTTTTCTTTTCCTTCTTATCTTGTTTTTCACTTTTCTTTTGCCTTCTCTTTTCTTTCTCCTCAACAACAACAGCATTATGGCTTGCTTCTATACCAATGGAAACATGAATGAGCAAAACATCAAGGTCTCGATCCCTTCAACAAAGAAGTCCTTCCCTTTCTTCCTTTCATCTTGTTTCGCTTTATCCTTCCGCCTCCTCCATTGCTCCAAATGCGCCATCAATCCTACAACCCCATCCTCCAACTCTTCGGGTTGCAATGTTAACTTTGCTTTGTCTTGCGTGTCTGTGCCAACGACATACATGTGGGATGTTCCAAGCAAGGTGTCCAGTGCAATTCTTTGTTTCTTCTCTTTAGACTCCTTATTTTGCTGTTTTAGGAGATCAATGGCATTAGGAGTCTCAGCACTAATGGTAATGCTTGAGAGACTGTCCATTGATTGAGTGCCATCCTCCACTTTCTCCTCCCCAATCTTTTCTTCCATCTACTCCTCAGCCTTTTCCATAGCTAAGACCAACGAAGTAATATGTTTAGACCCTTTCATATCTTCAGTAGGGGCCTCCTCCAGTGGAAATACTTTTACTTGCTGGTAGCTAGAGTACACCAAGGATTTACCTTCAGCAAGGCTATCCTCCTTCGGTTGCTCCACTTTAAGGAATTCCTCCTTGTTAAAACTTCCATGATAGTCATCAAAGTATTCCACTGGAAAGTTGTAATGATACTTCTTAATAAGTATCATCGCAAATTCTTATAGCTTCTCGCGGAACATTCGACCGAATTCCTTGCACTCTTCATGTATCACACTCCTTGTTTCCTTGTCAACTTGGCTGATCTCCTTCTCAAAATCCTTTCCCCATTTTTTATGCTACTAGTTAACTGAAAATGCAGCCTTCTTTGGCTGCCATTGAGGCTCCATTCCTACTGACAGTGAAGTATTATGCTTCATGTATGCACTACCTCCCTTAGCTTCATGAGTAGGACACCCCACTGAAAATACAGCAGTGTTCCGCTGCAATTGAGGCTGCTCTCTTGCATGAAAATTACCCACTGAAAATACAGCATCATTCGGCTGCAATTGAAACCCCATTTGTTTCATGTGTGCCCTGCTTCCCATTGTCGACATCTCACAGACATGACATTTGGAAGACCAAGGGATAGGGGTTCTATACATACCACTCTTCATTGATTCGCTGCTATTAGTCATTGAACTTCTAATCACTAAAATTGTTTGCCCCTGCCTTCAACTCGGATCTGTCGGAATTGCTGGAGCTCACTAGAATCTGCTTCGCACTTCCAAGTTCAACATTAGCTATCAGCCCAAGCTCAATGAATTCACCGGAGTTACCGAAAACACCATCGGACCAGCCAGGCTAAGTCGCTTTCAAGCCTTCTCAACTTGGATTTTAACTATGGAAACTGATTTCCCTGTCTTCAACTCAAATCAAAATCGCAGCCAAAGAACAACTACTGCCCAATCACCGTCAAGGGCTTCCAGCACAATTTGCAATCATTTTTTTTATTCCAAAATCTTTAGAATTCACTGCCAGTTCAATCGCTACGTCCACTGTCGAGTCCAAATCACCACACCCACTGTATCGAGACACTCCAAATTTGATTCCAAGATTCAACTACAAATCTCCTGGTTATTTCTCGGTCTCGAACGTCAAACACACCAGAATATTGGAATTGTGCCAAATCTCTAGGAATCGCCTTTGAAGTGAGTCTCGTCCTCGCCTTAAGCAACCCGACTCGCCTTCGACACTGCTACTTCAATTCACCAGACGATGTGCAACTGCAGGCCACAAGCTTCCGGGAACGCATTTGACGAATTCCCTCACCAATCGCGAGCGTTATCTATTTACGATGCTTCAAGTATGCTCACCTATCAACCCACTCCAATCGCAAACGCTCCTCTATACTAATTGATGATAGGCTTTTCCGATCCAAATGAGCAGCACACCGTTGAGCCCCAATCGAATTCGTCTTCAAATCGGAATCACAACTGCAGCAACTCATAAAATATAGCAGTAAATCAACCTGTTGCTCCAAAATTCAATAGTCGAACCTTCCACTTTTCTTCCACAACCGAATCACCTTTCTTGATCGAACAACAATTTCGAATTTTTCAAGCCGAGAGCCACTCCTCCGTCGGACTAACTGGAATCGAATTCGCTAAATTTAGTTCGCTTCACCTAACGTTCACACCCACTGTCATTGAACGACTCATATGTTCGATTAATTCCACCGCTGCTTCTGGTTTTTGAAGTCGTCTTCAAAGTCTGATAACCAATCTTGCTTGCATTGGACAGCAGCCGTCCATTCCCGTCAGAAATTAATTAACAAGAAAAACCGCCGAGGAACGATGCTCTGATACCATTTGTCATGAACCTAGGGTTTAGCCTAGGGTTGGAATGACAATCGAAAGGAGCTGATGAATAGAATCAAGAATAGAATATTTGAGAGGAAGAAATGGGAAAGAATGTAGAGAGAAATGAGGGAGGGAAGTAAAGAAAATGAGAAGGAGATTGTAGAGAGAGAATCAGATTTCATTAATTTAATTCAAGCATAATCATATCCTTTTACAATGGCCTTTTTATAAGCATAGGTAGCCCCTTAACTAATTTCTAACAGCACCCATGTGTTCCTAACAAACAACCAAATATCTTCTAGCAAACTAATATAAGCCTATTACAATACTACCCCTTTATTATATCTTTATCACAATATTACCCCTTCTAATCCTCTTAGGGACATGACACGTACTTAATTAAAGATTGAGGGAAGACCAAGCACATGGTGGCATCACTCCACTTATGCAAATATGCCAAGGATTTGAACCGTTGTGCATACAGAATATGATCTGCTCTTCCATCAAACTCAGGCAACTGCGGGAGCTTAAACTTGGGAGTAAGGGAATGGCTCAATATGTCCATAGAAAATGGGACTCTCTACGGCTACCTATCATCTGGCCTTGCCATTTTTTGTTTAAAAACTTCTTCAATCAACTTCTTAATTTCTGAACTCAAAGAAGCTAGAAGAGCTCCAAGATTAAAGTCCCATGTTAGCCTCCGCACATCCTTGGCATAGATGGTGTTGTTAGGAACTGCCGACCGTGTAGAGCTTCGATTCTACCAAATTACGATCTGTAGAGATGCAAGCACGATCTCTTCCAAGTCAGTCCACATGATCGATCATTCCACGGACACCTCGAGAAGTGCTAGCAACCCTAGGCACCTTTTGAGAGAAACAAAATTTTCCTTATCTTTTTTTTTTTCAGCTTCTTAAGCGACATATAAATAGAGTTAAAAACCCTAGACATGCCATGGAAAAACCCTAAACACTTTAGGTCCGACCCTTAATCACATTGGGCCAATTCTCTCCTTTTAATTGTGGAATGAGCTCAATCTAAGTGTGTGACCACTTAGGTCCACCATTAAACTAGATGTAGGGTCAATTCTATTAGGCTATATCAAGGCCCAACTTATTAGATTAATTAAACTCATGGGCTTTTAATTAACACATCTCATGGGCTTCTTAATTAAACTCTTCAATTAATAGTTTTAGAATTAATCAAATTAATTCTAAAACCCTACATATCATGGTTAACGTCTAGTAACATGCCATGAATACCTAGCCAACGATGAAAAACATGGACCTTTTCAATTGCAATTACCGTGTAGTAAAATTCATTCATCGATTTATGTCCTGATTGAATTTAGGGTATGGTTTTATGACGGAACACTAATCATTCAATAACTATGTATCCATTCCAGATTTATGACTTGATAGGTGAAACCTCACTTTAGCCAAAGATTTCCTCAGTCATGAAATCATCGAAATACATAGGATATCCTTTCTTCTTAACGATAAGTAATGAATCCTATTTCGACATTCACAAGCCTTCATATGTGATAAAGCCACTCCCAGTGATAGTTTGTTAATGACTCCATTAGAATCTAAAAAAGCACCAAAGCTTAACTAGTTAAACATAAGACTACCATGATGTCTCAAGTCTAGGATCAATCTGCACTATTGCAACACATGAATTCCTAATTCGACATTAAACAATTACCATTAGGAATTTTGTAGCGAGTTAGTTTAGTGTACTTATTCTTATAATAAGCACCCACATATATGCACTGGTGTCCTCACACCAATGTCCATAAAACGAGACATTCTCCTGATTAAGCATGCATCATATGTGCTAGTCTATCCGAGTTATTAGTGTCCAATCCTAATAACTCTGACTAGAAACATCTAAGATCAAGGCTTGTAAGGAATATGTTTCATGATCGTCATCTCTATGCACGACCATATTCCATGAGCCTATTTGATCTATGGACTTTGTCAAGTATGGATTGCAATAAATAATTACGACAACCATCAATGACAAATAAAAAACATAATGCCTTGCAATAATAATTGATTGAAAATAAAGAATCCCAATGTAAAATATGATCAATTACATAAAACATGATTGGCTTGTGGGGCATAACTCTAACAGGTGCTCCTTACTGTCTCTTCCTATGCAATTGCTTTGCATGTGTTCCTACGCCTTTTTGCATACAACTCCTCTGGCATAGGAAAGCACAACTATGATCTTGGTGGGGCCACTGGTGGCTGCAATAAATGTTGAATTCCCCCCCCCCCCCAAGGTAGGAGGCTTAAGGGCATGAGCTTCCCCAGTAGTTGGTAGGAGTGCATCTAGCAATTCAGACAAATGCTTCAAAGCCTTGGATTTTTCTTCATTACTTCTCCTGAAGTCCTTACCAACTTATAAACCTCTTCGAAAAATGCAGTCGATGACCTCCTAACCCCAGAGGTTCCTGGTGGTTCGACTCAAACTGATCACCTCTTACGTTACTAGGTTGGATAAGCTCAAAAACCTACCGAATAGCACGTCCTCATTATCTGGAGGGCTGTTTGGGGCATACAGAGGTTGGGGGAGTAAGGGAGGCATGCACAGGAAATGATTGCTTGATGGACTAGCCTTGTTTTGGTGAATAATGTTCACTGGCCACTCGGCTCCCCTGTCTTCTTTGCAATGTTACAGGGCCCACGACCCATGAACTTGGGGAAATAGTTGGACACTCCCAATGGTAGCCTCCCATTGTTCGAGGAGACTAGCATATGTGGCCTCAGGCTAGGATGACCTTGCATGAGAAGACCTTGTTTTCCTCGCCATAAAGTTTGACTTTTCACTTGTTTCCCACAGACGGCGCCAAATTGTGGTTGTTGGAATACAACAATTAAGTTTATATGTCTTAGGAAATAGCTTAGTAGAGCCTGATAAGGAAGTTAGGGGTAAGGTATGTGCTAGTAAGGGATGTTAGAAAGTGTCTAGCTGGAGGATAGCTCGATCCACTGTTTGGGAGAGCAGAATTCTCATAACTAAGCTTGATCCATTGTTTGAGAGAGCTAAAAGGATACCTTAAGTCTTCGAATGCCTGATGGATCGAAAGGTCTTCGGGAGACTTCTTCCCCAAAGACTTTGGTCTTTGGCTAGATAGTCTTCGAATGACTCAGCTTCGAGAAAGTTAGAAGAGTCCTCGGGAGGTGCAATGCTTTAATGTCTTCAAATAAGTCTATGGCATAAGCACAATTAGAAGACACTCTCCTGCATGGGACCTCCAATGCCAAAGTCAAATGATGCCATGATGTAGAATGAAGTATGAATATATACTGTATGAGGCTTCGAATGAGAGTCTCTGAATAGGTATCTTTAGATGTGTTTAAATATTAAGTGTTAGGTTTGGGTCTTCGGGTGCTAGATCTAGATCCACAGGGTGCGAACCCAGGGGATATTTATAGGCTTCAAGGCCTAGGCTATGTGGCCAATCAGGACACGTGGTACACATTGGTAGGTAAACTCCTCGGGAAAAAAAGGTTGGGGATGAGGCCAGAGGGCCTAATCCTTCATATGAGACTCTCCCAAGATCCCAAAGACCCTTTGGGTCTTCGAGACAAAAGGCTAGCCCAGAAAACTCTTTGGGGTGAGTCTTCGGGAATCACGATTTAAGGGCATGGCCACCCCAAAGACTCCAAATTCATCGGGAGACTTCTACACGGAAGACTCTTCGGGGTCTTCCAAGTCTTCGGCCTTCTTTGACACAAACCTAAGGATTTTTTGGTTTGATTTTGCTAGGGTATCCCATAACACAAGTACAACAACTAATAGAATTACACAACCGCCATTGTTTTCTTCATTCAATTCCTACCTTTACTATCTGGTTTATCCTTCTTCTCTTTTTCCTTTCTCTTTTTCTCCTTCTAAGTGTTTTCCTCTTTTCTCTTATGTTCTCTATGTCAAGGCTCTCTTCTCCAATAATTCCAATAATTTCCTTAAGCTTCATATAGAAATTTTGCCAGTGAGTTGTAACAATAAGCATTATGGAAGCAACCTTCTCTTCCATCATCATCCAAACCTTATGGCATGTCTCTTGTTCAATCCACTTCAATTTTTCCTTCTCTGCTAGAATCAACACGAAAAACTGTTTGATGCATGCTTTAACCAAATCCATGGATTCCGCAACCTTCCCCAAAACCAAAGGCAAAGGAACAATATCCTTAGGACCTTTTTTTCTCAAAATCATTCCTCCCAACATAAGTGAAAGAGAGTTTAGGTGGGAGAGTTTGAAAGAGAATGGAGAGAGATAAGTGAATTAGGAGGGAAAGAGTTTTCTATTCACAGCATAAAATGTCCATTCTTTACATCTTTGTCTTATATAGGCCCTTCCCACTAGCTTCACATCATAATTATGGGGAATTAATAATTCAACTAACTAATGCAAGTGGCCAAATGGCTACTGCCTTTACAAAAAAATTTCAGTTGTGCCCTTTAGGTTGTGACACTCCCCTCCCCTTGAAATTATTCTTGTCCTCAAGACTTTAGAGTAGTCTAGTAGCTCGAGGGAATTGTGTGAGCAACTCGAGCAAGTACTCCCAAGTTGTGGGGTTCAAATCCTTGTGCAACCATCCTACTAACACACTTGAGTCAAGGGCATCGAGCCCTGGTAGATAACTCACTTGTCTAAGATGGCCTAGGGCCCCACAATTGCCTCTACTTCTTCTTTTATGGCTGGTAGGTTTTAACTAGCATTAGCTTTTGGCTCAATAGACTTCTTCAATAAAGAGACATGAAACACCGGGTGCATATTGACCCTTGCTGGCAACTGGAGCTTGTAGGCCAGTTTTCCCACCTTGAACTCTATGGTATAAGGCCCAAAATACATAGGGTTAAGCTTAGAGACTGGTGTGATTGAAAAAGGATATTGTAGGAACCTCTTCACCTTTAAGTAGACCTTGTTCCCCACCTCAAAGGATTTGTCACTCCTTTTATCAGTATTTTGCTTCATCCTATTTGGAGCTATAACCAACTCTTTTTTAAGCACCTTTAACACTTTGTCTTTGCTGTAAGTATTGCTTCGCGAAAGCCATAGTAGCTGTGGTGTTAGATAGGGCGGGAAATAAGGGAGATTTATAGCCAAACACTACTTTAAAAGGACTCTAATTGATGACACTACGGTGGTTGGAGTTATACCACCACTAAGCCAATGACAACCGCCTATTCCAACTTTTAGGCTTAGTAGTTCACATGTACCTTAAGTAAGCCTCTAGGCATTGATCAACTCTTTCAGTTTAGCCATCCTTTTGGGAGTGATAGGCCATAGACATGTGTTGCCCAACTCCCAAGTTCTTACATAGCTCTTGCCAAAACAAACTCGTGAAAATCTTATCCCTATCAGACACAATTGATTTAGGCACCCCATGAATCCTTACCACTGAATTTAGGAACATTCTTGCCACCTCCTAAGCTAAGAAAAGATATGTGAGACTGATGAAATGTGCAAACTTGGTCAGTCGATCCACCATAACCAATATTACATTCTTTCCCTTAGATCTAGGAAGTCCCTTCCTAAGCTTGTACAAGTATGGCCAAGGGTTGCAAAAGCCCTAGATAACCCACCAACCCGCTAGAGAAAGTATACTTTGGATTCCCAAAAGAATGCACTATAAGTTGTGCTATGAGATCCTTTAACCATGGAGTTTGTTCATAACTCCCTACTACTTCCTTAATCCACTCAGGTACCACTGCTGATGTTGATTGACATTAGCCCTTTTCTTCCCTCCTCGATAGGGAATCAACACAGCTCCTATACCACTATCACACACATCAGTCTCCACCACAAAAGACTTAGAGAAGGCTAGTAGTGCTAACACTGGGGCTTGTGTCATAGCCTTCTTTAATGCTAAGAAGGTTGCCTCAGCTTGGGGATTCCATTGAAAGTTGTGTTTCTTGAGGAGCTCTTTCAGGGGTTTATTGTATAAACTTCCTGTAGTAGACTGTCAATCCTAGAAATCCTCTTAGTTCTTTCAAGGTTTGTGGTCTAGGCCACTCCACCATTGTTGTGACCATATTGGGATTAGTTTTCACTCCATCCCTAAAGATAACATGACCCAAATATTAAACCTCATTCTCAGCAAAAGTATACTTTGATAGCTTAACATACAATTTATTTGAATTAAGGACCTCAAAGGTAGTTCTGATGTGGGTTAGGTGTTGTTCATAGTTAGGGTTGTAGATAAGGATGCCATCAAAGAAGACTAATATGAATTTCCTCATGTAAGGTTGAAAATTTGGTTCATTAATGCCTGGAACGTAGCTAGGGAATTGGTGAGTCAAAGAGCATTACAACAAATTCATACAGCCCTTGATGTATACGAAAGGTTGTCTTGCGTACATTGAAAGGTTTCATATGGATTTGGTGATATTTGGATCGTTGGTCTAGCTTGGAAAAGATCTTGGCCCTAGATAACTCATCCAATAAATCATCAGTAAGGGGTATAGGAAACTTGTTCTTGATGGTGTTGGAGTTGAGTTGACGATAATCAACACAAGATTTCCACGTTACATCTTTATTTTTTAACAAGTAAAATTGGGGATGCAAATGGGCTTTGGGTAGCTTGGATGACAGAGGTAGATAACATGTTCGATACTTGCTTTCCTATCTCAACTTTCTGTATAGGTGAGTATCTGTAAGCTCAGATGTTTACTAGGCTAGAATCGAGCTTTAGGTGTATGGAGTGGTCCAAGGCTTTTGTGGTGGTAGGGAATTAGGTTTAACAAATAGGTCATTGAATTCAATTAAAAGTACATGTAAGCTATCAAGAAGTGGTACCTTAATGGAGGTTTGGACCATGGCTAAGTAGCCAACTATTTTGTTCCTCCCATTTCCCTTCTGCTTCTACTCCATCCCATTCCCAAGCTCGAATGGAATACATCTTAGCAATCTTCCCTCTTTCACTTTGTGTTAATCTTTGCAACTTCTTTCCCTAGATGAATTTGCATTCTCCTTGCTCCACGCTTCCCATTAGAGTAAGCTCCTTATTCCCCATCTCCACAGTGACTTTCAATTTGTTAAAGTCAAACATTAGCGGACTAACTATCCTTATCCAATCAACAACTCCTAACACAATGTCACAAACTCTCAACTCCAAAATCCTCGAATCAACTTGGAACTCATGCCCCTGCATCATCCATTTGAAACGCACACACTTGTAATAATTATACATCTTGCTCCCATTTGCCACAGTCACTAACAAGGGAGTGGTGGTTATTATTTTACATTTTAGCTTGGTGGCAGTAACCTAATTTAAGAAGCTATGAATATTACCATTATCTATCAACACCATCAACTTTTTCTTACCAATCTATCCCTTTACCTTGAGAATCCTACCCGCTGGCCCCCCTCTAAGTGCATGGAAAGAAATCTCCCCCCCTTCTTTCCCCTATTCTTCCTCAATTGTGTTCTCTACCTCTTCATGTTTTACATCTTCCTCTCCTTCTTTAATGCCCTCAGCTCTATCCTCTTCCTCCCCTTCCATATTTAATAGTTCCCTCTTACATTGATGGCTGAGGCTACTCATCCCCAGCCACCAATGTAAGAGGCAAACTATTAAATATGGAATGGGAGGAAGAGGATAGAGCTTAGGGCCTTGAAGAAGGAGATGAAGATGTAAAACATGAAGAGGCAGAGAACACAATTGAGGAAGAACAAGGGCAAGAAGGGGGGAAGATCTCTTTCCATGCACTTAAGGGGGCCCAGCGAGTAAGATTATCAAGGTGAAGAGACAGGTTGGTAAGAATAAGTTGATAGCGTTGATAACAGTGGCAATACTCATAGCTTTTTGAATGAAGTTACTGCCACTAAGCTGAAATGTAAAATGACAACTACTACTCCCTTGTCAGTGACCATGGAAAATGGGAGCAGGATGTATAGTTATTACAAGTGTGTGGGTTTCAGACGAATGATGTAGGGGCATGAGTTCCAAACTAATTTGAGGATTTTGGAGTTGGGAGGATGTGACATTATGTTAGGAGTTGATTGGACGAGAACAGTTAGTCCCCTAATGTCTGACTTCAACAAATTAAAAGTCACTATGGAGATGGGGAACAAGAAGCTTACTCTAATGGGAAACATGGATCAAGGGGAATGCAAATTCATCAAGGGAAAGAAGTTGCAAAGATAAACACAGGGTAAAGGAGGGCAAATTGTTAAGATGTATTCAAAGATAAACACAGAGTAAGGGATGGAATAAAAGTAGAAGGAAAATGGGAGGAATAAAAAAATAGTTAGTTGAATTCAATGACCTATTTGTTGAATCTAATTCCCTACAACCAGAAAGAGCCCTAGACCATTCCATACACCTAAAGCCCAATTCTATCCCATTAAACATCCAAGCTTACAAATACTCACCTATACAGAAAGTCGAGATAGAAAAGCAAGCATCCAACAAGCTATCTACCTCTATCATCCAACCTAGCTAAAGCCCATTTGCATCCCCATATTTACTTGTTAAAAAAAAAAAAGATGAAACATGGAGATTTTGTGTTGACTATCGTCAACTCACCATCAAGAACAAGTTTCCCATACACCCTTCATTGATGATTTATTGGATAAGTTATCCGGGGCCAAGATCTTCTCCAAGCTAGACCTACGATTAGGATATCACCAAATCAAGATGAAACCTTCCGATGTACCTAAGACAACCTTTAGTACACATCAAGGGCTATATGAATTTGTTATACTACCCTACACCCCAACTACTTTCCAGGCATTAATGAACCAAATTTTTCAACCTTACCTAAGGAAGTTCACATTATTCTTTCTTTGATGACATCCTCATCTATTGCCCCAACTATGAACAACACCTAACCCACCTTAGAACTACCTTTGAGGTCCTTAATTCTAATAAATTGTATGTTAAGCTATCAAAGTGTACTTTTGTGGAGAATTAGGTTTAATATTTGGGTCATGTTATCTCTGGGGATGGAGCGAAAACTGATTCCAATAAGGTCACAAAAATGGTGGAGTGGCTCAGACCACAAACGCTGAAAGAACTATAGGGATTTCTGGGATTGGCAGGCTACTACAAGAAGTTTATACAACATTATGGGATCATTAGTAAACCCCTGACAAAGCTCCTCAAGAAGGATAGCTTTCAATGGAATCCCTAGACTGAGACAGCCTTCTTAGCACTAAAGAAGGCTATGACACAAGCCCTAGTGTTAGCATTACCAAACTTCTCTAAGTCTTTTGAGGTGGAGACTGACACGTGTGACAGTGGCATAGGAGTTATGCTAATGCAGGAGGGTAAATCCATTGCTTATACTAGCCAAGCCTTGGCCCCAAGGCACCTCAGGCTATGTATTTATGATAAAGAGTTGTTGGTGGTATTGGGAACTGGTGAAAAGTGGAGACACTACCTAGAAGGCAATCCTTTCATAATCAAAACGGATCATGAAAGTTTACAGTTCTTATCACAACAAATATTACGCACTCAGTTGCAGAGGAAGGGGGTTTCAAAGTTAATAGAGCTAGATTGCACCATTCTATACCATAAGGGGAAGGAAAATGTGGTGGTTGATGCCATATTGAGGAAGAAGGAAAAGGCATTCTTTTTCCTTTGGTCTAAGTCCACGCTCATCATCCTTAAGATTAGTTTCCTTAAAGCTAATATAAGTTTGTTCTGGTCCAATTTACTCCATCAAAACTTCTTTAACTGCATATGGACTGTCACAAACTTGATTAGTAGCCTTAGAAATACCTCCAATTTGTTGGTAGCTCATAGAATAACTTCTAGACAGCAGCCTATGCTTTTTGAAAATGGCTTCCAATGCCAATTCTTGTAGTCTAGCCTTTTCAGCCATTTGTTTTATTGTGGCCAAATGCATCATTTTCACAGTAGGGCTCATCACGTTGTTTAGACCATTAATGAATCTTGATACAAAGACTCATTCAAGGTTGGATGGGAAGTGACCATTACTACTTTCAATTTCTCAAACCTAACCTAATAATTCGTAACAAAGCCTTATTGTTTGAGTTTATTGAACTCTTATTGTAACTCTCATCTCTGACCTGAGTTTATATCCTCAGCTATAGTAGAAAAATTCCAAATAGACAAACTAGCTTATGAAACTTCTCACTATTAGTCTATTTTAATAGTTTAACTAACTTAACTATCAATAAATAGACCAAATTTCAAATTTCTAAAATTGGTTTCTTCTATCAACTTCTCCGATCAAGCTAGAGAGAGAGGAAGAGAAGAAAAGTTCTTGATCGATCAAAGATAAAATAAAGCAATTGTTACTTCCACTTGCCTAACCTAGCGGGAGCGATCGATATTGATGGCAAATCCAAGCGTGCATTTGGTCATCGAGCAATTAATACACGTTCTTCAAGTGCCTCAATTTCGAGAAGAAGCTCTCTTCCAACTAAAAATAATATGTTTCTCTGTTATAATCAAAAACCGATCGAAGAGATAAAAACTCATACGGCCAGCGATGCATATATACAATATATACATCCATACATACATACATACACAGTGAACATTATACAAGAAGGAGAAAAAGAATACGGCGTCTCTTTCTTGCATTTTCTTCCCTTTCCCCACACTTTCTTTCCCAAGAACCAAACAAAAACATACAGACATAAAACCTACGAACGGTTGCCATTGTTCAAGAGTTCTGCCTAAATCTTCATTAATTCTTAATTAATACCAAAGTTGAAAGCTAAGTAATGGTAAAAACTAGTGCTACGAGAGATATAATTCATATAATTTTTTTTTTTTCCAAACCATGCTTGAATATGATTGATCTTGTTCGCTAATTGAATAGAAAATAGAAAGCTTCCCCGATTTAGCCGTGCGGCTGTGGGATACAAGAGGAACTGTGATTATTATACTCTTGGAAGTATAGTATTCATGCACTTAGCCCATTAAATAACTTGTGATAGATGTTAATTAATATATAATAATTGATTAGGCTAACATTAATGATTTTGCACGTAGAAAGTAGTAGTGGCTTACCACATCGTTAAGCTGCCAACCCAAGTTCCTGAACGAATTGTTCACGTTCTTGCTCTACAGAAGGAGTCATCACAACTATAATAATATATACTTATTATATTCATTAGACTTGATTTTGACACTTAAAATCGTGAGTGTCTCGTGCATGGAATAATAATAATAATAATTGATATGTCTTGCAAACTTGGAGAATCACAAGACCTAAAAGAGTTACAAGACATGGACATGAAGCCCAAAGGCCCAGCAGGTTGTAGGAAATCAAGGAAACAAGCCGATGGAGCGAGAGGTCGAGCCAAGACCAAGTAAGGAGGACCCACTCGGTTATGCCAAGTGGGTACGACATTGCTTTGGTTTTTCGGACATAATTTTCTCATATGAGCTCCAATTGAGGTGATTCAAAGTCATATGGAAAGATAAGATAATTATCTACAACTTTCTTGTTTTGAGTTTTGAGAGATTCGAGATCAATCAATATGAAAATTGGGCATGAAGTTAAGGTACAGAAACCACTCAAAACCGAGCTAAGGAAAAGGGCAAAAGAAGACATGACTGAGTGGCCCCCCACTCGGTCATGGTCGAGTGGGCTTGGGCCAAACTCTCCTCTTTTCCCTCTCGGATGGGCCAGCGAAATCATTGAAATGGGCCGTGAGATTCTCGGCCCGATTCTCGCACGTCTTCTCTCTCTCTTCCGCTATAAATATGAGACTATGCCTTCATCACAAGGTACGCAATTTTGAGTTATTGAAGCATTATTTCATATTTTCTCGAGATCTGATTGAAGCATTGGAGGGTTTGCGCGGGGACCCCCACCCGCATCCTAACGGTGCTCTCATTTTGTAGGCCACTTGTCGCCCTCAGGTCACTCAGTCACCAAGGCCACTCGTCGCCCTCAGATCACTCGATCACTAAGGCCACTCGTCGCCCTCAGCTCACTCGGTCACCAAGGCCACTCGTCACCCTCAGGTCACTCGGTCAACAAGGCCACTCGTCGCCCTCAGGTCACTCAATCACCAAGGCCACTCGTCGCTCTCAGGTCACTCGGTCACCAAGGCCACTCGTCACCCTCAGGTCACTCGGTCATCTTGGGCCACCAGGTCATTTAGGCCACCAGATCATCAGCCCACTAGATCATCAGCCTTGTCAGACCATCAGCTCTGTTGGATTACCAAATCTGGACCTCTGTCAAATCCAGTTGCTCGTCAAGATTCCCGTCAGTGAAGGCACGACTCTCGAGACTCTTGCGTCTGTCCCCAATTAAAAATAGATTGTTGTATTTTGAAAACAACAATAATAATATTATTGATAAAACTAATTAATTCAAACACTAAGTCTAATAATATTATACACACACATATATATATATGCCTGGTTACAGTAAATAATGATGACTAACTAATCAAAGGTGATAGAGATAGTCATATACCTAATGGAGGAGAATACTTATAATCAGTACAAAAATATAACAATTGGACTCGTGCAGCCCAACTCCCAAGTTCTTACATAGCTCTTGCCAAAACAAATTTGTCAAAATCGATAAGACACAATTGATTTAAGCACCCCATAAATCCTTATCACTGAATCTAAGAACATTCTTGTCACCTTTTTAAACTAAGAAAGGATGTGTGAGACTAATAAAATGTGAAAATGATAGGACTTAATTATTTACATATTTTTATCTTAATCTTGTGTTATTTTTCCTATATAAATGTGTTTATATGGTTTTATATTATTTTAATATCTTTTTATAGAACTCAACAAAGGATATTATTTCAAATATTTGGACATAAAAAGAAAGAAAAAAGAAGATATTATAAAATAATTCGTAAAGTTAATATTATATTAAATTAATATTATAATATAATAAAAATTATTTATTTATTTATTAATAATTAAATATATAGTATATTATAATTAATTAAATATTTATTAAAAATGAAATATATATTATGTTATATTATATATTAAATTATATTATTTATATATATCTATTATATATTATACTAAACAAATGGCATGAATAATATATATCTATTATATTATTTATCTATTATATTATTTAAATAAGAAACTGGCACTTGCGTGGAATTGGAGAATTTGAGTTAGGGCATGGCACATGCGCATATATATATATATATATATAGTATAAAGAGATCAGAGGATGGAGGGAATTGGGGGGAGCGTCTGGAGACGGCGCACACTAAAGAAAGAATTGAGGAATTGAAGGGCGCACGAGATTGGAAGGCACGGGGACGCCTCACGCACAGTAATAACAGTTGTGACCCAGATTATCTGGGCAGGGAGCCCTCTTTTCTCCATTTAACTTTCTGTTTTATTTTTATTTTAATAATATCTAGCTAAATCATTTTAACTAAGATTTGAATGAATTTTAATTTTAGGATTATGTGATTCTTTGTTTTTAGTTTGATTCAAAACTCAAATATTATTTGCACGAGAATTTTATATTGTTATGCCTAATGCTTTAAAAGATTAGTCATATTTTAATGATTTAATGATTTATGCATGACTGACTAAAGAATTGTTATAAATTAGATCCATAGGCAATATAAATCACATGCTTGACTATAAGATCGAAAAATGATTAGCTCATGTGTGAAAATCGAGAAAACTTAGTGAGTCAAATTCCCTTCCGAGATTAGAGGTTTCTAAATAACTTAATACTTATTTATTTCATTGATATCTACTTAGAAATCTGACAGTGAAATTAAATTAATAAAGAATTAATATGACTTGAGAAATCTTATTAATTAATTGAGGGAAATCCACCATCACATGCAAATACTTATAAAATACTGTAAGGGTATTTTTTGTTTTAAATCAGATTGAATAAATAATTACATAACTCAAATTAAATGAAATCTAAACCCTAGTTGCAATCACTTATTCGTTTTCATCTAAAACAATTTAGTTTGACATTAGTTTCTTATCATTAGTTTTTATTTTTATTTTTATTCACATGATTAATTAATTAGTTCAATTTAGACTAAATTAAAATTATTTTGGTATTGTGATCTAGTCCTCGTGGGATCGACACTCTTTTTATCATTATATGCATATTTGACTAGGATACACTTGTCCGAATTAATTGTGCATAAATCACACATCAGCAAACTTGGTCAGTCGATCCACCACAACCAATATTACATCCTTTCCCTTGGATCTAGAAAGTCCCTCTTGTAAATCCATTGAAATATCTTCCCAACCTTGTACAAGTATGGCCAAGGGTTGCAAAAGTCTCGAGTAACCCACCAACCCGCCAAATGAGGTATACCTTGGATTCCCAAAAGGATGCACTATAAGTTGTGCTATGAGATCCTTCAACCATGGAGTTTGTTCATAACTCCCTACTACTTCCTTAATCCACTCATGTACCACTACTGATCATGTTGACTGACATTGGCCATTTTCTTCCCTCCTTAATAGGGAATCAACATAGCTCTTATGCCACTATCACACACGTCAATCTCCACCACAAAAGACTTAGAGAAGTCTTGTGCCTTCTTTAGTGCTAAGAAGGCTGCCTCAGCTTGGGGATTCAACTTCTTGTAGTATAGCCTTCTTTCTTGAGGAGCTCTATCAAGGGTTTATTGTATAAACTTCATATAGTAGCCAGTTAATCCTAGAAATCCCCTTAGTTCTTTCAGCATTTGTGATTGAGGCCACTCCACCATTGTTGTGACCTTATTGGGATCAGTTTTCACTCCATCCCTAGAGATAACATGACCCAAATATTAAACCTCGTTCTCAGCAAAAGTATACTTTGATAGGTTAACATACAATTTATTAGAATTAATGACCTCAAAGGTAGTTCTGAAGTGGGTTAGGTGCTATTCATAGTTAGGGTTGTAGATGAGGATGCCATCAAAGAAGACTAATATGAACTTCCTCAGGTAAGGTTGAAAAGTTTGGTTCATTAATGACTGGAATGTAGCTAGGGTGTTGGTGAGTCCAAAGAGCATTACAACAAATTCATATAGCCCTTGATGTATACAAAAGGTTGTCTTGGGTACATCGAAAGGTTTCATCTGAATTTGGTGATATCCAGACCGTAGGTTTATCTTGGAAACGATCTTAGCCCAGATAACTCATCCAATAAATCATCAATGAGGGGTATAGGAAACTTGTTCTTGATGGTGTTGGAGTTGAGTTGACGATAATCAACACAAGATTTCCACGTTACATCTTTATTTTTTAACAAGTAAAATTGGGGATGCAAATGGGCTTTGTGTAGGTTGGATGATAGAGGTAGATAGCATGTAGGATACTTGTTTTTCTATCTCGACTTTTTGTATAGGTGAGTACCTTTAAGCTCAGATGTTTACTAGGCTAGAATCGAGCTCTAGGTGTATAGAGTGGTCCGAGGCTCTTTGTGGTGGTAGGGAATTAGATTCAACAATAAGTCCTTGAATTCAATTAAAAGTACATGTAAGCTATCAAGAAGTGGTACCTTAATAGAGTTCTAGATAGTGGCCAAGTAGCTAACTATTTTGTTCCTCCCATTTCCCTTCTACTTCTATTCCATCCCATTCCCAAGCTTGAATGGAATACATCTTAGCAATCTTCCCTCTTTCACTTTGTGTTAATCTTTGCAACTTCTTTCCCTAGATGAATTTGCATTCTCCTTGCTCCACGCTTCCCATTAGAGTAAGCTTCTTATTCCCCATCTCCACAGTGACTTTCAATTTGTTGAAGTCAAACATTAGCGGACTAACTATCCTTATCCAATCAACAACTCCTAACACAATGTCACGTCCTCTCAACTCCAAAATCCCCAAATCATCTTGGAACTCATGCCCCTGCATCATCCATCTGAAACCCACACACTTGTAATAATTGTACATCTTACCCCCATTTCCCACAGTCACTGACAAGGGAGTGGTGGTTGTTATTTTACATTTCAACTCGGTGGCAGTAGCCTCATTTAAGAAGCTATGAGTATTGTCATTATCTATCAACACCATCAACTTTTTCTTACCAACCTATCCCTTTACCTTGAGAATCTTACCCGCTGCCCCCCCTCTAAGTACATGGTAAGAGATCTCCCCCCCTCTTTCCCCTGTTCTTCCTCAATTGTGTTCTCTACCTCTTCATGTTTTACATCTTCCTCTCCTTCTTTAATGCCCTCAGCTCTATCCTCTTCCTCCCCTTCCATATTTAATAGTTCCCTCTTACATTGATGGCTGAGGCTACTCATCCCCAACCACCAATGTAAGAGGAAAACTATTGAATATGGAATGGGAGGAAAAGGATAGAGCTAAGGGCACTGAAGAAGGAGATGAAGATGTAAAACATGAAGAGGCAAAGAACACAATTGAGGAAGAACAGGGGCAAGAAAGGGGGAAGATCTCTTTCCATGTACTTAGAGGAGGCCCAACGAGTAAGATTATCAAGGTGAAGGGACAGGTTGGCAAGAAGAAGTTGATGGCGTTGATAAACAGTGGCAATACTCATAGCTTTTTAAATGAAGTTGCTGCCACTGAGCTGAAATGTAAAATGACAATCACCGCTCCCTTGTCAGTGACCATGGCAAATGGGGGCAAGATGTATAGTTATTACAAGTGTGTGGGTTTCAGACAGATGATGCAGGGGCATGACTTCCAAACTAATTTGAGGATTTTCGAGTTGGGAGGATGTGACATTGTGTTAGGAGTTGATTGGATGAGAATAGTTAGTCCCCTAATGTCTGACTTCAACAAATTAAAAGTCAATGTGGAGATGGGGAACAAGAAGCTTACTATAATGGGAAGCATGGATCAAAGGGAATGCAAATTCATCAAGGGAAAGAAGTTGCAAAGATTAACACCAAGTAAATGAGGGAAGATTGTTAAGATGTATTCCATTTAAGCTTAGGAATGGGATGGAATAAAAGCAGAAGGAAAATAGGAGGAAGAAAAAAATAGTTAGCTGATTGGTCATGCTCTAGAACTCTATTAAGGTACCACTTCCTAATAGCTTACACGCACTTTTAACTAAATTCAATGACCTATTTGTTGAATCTAATTCCCTACCACCACAAAGAGCCCTGGACCACTCCATACACCTAAAGCCCAATTCTATCCCATTAAACATCCAAGCTTACAGGTACTCACCTATACAGAAAGTTGAGATAGAAAAACAAGCATCCAACATGCTATCTACCTCTATCATCCAACCTAGTCAAAGCCCATTTGCATCCCCATATTTACTTGTTAAAAAAAAAAAAGACGAAACATGGAGATTTTGGGTTGACTATCGTCAACTCACCATCAAGAACAAGTTTCCTATACACCTCTCATTGATGATGTATTGGATAAGTTATCTGGGGCCAAGATCTCCAAGCTAGACCTACGATCAGGATATCACCAAATCAAGATGAAACCTTCGATGTACCCAAGATAACCTTTAGTACACATCAAGGGCTATATGAATTTGTTGTAATGCCCTACACCCCAGCTACATTCGAGGCATTAATGAACCAAATTTTTCAACCTTACCTAAGGAAGTTCACATTAGTCTTTCTTTGATGACATCTTCATCTATAGCCCCAACTATAAACAACACCTAACCCACCTCAAAACTATCTTTGAGGTCCTTAATTCTAATAAATTGTATGTTAAGCTATCAAAGTGTACTTTTGTGGAGAATTAGGTTTAATATTTCGGTCATGTTATCTCTAGGGATGGAGTGAAAACTGATCCCAACAAGGTCACAACAATGGTGGAGTGGCCTAAGACCACAAACACTGAAAGAACTATGGGAATTTCTAGGATTGACAGGCTACTACAAGAAGTTTATACAACATTATGGGATCATTAGTAAACCCCTGACAAAGCTCCTCAAGAAGGATAGCTTTCAATGGAATCCCTAGACTGAGACTGCCTTCTTAGCACTAAAGAAGGCTATGACACAAGCCCTAGTGTTAACATTACCAAACTTCTCTATGTCTTTTGGGGTGGAGATTGACGCATGTGATAGTGGCATAGGAGTTGTGCTGATGCATGAGGGTAAATCCCTTGCTTATACTAGCCAAGCCTTGGCCCGAAGGCACCTCAGGCTAAGTATTTATGATAAAGAATTGTTGGTGGTATTGGGAACTGGTGAAAAGTGAAGACACTACCTAGAAGGCAATCCTTTCATAATCAAAATGAATCATGAAAGTTTACAGTTCTTATCACAACAAATATTACACACTCAGTTGCAGAGGAAGGGGGTTTCAAAGTTAATGGAGCTAGATTGCACCATTCTACACCATAAGGGGAAGGAAAATGTGGTGGTTGATGCCTTATTGAGGAGGAAAGAAAAGGCATTCTTTTTCCTTTGGTCTAAGTCCTCGTTGAATGCCTGTCCACACTCATCAGCCTTAAGATTCATTTCCTTAAAGCTAATATAAGTTTGTTTTGGTCCAATTTACTCCATCAAAACTTCTTTAACTGCATGTGGACTGTCACAAACTTGATTAGTAGCCTTAGAAATACCTCCAATTTGTTGGCAGCTCATAGAACAACTTCTAGGCGACAGCCTATGCTTTTTGAAAATGGCTGCCAATGCCAATTCTTGTAGCCTAGCCTTTTCAGTCATTTGTTTTATTGTGGCCAAATGCATCATTTTCACAGTAGGGCTCATCCCGTTGTTTAGACCATTAATGAATCTTGATACAAAGACTCATTCAAGGTTGGATGGGAAGTGACCATTACTACTTTCAATTTCTCAAACCTAACCTAATAATTCGTAACAAAGCCTTATTGTTTGAGTTTATTGAACTCTTATTGTAACTCTCATCTCTAACTTGAGTTTATATCCTCAGCTATAGTAGAAAAATTCCAAATAGACAAACTAGCTTATGAAACTTCTCACTATTAGTCTATTTTAATAGTTTAACTAACCTAACTATCAATAAATAGACCCAATTTCAAATTTTTAAAATTGGTTTCTTCTTTCAACTTCTTCGATCAAGCTAGAGAGAGAGGAAGAGAAGAAAAGTTCTTAATCGATCAAAGATTAAAATAAAGCAATTGATTAGTTCCATTGGCCTAACCTAGCGGGATCGGTCGATATCGATGGCAAATCCAAGCGTGCATTTGGTCGTCAAGCAATTAATACACGTCCTTCGAGTGCCTCAATTCCAAGAAGAAGCTCTCTTCCAACTAAAAATAATATGTTTCTCTGTTATAATCAAAAACCGATCGAAGAGATAAAAACTCGTCGTATGGCCAGCGATGCATATATACAATATATACATCCATACATACACAATGAACATTATACAGGAAAGAGAAAGAATAAGACGTCTCTTTCTTGCATTTTCGTCCCTTTCCCCACACTTTCTTTCCCAAGAACCAAACAAAAACATACAGACATAAAACCAGCGAACGGTTGCCATTGTTCAAGAGTTTTGTCTAAATCTTCATTAATTCTTAATTAATACCAAAGTTGAAAGTTAAGTAATTGTATAAACTAGTGCTACAAGAGATACAATTCATATAATTTTTTGCCAAACCATGCTCGAATATGATTGATCTTGTTCGCTAATTGAATAGAAAATAGAAAGCTTCCCCGATTTAGCCGTGCGGCTGTGGGATACAAGAGGAACTGTGATTATTATACTCTTGGAAGTATAGTATTCATGTACTTAGCCCATTAAATAACTTGTGATAGATGTTAATTAATAAATAATAATTGATTAGTCTAACATTAATAATTTTGCATGTAGAAAGTAGTAGCGGCTTACCAACATCGTTAAGCTGTCAAGCCAAGTTCCGGATCGAATTGTTCGCGTTCTTGCTCTACAGAGGGAGTCATCACAACTATAATAATATATACTTATTATATTCATTATCTACTTGATTTTGACACTTAAAACCGTGAGTGTCTCGTGCATGGAATAATAATAATAATAATAATAATATTGTTGGCAAAACTAATTAATTCAAACACTAAGTCTGATAATAATATACATACATATATGCTTGGTTACAGTATATAATGATGACTGACTAATCAAAGGTGATAGAGAGCAGTCATATATCTAATGGACGAGAATACTTATAATCAGTACAAAAATATAACAAGTGTACTCCTAAATCAATGTGTTGATGCCAGCAGGTATCGCTAGATAGACAGATCACTGCAGGCACGTAGTTTTGAAAATGATAATAAGGGAGCAAGTCTAGTCTAGTACTAAAGCCTAATTTGTGGGAGATGGCAAAGCAAGCAGGCTAGCTATATGCACGCTGACATAGATAATTATCTCTTATTATTAATTTCTGCTTAATTTGTGATCTTCTAATAGCCCCTTTATTTCTGTATTTTCCAAAGAGAGTATGCCTTCTCATGAAGGAACGAGAATGTTATTTCTTGGGCATAATTTGCTTTCCATTCTGCTTGTTACATTGGATCTGTTGCATGTGCTTCAAGTATAAGATCTAGAGGAGCACCACCACATATATTCATTCGAGAATAAGTAAACAATTAATTAATAGTTAACCTGAAGATAAAGCATAAACTATGAGATTTCAAAACCTGGTTTAATTGGTTTGAATTTGACTGTGTTTGGATGAAGGTATACATCTACCCTCTTTATTCAGGTCAGGGAAGTATGACAATTCGCCCTTCTTCTTCTTCTTCAGATACATCAGCCTGAAACTCATCCATCGGTGCTATGCTGCTATGGTATGCTGTCTGTGTACTGTTAAAATTATTACATGCTTCTTCTGTAACAAGTTGTACCAAAGCAATTAAGCATGTAAGAGAGTATATCGATCTCTTATATTGCAGTTTGGCGATGCACCACTTCTTCTGTACGTACGTAATTAAGGTAGAACATGAAGTAATTAATTGAGAGAGAGAGAGAGAGAGAGAGCATGTACACATGCATGCAGTCTGCCACCTTCACATATAGTTTCCCAGATTTTGTGGCAAGAAGAAGTAGGGTTGGCCTTCTACAACAACTCTCCAGGAACGCATGATTCACTGCTTTCTTTGTCTAGCTATCGAAAAATCAAAACGACGTTAGTTAGTTAATTAGTTGCCTTCCACATATGGATGGTGTATATTAAATTAATTGCTATAAAAAATATTGAGTAATTGATCATAAACCTTGAGATATGTAGAAGCTGGTGTTGCATTGGTACATAGCCTACCACGGAGGTTGGAGGAGAATGACATTATTATCCTGCTAATCAAGAGATGAAAATTAAATACACAAATTAAATATTAGAATAATGAGAATGTTTGCTACAACTCTCCTTTAATGTCGTAAAGGCACGTTATATATACATCTAGGCAAGGACAGAACTGCATATATTTGAGGGTGGGCAATTCCCCACCCCCCCCCCCCCCTAACTTCTAAAATTGTCCTTGACCCATTGATGTTGTGTATATAAATTATTATGTTTTTCAATATTTGTCTCCTGAAATGACAATTAAGTAATGCCCAAAAAATTTAATATACAACATGAAAGTTCTGCCCCGATCCAAGATCCTGACTCCACTGTATTTAGGAGAATAAGTTTGTACTGTAAACATTCATTGCTCCTGTATGTGATGTTTCAAAGCCATCCATTGGATGCACGCCAAACCAAGATCACATACATAATTAATACAAAATATCTCACTATTAACTAACACTCCATTTCAACCTAGCTCGAAATTTAAATAGAAAAGAAAACATTTCGTTAGACATACATAGGCATCTCTAGATTAGCTAATATTTTACGGCAAAATTTCTTTCATTATTAAATGTGATCAGGTAGCTTTCTTGCAAGAAAAAGGAACAGTTTTATTATAATACTAGTATTGCAGGAGCTTTGTTTAAATCTTCACTGCTTCTTGATTAATTCCAAAGTTCAAAGTTTAATTGTATAAACCAATGCTACAAGAGATTTAATTCATATTGGCATGTCCATACTTTTCGCCAAACCCTGCTTAAATATGATTAATTAATATTGATCTAGATGGTTTATGATGATCATGTTTGCTAATTTTGTAGAGAATAAGAAAAGAAACATGGCGGGAGACACTAAGTTAGTGTTATGGACTCATGGAATTATGTAGTTCTTGGTGGTTCTTTATGAGTGGGATATCTACGGAATAGCTTCTGGAAGTCATAATAGGCAGTAGGCACTATGATGCGGGATTGAATCACAGACAGTTGAGGTTAAAAAACTGTTTAAGAAGAAGACGATTTAGAAGAAGAAGAAGAAGAAGAAGAGAAGAAGCTAAGAAGATGAAACAAGAATAAAAAAGAACAGAGAGAGAAAGAAAGAGAAACAAGAAGAGAAAAGAACAAACGGAACTATATTTATATATATATATAAATATACAGAGAGAGAGAGAGAGAGATTCAAGAAGTGGAAATAATATTATGGAATCACCAAAGAAAAATAAAAAATTAAATTATGAGCCTTATCTATATGCCAAAACTAAACCTAACTATAGAACGATTAAGAATCTAAATTTCGATATGATTCCAATCCAAATCCTATAACATCTATAATTATCTAAAAACGGAAACAAATCAAAATAATAAGTTAACGAAACAAATCAAGATTGGATCATAGGATCAGAACGAAAATCACAAGATCCTACCAAAAGTGGAGTATCAGTGTAGAAAGTTTATATAATATAGAATCCATGCAACAAAATACCATTCCTTAATAATCTCACTAGGTGGTATCAGCTTAAAATGAACTTTAGAATATATAATAAGCTTAAAGTTGTGCCAAAAAAGAGAAGTAATATCATGAAAACCCAGATCAAGTTAAAATCTTTCACCCATGAAAACAGACACAAAAACAAATAATAATAATGGATTAAGTAGAAGGAGAAGATAAAGCCAAAAAGGAGAAAAAAAAGAATGAGATAATATGACTCTTGCTGCAGCAGCAAAGAACAAGAAAAAAGAGAAACATTGATTCCGGACGCCAGTAAAAAAATTGCAGAAAATAGGGGAACAAGAAAAGAGATAGAAGAAAACGAGAAGAAGAGAGAAATAAAATATATTTTAATCACCAAAAGCTGAAAGTAAAGGTTACATTAAGTTGCCTATTTATAGGCAATTAAGGATAACCTATCTAAGAGATAACAGTAATCTCCCTAAAAGATAATACTAATCTTTTAAATATAAGCTGTAAATGAAAATCCTAACTAACTAGGGTAAGATCAAATTAATTTCTTTAAAAGATAATGCTAATCTCTTTAAATATAACTTGTAAATAAAAATCCTAACTAACTAGGATAAGATCAAATTAATCTCTTTAAAAGATAATATTAATCTTTTAAATATAACTTGTAAATGAAAACCCTAACTAACTAGGATAAAATCAAATTAATCTCTTAAAGATAATACTAATCTCTTAAATATAACTTGAAAGTACAAATCCTAACCAAGATAAGATCAAATTAATCTCTCTAAAAGATAATACTAATCTCTTAAATAAAACTTGTAAATGAAAAATCCTAACTAATTAGGATAAGATCTAATATCTAACAGAACAAGATAAAGAAAACAAATATCAAATATCTAACAAAACAAGATAACAGAACAAATATCAAATATCCAACAGAACGAGATCTTATCCTAAACCCTAAACTAACTAGGATAAGATCAAATATTTAACAGAACAAGATAAAATCTAACTCAAATCTTTTTTAAAATCAAAATCTAACTCAAATATCCCTATCAAACATGCTTGAACCCTGTTTATTCTTTGACGGAAGGCAATCTAGCAAAGATTTTAATTTTGCGTTTGAAGACAAGAAATCCCCAATTTTTGTATTTTCTTAATCTGGCAATGGCCCATTTGGCCGAAAAGGCGTGGAACCAAAAATGTAACATACATGTACAGATATCTAGTAAATAGGCCAACAAAAATGAGGCTTAGATAGGATCTTGGATCCCATTGGATTGATATCAAGATCAAGATCCTACAATCAACGTCCTAATAAGAAGAAACCAAGAAGATGAAACAAGAAAAGAAAAGAAAGGAGAGGGAGAGAGAGAGAGAGAGAGAGAGAGAGAGAAAGTCAAGAATGGGAAATAATATTATTGAATTATCCAGAGCAGAATAAAAAGTATTATGAGCCTTATCTATATGCCGAAACTAAACCTAAGTATAGAACAGTTAAGAATCTAAATTCAAATATGATTCCAATCCAAATCCTATAACATCTATAATTATCTAAAAACGGAAACAAATCAAAGTAATAAGTTAACAAAATAAATCCTGATCCAAAACTAATCTTTTAAATCAAAATATTTAACAAGATCAAAATATGATTCCAATCTCTAAATAAAATATAACTCTATCATCTAAACAATAATGATAAATTAAAAAAAGATAAATAAAAACAAGATAAACCAATCCCTATCTAACAACATAAAACTGCCAGACAGAGAAAAAGACAGCCAATAACCAAAAAGAAAGAGAGTAGTAGAGAGAGACATGATTTTATAAAAGGGCAGAACGAGCATATTCTGAAAATCGGGATCCTATGCAGGATCCGTGGAGGGAATCTTTCAAGATTGGATCATAAGATCAGAACGAAAATCACAAGATCCTACCAAAAGTGGAGTATCAGTGTGGAAAGTTTATATAATATAGAAACCACGCACCAACATACCGTGCCTTAATCTCACCATGTGGAATCAGCTTAAAATGAACTTCAGAATATATAATAAACTTAAAGTTGTGCCAAAAAAGAGAAGTAATATCATGAAACCCAGATCAAGTTAAAATCTTTCACCCATGAAAACAGACACAAAAACAAATAATAATAATAATAATGGATTAAGTAGAAGGAGAAGATAAAGCCAAAAAGGAGAAAAATAAGAAGAGATAATATGACTCTTGCTGCAGCAGCAAAGAACAAGAAAAAAGAGAAACATTGATTCGGGAAAGCAGTAAAAAAATTGCAGAAAATAGGGGAAGAAGAAAAGAGATAGAGAGAAGAAGAAGAGAAGAAGAAGGGAAGAAAACGAGAAGAAGAGAGAAATAAACTATATTTTAATCACCAAAAGCTGAAAGTAAAGGTTACATTAAGTTGCCTCTTTATAGGCAATTAAGTATAACCTATCTAAGAGATAACAGTTCTCTCTCTAAAAGATAATGCTAATCTTTTAAATATAACTTGTAAATGAAAATCCTAACTAACTAAGATAAGATCAAATTAATCCCTCTAAAAGATAATACTAATCTCTTAAATATAACTTGTAATGAAAATCCTAACTAACTATGATAAGATCAAATTAATCTCTCCAAGAGATAATACTAATCTCTTAAATATAACTTGTAAATAAAAATCCTAACTAACAAGGATAAGATCAAATTAATCTCTCTAAAAGATAATACTAATCTCTTAAATACAACTTGTAAATGAAAATCCTAAGGAACTAGGATAAGATCAAATATATAACAGAATAAGATAAGAGAACAAATATCAAATATCTAACAGAACAAGATAACAGAACAAATATCAAATATCCAACAGAACAAGATCTTATCCTAAACCCTAAACTATCTAGGATAAGATCAAATATCTAACAGAACAAGATAATACAAGATGAAATATAATCTAAATCTTTTTTAAAATCAAAATCAAACTCAAATATCCCAATCAAACATGCTTGAACCTTGTTTATTCTTTGACAAAAGGCAATCTAGCAAAGATTTTAATTTAGCGATTGAAGACAAGAAATCCCCAATTTTTGTATTTTCTCAATCTGGCAATGGCCCATTTGGCCAAAAGGCTCACAACCAAAAATATAACATATATGTATAGATATATAATAAATAGGCCAACAAAAATGAGGCTTAGATAGGATCTTGGATCTTGTTGGATTGATATCAGGATCAAGATCCTACAATCAACATCCTAATAAGATCCTATAGAGATGATTTTTTTTGTCCAATCCAGACTGATTCCAAGGACATGGATTGTGGAATCATATGATCCCGTGATCTGGATTGGGATTGTGATAACTATGGGAATGAGGGCCTAAAAGTTTGTTCTCTCATTGAGAGAAGCTCAAGATTGTAAACTCGGAGGCTTTGAGGACCTCCTACTGATACTAACTGACCAAGCTTTGGAGATTTTTTTTTTTTTTTCTCAATAAATACCATTCCTTGTAGCAATGTCACCAAAATATTGAGGGTGCCAGTGGACTTGACCAACACAAGCACTTGGAGAATGCAGTATGGTCTGAGTTGCCATATGAATGCAAAAAAGATACTGCTCTTTTCCAATGGTGTTCCGTAATGTCAAGAATTAAAGTTGTTGGGTTAATGATAGCACAAGTAGAATATGGCATAGAGGAACAGAATGGGCACCACTCTTCCGCTGTAAGGTATAATGTGTACACCATCTTGAAGATACCTTGAGATGGATACCTTCTAGGAATCAGTGTAGGCACTAAATAAAGAAAGGGGCAACCTCAATGTTAACTTCTACATGAAAACTTCAAAAACTCTAGTCCTATTGAATCACAGTATTTAAGTTCACAACAAGACAGAATCTTTAAACCCAATTTAACAAATCCGTAATGCCCAACTAAGAGAAATCAGTCAGTCATAAATTGGTATGCTGGGTATATGGATTAGATGCACCATGGCGGAGTCCAAATATACACTTGACAGAATTACCAAGTGAGATTGCAAAGAAACAATAAAAGATGTTAAAGAGTCCCCACATCAGAAGTCCAAATAAACAATGCAAAATATTGTTTTCCATAAAGGAAAAAATAAAAAGGATAGATCTGCCTTCTTTTAAGAAATAAAAGTTCAACAGTTTATAGTTGTAGATAATGGGAATTGGTCACCAAAATTGAATTGACGGCATTATATCTCAAGCATCCAAGTACATATAGCAACCTAACCTATTACCAACTCAGATCTCAAGTCACAGTAACTGATTAGTTCTGAAATTGTTATTTTAACCCCAAAGTCTGCATTGGTCCCCCCCCCCCCCAAAGAAAAAGACTGCATAAAAACATTTGGCATTCCTGTAATCAAGGATCACACATCCAAGCATCTTAAATACCATAGTATAAGAACACATAGAAGCTATACCCCAGTACTGCAACTTCATTTACTTTTTATATAAATGGTAAACTGTGTTAGATGAAATCTATGAATGACTATTTGGAACAACTTCACATAATAATTAGAAAAACCTCTATATGCATAGCAGCTATGGATGAATAGGAAACAATCTTGTCCTAGACTATTCAGCCATATGTTAATTGATATAATCCACTCCATCAAGACCTCCTTCCAAATTACTAGGGAAAAAATGATTGATGAATAGACTTTTAGAAGAAAAGAGGCATTCTGAGAGATTATACCTCCATGAGACAGGGACTTCTGATTGCATCCTGTTCACTTCTACAGAATCATGCTGATTGCTAGATAATCCAGAAAAGTGATCTGATTGTGAAAAACTACCAAAATCCATTTCCTGAAAGTTGTTGGTTGAGCCGGGAAGAATTGTATTTGATGTTTGTTCATCAACAGCAGCATTCTGATAAGTGCTTTGTGTCAACAAATTTGTAGAAGAACCTTGTGTCCTAGTAGAACTTGCAAAATCATTCCACACATCAAACAAATCATCATTTTCTTTGCTTGTCTTGTTGTCGAGCCTAGTCATGCTGTTGGTTTTCCATTGATCATCTGGAAACCAATCAATACTTGAAGAATGAGTGTCTAATTTATCTGCTGCTATCGCATCCTTAGTCTTGATGGTTGCCTCAACATGTCCAGTCAGGTTAGATGCCAAGAAGTTTGAGTTATTCCAAAGGTCATCTTCAGTCCAGTCATTAGTAGCTGAACCCAAAGGTGTTGAAGTATCCTTTGGTCTTTCATTTGTCACGACCCAAGCGTGACATTGGCTTTCTTTCCAATCCAGTTAGGATTGGAGTATGTGCTGCTCAGAATAGAGCAGGAGCAAAAACGGTATTGAAGAGAAAAGAGAAAGAGGAGAAGAGCAGTAGAGAGAAGTAGAATTCAATAATTTCTCATTTGATGCTTTCCATAGTCATGTAACGGACTATATATAGGCTGCCCAAGGTCAGATTCCCCAGCCCGGCCATTGCAACAGACAGCCAGCTGTCCACATGCATAGGAATATTCTAATTGTCCAGCCAAGTAATAAGGAAATACTGAAATAAAAATTACAGCAATATTAGTAATGCAAAAGGAATTAAATTGGCAGTAAATTGTAGTCATAGGAGTCGGCCACGCATGACAATTCCCCCCTCGTTATCTCTTTCTTGTCCTCAAGAAAGACTGAGGAGGCTAGCTGATCTGGGAAATTGCTGTAGTAACTGTGGCAGATATTCCCATGTGCACTCTTCCTCACCAGCACCCTGCCACTTAACCAACACTTGTATAATAGGTGCCCCTTGCTTGTAGGTGACCCTGCAGTCCAATATCACCTCTAGTTCCACCACTTTCCTGATTTCTTTAGGCATTTGTGGCAACGCAGGACTCACCAATTGTGCTCCAGTTGACTTCTTCAATAGCGAGACATGGAATACAGGGTGGATGCGAGACTCCTCAGGGAGTTTCAGCCGATAAGCCACCCAACCAATCTTGGCAATTATAGGGAAAGGCCCGAAGTACTTTGAGCTAAGTTTGGATACAGGCCCTGCAGAAATGGACTTAAGATGGGGGTATCGCAGCCTTAAATATACTTCCTCGCCCACATTGAACTCTCAATCACTTCTTCTGCAATCAAAGATTTGCTTCATCTTGTTTTGGGCCGATGCCAACTCTCTTTTTAACTGTTGTAGCACTCTTTTTCTTTACTGCAAATAGTCTTCCACTTTAGCCACTGTTGAGTAATTTCCTACAGCCAGTATCAAGGGGGGTTGGAAACCAAAAAGAGCCTCAAACGGTGTCATTTTAAGTGATGAGTGGTGGTTAGAGTTGTACCACCACTATGCCATAGGCAGCCATTTATGCCACTCTTTAGGGTGCAAAAAACTCATGCACCTCAAACAAGTTTCTAAGCTTTGGTTCACCCTCTCGGTTTGGCCATCCGTTTGAGGGTGATATGTCATGGACATGTTCAACCTCGTCCCCAAGGCCTTCATGAGCTCCTGCCATAGCAAATTGGTAAAAACCTTATCCCAGTTTGAAATAATAGTCTTTGGCATACTGTGCACCTTAACCACCTGGTCCAAAAATATTTGGGCCACATCTTGGGCTGTAAAAGGGTGTGTGTATGCGAATTTAGTGAGGCTGTCAACAACTACCAAGATGCTATCCCTTCCCTCAGATTTCAGCAGCCCTTCAACGAAATCCATAGAGATGTTTTCCCAAGCTTGGTCTGGAATCGATAAGGGCTGTAGAAGCCCAAGGTAGGCTACTGTCTCACTCTTGCACCGTTTGCACACCTCCCAGGCCATGACAAATTTCTTCACCTCTATTTTAAGACCCTACCAATAAAACAATTGTTTTACCCTTAGGTAAGTGTTTTGTACTCTCGAATGCCCTCCTAAGGTTGACTCGTGGAGGGATCGCAATATTCTCTTCTTGAGGTCATCATCATCTCCCACTACTATCCTTCCATGGTAGCTCAGCACTCCTCCACTTGAACTATATCCATCCTCACCTTTGCTGCCCGTAGCAACTCTTTCCAGTACTTGTTTGATCTTTGCATTCCCTTCATAGCTGTCTATAATTTCCTTGCACCAATCAGGAATTACCGTAATTATAAGGGTCACTTCCCCAACTTCATGACACCTAGACAAGGCATCGGTAGCCACATTTTCTTTCCCTTTTCTATATTGGATCACATAGTCCAACCCCATAAGCTTGGACATCCCCTTCTTTTGCAGCTAGGTGTGCAATTTCTGTTGTAACAAAAATTTCAAGCTTTCATGGTCGATTTTAATTATAAACCTCCATCTCTCGAAGTAATGCCGCCACCTATCAACAGCCATTAACACAGCCAAGAACTCCTCGTAAATGCTTAATCCCACATGTTTTAGTCCTAATACACGACTGAGAAAGGCCAAGGGTCTATCTTGTTGCATCAACACTACCCCAATACTGGTTGCACAAGCATCGATCTCCAATACAAATGGCTTTCCAAAATCAGGTAGCCCCAAAGTGGATACTCAACTCACTGCTTCCTTTACCCTTTCAAAGGCTATGTCAGCTTCCTCACCACAATTAAACCCTTCCTTCTTCAAAAGCCCTATTAAGGGCTTACTAATAACCCCATATCCCTTGACAAATCTGCGGTAGTAACAGGTCAAGCCCAAGAACCCCCTTAAAGCTCTGACTGATTTGGGTTTTGGCCAATTCAACATTGCCTCTATCTTGCCAGAGTCGGTGCTAACCCCATTTTCCGAGATCACATGCCCTAGATACTCCACTTGTCTTTGATTAAAAGCACATTTGGACCTCTTGATATAGAGTTTGATTGGATTTAAGGATCTCAAAAGTGGTTTTAAGGTGTTTTAGGTGAGTTTCAAAGGATGAGCTGTAGATAAGTATGCTATCGAAGAAAACCAATATAAAATTTCTTAGGTGAGGCTCAAAGATTTGGTTCATTAGTGATTGAAAAGTGGTTGGGGCATTGGTGAGCCCAAATGGCATCACCAGAAACTCAAAATGCCCATGATAGGTTCTAAAGGCCGTTTTAGGAGTGTCTTCAGGTTTCATCCTAATTTGATGATAACCTGAGCGAAGGTCAAGTTTAGAAAAGAATTTGGCTTGGTTTAGTTCATCCAAAAGATCGTCCACCAAAGGTATAGGGAACTTATCCTTGATAGTTATGGCGTTAAGTTGGCGATAGTCCACACAAAAATGCCATGAACCATCCATTTTTTTTACCAATAAAACAGGAGAAGCAAAAGGGCTATGGCTGGGTTTAATGATTGACTGTTGCAACATTTCCCTAACCATGGTTTCTATGACAGATTTCTGAATTGGTGGGTATCCATAAGATCTCACATTAACAGGCTCTGAATTGGGCTGAAGATGAATGGCATGGTCAAATTCTCAGTTAAGGGTGATCAACATATTTTGCACTCTTATTTAGTGGTTTAAGCTTAGCATTTAATTATTCAATGAACATGATTGCTACTCATTTTGGGCTTAATATTGTCAATATAGGTACACATTACATGCAAAGCGGACATGGAGCAAAAAGAGTGATTTTGGTGCATGATGGGAGTTAAAATAAAGCTTGAAGGCATGGTCGGGTATCGATTCAAAAGAAAGCAAAAGAGTATCGAGAGCAAAAAGTGGAAGATGATAAAGAAATAAACAAAAGAAGTAGGCTAGCGGCTTACAGCGGAATGCATTCCGCTATAAGACCGCTTTAGGAATTGCTATCTGGAGCTCACGGGTTTGTAGCAACAAGCATACCTCGGTAGGATCGCGGTAGGGTTCAAAGCTTCGTGAAAATGCCGTTTTAAGCCCGTTTCAATCCAAATCAAAGGAAGATAGACTCCTTCAAGGTGCATGACTTTGATAACCTAAAGATGACTATATAAAGACTTATTCTTAGGGAGATTTGGGGGAGTTTTTGGGATGGAAGAGAAGTGGACAGAAGATTGAAGACTACACTATTGGGTTGTATTTTTCTTTTCTTCCTCAATTCTTTCCTATGGATTCCAACTCTTTTCTTTTTCTTTTGATTGCAAGAATGCATTGCTAAGTGTTTATAACTAGGGTGAATGATGGGAGTTGAAATAAAGCTTGGAGGCATGGTCAGGGTATCGATTCAAAAGAAAGCAAAAGAATATTGAGAGCAAAAAGTGGAAGATGATAAAGAAAGAAGCAAAAGAAAAAGGCTAGCGGCCTACAGCGAAATGCATACCGCTGTAGGACCGCTATAAGAATTAGTTTCCGGATCTCACGGTCTTACAGCGGAATGCATTCCGCTGTAAGACCGCTTTAGAAATTGCTATCTGGAACTCACGGGTCTGTAGCAACAAGCATACCGCGGTAGGGTTCAAAACTTCGTGAAAATGTCGTTTTAAGCCCGTTTCAATCCAAATCAAAGGGAGATAGACTCCTTCAAGGTGCATGACTTTGATAACCTAAAGATGACTATATAAAGACTTATTCTTAGGGAGATTTGGGGGAGTTTTGGGGATGGAAGAGAAGTGGACGGAAGATTGAAGACTACACTATTGGGTTGTATTTTTCTTTTCTTCCTCAATTCTTTGCTATAGATTCCAACTCTTTTCTTTTTCTTTTGATTGCAAGAATGCATTGCTAAGTGTTTATAATTAGGGTGAATGATGAAACCTCGACTTCTAATGGTTTGATTTAAAGTTACTCGGTTTGTTATTTTCTTATTCATTAGGGTTGATTGTTTGTTATGTTCATAATGTCGTTTTGATGCTTAATCACCATTGAAACATATTTGTGATTTGTATTGCTTTCGAGAGATTCAATATGGATTAGACATGGTAACAAACAACATAGGGTCCTATAATAGGTAGAGATACCGTTATACCCTATGAAATCATTTTGTGATGATCTCTGTGATTGAATGCATGTCTATATGTTCGAAGGTTGACTAGAGATAATTAGTCTCATATATATACATAGAACTAAATGACCATCAAGAGAGGCTTTTGGTTGTAATTGGACCATCGATTTTCACCCTAAGATAAGGAATAGCAAGACCCGATTAATGAGTAATTGAATCACAGAAGGCCGGCGATGGATTCACAAACCCTAGTGCCTTGTCTTTGTGAGTTTTTGAATCAAAGAAATTGTTCTAGTTGCATTTTTTATTTGTAAATTAGTTTTCATTACAGTTGAAGTCTTTGTTAATGTGTGTGTTAGGTTAAGGTTAAATCAGTTAGAGAAAACGTCAAACGTTAGTCCTCATGGGTACGACACTCTATTCATCACTGTATTACTTGTCACGATCCGTCCACTTGCGGGATAGAATTAGGCAGACAAGGGGGTAGGACTTTTGGTTCTTGGAATAAATCATTAAATTCAATCAGCAATTTATCAAGTTGAGCAAAGTTTTGTACCTGTCCAACAGTGGAATTCAGGGTCTTGATGCTGAAATAAGCCTCTCCTGACTTGGTACTGCCTAGTGCCCCATCTACCGACACAATTGGAAACAATTGTGTTAGCCGCCCCCACTTGTTCTTGATCACCTTTTGGAGCCTTTTTCCAATTATCATCTTGCATACTCCTACTTCCCTTCCTCCAGATAGAGTCAATCTTCTTCCCCCCTTCTCAAAGGAAACTTCCATCTTATTAAAATCAAAACTAATAGGACTAACTTCTTTCATCCAATCTACGCCCAAAACGACATCACAACCCCCTAGGCCCAAGAGTCTCAAATCAGCCTCAAATGGCTCTCCCTACATCTCCCAACAAAATCCCCTGCAGGTTGACTTGCTTATTACCCTGTTTGTGTTGGCAACAGTTACACTCAGTGGTTGTGTACTGGCCAGCTTGCACTTGAGCTTCCCCGCCATTCCTTCATCCAAGAAGCTGTGAGTGCTTCCACTATCAATCAAAATCATTAGGCTGCAGTCCTTGGTTCATTATATTCTCTCCTAGAATGGGTTCAGTTCTACCCCTGGAGGAAAGTCAGGTGAGAGTCTTACCACATGCTGTCGGGTAAACATCAACATAAATTGTTGCATCTGAGCTCCTAACTCCTCCCGCACCCTCGCAATGGAGCTATCCAGCCTGTGCTCCAATCCTTCCATGGAGCTCTCGACCTTGCGGTCCAATGCTACGATGGCTTCATCCTCCCTCGTAGCCCCCAACTCCAACTGATCGACCCGATTGTGAAAATCGACTAGAGACGAGCTGACTTGCTGTAGCTGCGTCTCTAATCCCTTCATCCTAGTTCCATCCGCCATTGACTCCATGCTTTCGGTCGAGAACCGGAGCCCTGATACAAAGTTGTCACAACCCAAGCATGACAATGGCTTTCTTTCCAATCTGGTTAGGATCGGAGTATGTGCTGCTCGAGCAAGCGCGGAAACGGTATTGAAGAGAAAAGAGAGAGAGGAGAAGAGCAGTAGAGAGAAATAGAATTCAATAATTTCTCATTTGATGCTTTCCATAGTCATGTAACGGACTATATATAGGCTGCCCAAGGGCAGATTCCCCAGCCCGGCCGTTGCAACAGACAACCAGCTGTCCACATGCATAGGAATATTCTAATTGTCCAGCCAAGTAAAAAGGAAATACTGAAATAAAAATTACAGCAATATTAGTAATGCAAAGGGAATTAAATTGGCAGTAAATTGTAGTCATAGGAGTCGGCCACGCGTGACATCATCTTCCAAGTTTTTTCCAGGTCCAAAAACTGAATCCATGTGTGCAGAGAGGTCAACTGAAGAACCTATAAAAGTATCAAAGGATCCTGAAGCTTCATGCTGATTTACAGAATCAGCATACTGAAAATCTGCCTTCCAACCAAATAAACCATCATTTGTCTTTTACTTCATAAGAGCTGGATGCTGTTACAGAATGCTGAACGTTCTGAAATGAACAAGGACTTTCCTGGCTGGGCAATGCTTTTATTTCCACAGTATTACTCAGCCTGTCAATTGCATGTTGTCCTTCTGATGAATTAGAAACCATGTCCCTCTTTAAACTGGGAAAAAAGTTAATCAGTTCCAACCAAGTTGAAAGAACTTTTGTTGTGTACTGACTACTGATAAATTGCTTCCAAGACTATGCTCAGATTCTTCTGTCCCAGTTGGCCATTTTATTTCTAGATTTAAGAGATTAGATAATGAAATTTCATCTTTTGATGTATGCTGCCCCCTGTTTAGCTCATTTTCTTCAATGGAAGGTCCTACAATGTCCTGTTTCAACAAAAATCCCTAATCAATAAAAGAACTCATACAAGGATTTGAAAAATAAAAACAAGAGAACAAAAAGTTGGCCTACTTCCAAGTCTAAAACACAGGAATTGCACTGCACATCTAGGAGCCCCTTTTCATAGAACAAACCCCCACTTCACCGTCAAGGAAACAAAAGAAAGAAAAGCTAAAATGTAGTCTTAATTTTCCTTTGATAACTAGAAGCTATTTCTTCCTCTCTTTCCTAATAGTCAATTTCAAATTATTATTTCTGCAATGCTACTTCCATACTTGGTTTCAGACCCCGAAATTCATCTGTTCAGCCTTCTCTGCCTCTAAATTGGATTGCCTCCCAACCCATTACATATAAATCTTAGCGTCTTCAACAATTTTCCCTAGCCTTCTAGTCCTAAATAAGCCTCCAATCAGTCGGTATTCTCATAATACCAGATATGTCCTACATCAATAATTCTTCAGATTTTGGTTTTTCTCATTATATTTACAGCTAGGAGAGAACCCTCAAACTGCAGATCTTCCCATTGCATCAAATGTTATATAACATTGGTCAAAACCAAACAAGATATATACTCAGAACCATAAAACCAGCAAATTTCCAATATATGCAGTGATAATATGTTTACTTAGGATAATCAATCATCCTTACGAATTGACCCACTCTGAGTTCATTCATTTGTAAATGGGACAGCAAAGCTGTTGGAATGTAGAATGAAGCAACTAAAATAACCACGACATAGCTAGTTCTTGTCAAATTTTAAATTCGCTCTCTTCGGAAACATAAACTAATCCAACTTCGGGAAATTAATAAATCATTTCATCACTATCGTCACAACTCAGCATAACAGGAAGCGAAAGGCCATGTGCATAATCACACTTTATGTGCAATTGAAATAACAAATCATATTAGAGAGGAAAAAACACACTAACCAAACCATCCAAGTACAAAGACTGCAACAACCATTTATATCCGGCGGTGGATTTGAACCTGATCGGGTCAGGAGCGACGTCCTTGGGCTGGCGCCGGCCACAGAAAACACAGACCGCCGACTGGAGGCCCCTGAGAAGCCGGCCTTAGCAGTTGTTGCATCGGAGGTACAGAGGCGACGGGTCGAATCTGGCGACCGATTCGTGGAGCGAAGGGATGTGCAGGAGAGTCGGATCGTCTGGGTTGTAGGAGGAGAGTCCGGCGTCGTATTGGAGCCGGAGCTGGACTTGCCGGATCAAATCCGGCCGCACTTCGACGTCCATCGTCGTCGTCTTCTTGCTGTGTGGTGCTCTGACACTCTTTTTAGATCAATATGTTTCTCTCTCTATATCTATCTGTATACATATACATACTCCCTTCCGTAGATTTTGTCGTCGAAAGAAATGCCGGCGATCTTGCAACGGTATTGAAACATAATACATCACATTCGAATAAAGGGAAATTGTTCGTTATTGAAGAAAGTATTTCTTTTGTTATTTTTTTACTATTTACTTTTCTGTTTGTGAGCTATATATAGGAACAATGATGTATTTTTTCTTTTATAAGTTGTTAGAAGATTTTTTTTGTAATGGTATATAAATGACTGAGTGTACAATTTTGAGAAGAGAAGATCAAATAATATTTTTTCTCTATTTTTTTTGGCATTTTCTTCTTTGCATTTCTCTATTTTTCATTTTGTTACATGGTATCAGAGCTTCCATTGATCCAAACTTCTCACCATGGCTAACAAAAGGTTTCTCAATTTTTCAGATCCTTTCAACCCATTTCGTATCAACAACGGTGACAATCCCGTTGCTGCCTTAGTTTTAGTTCTCTTGACTGTTGACAATTATGTCATTTGGTCTCGAGCTGTAAGTCGTGCCCTTTGAACCAAGAACAAGCTTAGTTTCATCAATGGGAACATTTCCAAACCTCAAGATGCCACTGATTCAATTTTTGAAGCATGGGAACGTTGCAATGATTTAATTGTCTCCTGGCTTCAAAATTCTGTAAGTTCTTCTATTAAATCCAGTCTTGCCTTGGTCAATAATTCTCACACTCTTTGCCTTGAACTTCAGGACCATTTTACTTAACAAAATGGTTCTCGCATTTTTCAATTCAAACGGGATCTTGCTAGCCTCTCTCAAGGTCAGGATTCCATTAGCACTTTTTTTGCCACTTAAAATTTTTATGGGATGAATCAATTATCTATGACCCCATACCTATTTGTGATTGTGGCAAGCTAAAGGTCTTAAATGATTGATACGATCATGATTGTGTCATACAATTTTTAATGGGTTTATCTGATTCTTATTCCCCTTCTAGAGATCAGATTATGCTTCTTAAACCCCTACCCCCTCTTAATCAAGTTTTCTCCATGATTCAACAACAAGAACGACAACATATCATGCTTACCCAACCCTCTAACTCTGACCTTATGGCCATGATGGCTAAAACCAACCCCTCTTCTTCCAAACTTGCCCAGAAATTTTATAACTATGTCGCTTAGAAACCAATTCATCCTTATTGCACTCATTGCAAAATCCAGGGTCACACTCTTGAAAACTGCTTCAAAGTAGGAAATGCAACCCCACCTTTGTGCACTCATTGCAATATGTCTGGCCATTCTATTGAGAAATGTTACAAATTAAACGGGTACCCCCTGGCCATAAGCTTTATGGCAAGAACAAGAAGTTTGTTGTTGTTGCTGTTGCTCCTTCTCGAGCATGTTCTGCTGATAATCATGATAAAGAGTCCTCTAAGACTATGGCTCTTACCAAGGGTCAATATAATCAACTACTGGCTTTGTTGCATTCCAAGGACACCAGTTCAACCATGGCCACCATGTCTGTTACTCAACCTTCCCTATCTTCTCAACATATCACTAACTCTAAAGTCACCGATATGGTTACTTGTTTCTCCACCCAAACACATGTTAGATATAAGCCCTTAAGACCAGTTCTAGTGACACAATAGGGCTTGATCTTGTAATTCTTTAAACTCTATTTAATGGCAAGGTTTTAAGTTTAATTTAAATTGCAATATAGTTTGAATTGAACATATAAATATCCTTTAGTATAATAAGGTGTGGATACCATTCTTAAATATTAAGAATATTCGAGACGAATAATCCATAGCACATTATACTATAAACATGTTCTTGCCCATAGAATCCCTAATCGAGATAATTAGCAGCTCGCAAAGGCCGGCACATCATCTTCTGCCTTGTTCAGTATGAGATACCCAAAGATAAGATTGGTGGGTCTCATACCACTCTATATGAGATATAGAAAGAAGACGAGTGGGTGCTCGTTACAGGAACGAGTTCATTGAATGAAACTGTTAATATTGAATCACATGGGTTTTATCTCTCAAGTCAATGATTCAATATTAACAACGGATTTGCATTAATCCTTAGACATGAGATGACATGAATATCTGTGTGTTGGTGGATTAGGATATCAACGATATTATATGGTTATCCTAATCAAGGATAGCCATAAGTATCTATGTGCCTAATTCAGTGACACATGAGGTATATGTGCATCAAACATGGAATCTATCACCTCGAGATATACGATAAGGATATCATATGTGATCCAGTGGTCACTTGACGATAAATCCTTGGTCGAGGTAATATGACAACCGAATTTGGATTCCGTAGAAGTTGTGTCATATTAGTCAAGTGTGATTATTGGATTTGATCATATGACGAGATCAAGAGATTTGACCTGCTGACCGTGATCTCATATCTCCTCATAATATAGGATGATAGAGAGACTGTATTGTATGGCACAGTAGTATAAGGTTCACATTACCCGCTTCACATTAAATTGGGTAATCATGACATATTGTTAGACTAGGGATAACCCGTGCTTGAAGGCACGATGCAACTAAAAAAATCAAACATTGAATTTGAACGCAAAATAATCAAGCACTGAACTCAAATTTGTACCCCTCCACCTCAAAGAGCAATGTCGTCTGTTGTCACCCCACCACCGCAGCTCCTGATTCGCACCCATCTCGTCAGCCCCCCACCGTTCGCACCACCTACTATCGCCCCCCGCCGCCGCACCACCAGACCAGATCTGCCATCGCACCTGTCTCTTCATCTTCTCTGCCATCCCCCATTCTTTCTTTCTTTCTCTCCCTCCCCCCCTCCCCACACTCTATGTCTAAAACAACCCATCGCCCAAAGAGCACCATTCGCTGACTGTCGCTCCCCTAACCCCGCCACCGCCGCGAGCATCGTTCATCATTGCCCCTCCGTTGTGAGCACCGGCCGGTCACCTCTCCCTCTGTGCTCGCACCGCCTCGTCCCCACCACCGCAAAGAGCACTACCATCGCCCTCTTCACCCCACCACTGCCGCTAGCATCGTCGGCCGTCAACCGCCCCCCCAATTCGCACCCCTCCCTCCACCATCGCCCCCCTAGCCTTTCGCCCTCACCCTTCAGCCCCTCACCGTTCGCACCGCCTATTGTCACCCCCCGCAAGTTGTCCCTCCCACTGTCAACATGGGTGGGTGGGTCTAAGAGAGAGAGGGGCAGTGAGAAAAAAGGCATGGTGTAAATAATATTAAAATTAAAATGCATTAATGTTCACTAATATTGCAAAAAAAATTATAAATACTGAACAAAAAAACAGAAATTAAAGTTATTATATACTTGTTAACGTTTTATAATAAAAAAAATTACTAAATCTATATAATAAAGCACATCAGTAAGTGCTCTAAATTTGAATAAATTAAATTAAATATCAAACAATACATACCAACTGCCGCCAACCATTGATATATATTTAAAATTCATCTCAGCCATTGATATATATTTAGAAAACAATAAGTGCCCTAAAGGCACGATCTAAATAATATTAAGATTAAAATACAGTTATAATTTATATGTATTATGTTGTAATAATTTTACTTGTATTAAATGCTCTACAAAACTCAAATAAAAAACAAACATATAAAATTTATAATGTTCACTAATTTTGCAAATCAAAATATAAGAGCAAGTAAAAAAAAATATAAACACTCAACAAAAAATAGAAATTAAAGTTATTGTATACTTGTTAACGTTTTGTAATAAAAAAAAATTATTAAGTGCTCTACAATCTAAACAAATTAAATTAAAAATTAAATATTAAACAATACATACCACTACTGTCAGTCGTCATGGTCGCGACCATCAATGGGGGAAACCCCGGTTCTAGGTCAGAGAACCTTGGATTTCCGTCCGTGAGTGGTCAGGAACCCTTGTATTCCCGAACCTTGGGTTCCCCAACCACGCAAGAACTCTTTGATTTTTATATTATTTTAATAAAAAAATTATTGGGTCTAAAATAAAAAATAGAATTAAAAAATAAATAATTTCTTTTTGAATATTTGCATATTTAAGTAAATCAATAGGATAGATTAATGAGATAAATATTTAAGTATCAAAGATTCAACATCTAAAGATAAAAATATTAAATTTTGAATTAAACTTTCTACGTACTTTGATATCATTATTTAAATAAAGTTTTACACTAAAACCAATATTTGATCATCAATGATTTAAAAAAGAGATTTTTATTTCTTTTGGAATTAAATCATCCATGTCAAATTCTAAATGCCAAATTCTTATATAATAAAACTTACATTGTTGGTGTTTTTTTTATTTAAAACTTACATGATATTTCAAAACTTATATGATATTTTCAAAAATTTCAAAAACTTATACCGTTGATATTTAGAATACTTAAAAATTAAGTATTAAATGCTTTAAAAATTAAATTTAAAAAAAAATAAAATAAAAATTTAAAAAAAGAAAAAGAGTCCCCAACCTTGTATATTAATTTTTTTAAAACTTTTGGAGTCTCTGACTGTCGCTGGTCGAGGGCTATGGGTCCTCCGCTACCAGCGGCCAATCAATGCGAGCACCGCCGTCGCCCCTCCACCATTGTGAGCAGTGTTTGCAATTTGTCACCCCTCTGTCGTGAGCACCGTCTATAATGCCTCTTCCTCTGCCGCTCGCATTCCCTCGCCCCGTCGTCCCCTCCACCAGCCATAGACGGTTGTGGCCCCCCCCACTGCCTCTCGGATTACCATTGCCCCTCTGCCAGCCGCTCGCAACGCCTCGCCCCTACCCGTCATCGTCCCTCCTTCCCCTCCTCACCATCGTCACACCCACCGGCCCCTCCACCCACCATTGTCCCTCTCGTCCCCCCTCACAACCGTCGCCTCCCCCCACTCGCCATCAACCTTCGCTTTTCCTCACCACCATCTCACCCATCGATGGCGTGGGTGGGTCTGTGAGAGAGGGAAAGAGAGAAAGGCACTGAGTGAGGGAGTGAGTGGGATTTTATCTCAACCAATCTCAACCATTGATATACATTTAAAATTCATCTCAACTATTAAAATATGTCTCTAATACATTTTGAAAAATCGGTCTCCTTTTATACATTTTCAAGTTGTTCTCTCTGGTGCATCAAGGGAAGAGACATAGATTGTTCAAATTGTAGTACTCACTAAAGAATAAAAGAAGAGTGGCAATACAATAAATAGGATCGTGAATGACTGTGTTGCTATCAACCGCATCCAAATTTGATAGCCAACACTGCATGAAAAAATATTATCTTTTTAATTCAGGAAAACTGTTTGTCAAGCAAAACCATTTCACACTGAATGATTATTATATAGATGATTATTAAATAGATAACTTGGGACCATATCTTCTTCTTATTACTTTCTATGTTTTATTATTTAATAATAATAATCATTCAGTCATGCTGGCTGTTGTCCCTCCCTTGTCCCATCCCATCATTATTTTATTTTTGCTCTTTCATTTTTACTTTTTCCATTATTTTATACTTTTATCTTCTTCTGGATGCTGTACCCAAACCGGCCATCACTGTGCTGCTTCCAGAGCTCGTCCATGGCCTTGATGTTGGCTTCCAGGATGAACTGTGCTACTTTGGAAAAGAATAAGTAGCCTTGCTTCTAGGCCACCTCGCCAGCAAGGGCGATGAGAAGGCGTCGGGTTTCCTCGATGAAAGAGGTCGAGAGAGATGGAGTCCGCGGCAGAAGGCAGCGCGACGATGGATGTTGGAGGAGGGGGAGAGAAAGAAAGCAGTGCCGCCACAGGAGGATTGGGAAAGAGGGGTAGCGGTGGCGGCGATGGTGAGTTTGAGGAAGCGGGGGGAAGAGGCTGAGGGAGGGCAGTAGGAGAGAGGGAGAGAGAGAGGCAGTGGGTGGGTCTCTTAACCCTTCTCATTGCGCCACAAAGGGTAGACAGAGAGTGCAGTGAGTGGGTGGGCGGGAAATTTTTTGATCTGAGCCATCAAATATATCAGAAATGATCTCAGCCATTGAAATGTCTCATTTTTGAGACATTTTCAAAAACCGTTTTGTTTTATTATATAGATGTCACTCATGATTTACAAGAATTAATAATTGATTAATTCTCATTGCTAATTTAATTGTGAACATAGAAAATCCCACCCAATAGAAATGGTTTTAAAAGAAAAAGGGTAAATTTAGTAATTATGGAATTACTAAATTATAAGTGCAATTATTTATTAGATAAATAAGGATAATTAACTAATTAATATGATTATTTATTTAATTATCAAGTTGGATTGGGTTTTTTGCTAGCACCAAAAGCCTGGTCCAATAGCATTTAGGGTTTTGTGAAATTGGGTAATCATGAAAATTTTCATGTCCTTTTTTTTCTCAAGTCTCTTAGAGTCTTAACGGTTTTGGGTGGATCGACTCGGCATCTCACATGTGGGAGAGATATCAAGCAGGTTATTGGTTACGAAATCAGATTTCGTTTTGAGATAATTTTTTGTTTTGTGTTTTCAATTTAACTGTAAGATTTGAAAAACGTGATACCAAATAAAATCATATTTTATGTTTCTGTTGCATATGATCCGATCATATTTTTTTCTAACAACACACACCACCCCTTGGATAATAAACACCGGAGCAACAAATCACATGATATGTTGCCCTTCTCTTTATTCATCCATCACGCCCATTATATCTCCTCCAGTCAAATTACCTAATGGTGCAGTTGTCCCTGTTACTCACATTGGTGTTGTGCACTTATCCGAGAATTTAGTCCTTCATAATGTGCTTTGTGTCCCCTCTTTCACTTTCAATTTAATTTTTGCTCAAAGGCTTGCTCTTCATTCTTCTTACTGCCTTATTTTCTTTTCTCATTCATGTTTTGTACAGGACTTAGCATCTTGGACAACGATTGGGATGGGTGAAGTGAGGGATGGTCTATATCACCTGTTGCGATTTGGTGTGTCACCCTCAGCTTTGGTTGATGTTTTACTAGCTTTCCTTCATAAAGACCAACTTCTTAGTGCTTCTGTTACACACAAGGATTCCACTTTTGATTTGTGGCATTGTAGACTTGGGCACATTTCATTTTCTAGGCTTCTTTTAATTGATGATCCTCTTGTAAAATAGAACCTAAGTTCTTCCAATACATCTCCTTGTTGTGTTTACCCTTTGGCCAAGCAACATTGACTCTCATTTCCAATTTCCACCAATAAATCTCTTAATGCTTTTGACATTGTTCACTGTGACATCTCGGGTCCAAACCCCACCATTGCCATTGGTGGTTCTTGATTTTTTCTTACCCTTGTTGATGACTTCTCAAGGACCACATGGGTCTACATGCTCAAACATAAATCTAATGTGAGATCTTATATTGAAATTTTTTACTACTTAATTGAAACTCAATTTTAGACCAGAATTAAAATTTTCAGAAATGATAATGACAATGAATTCCTTATGACAGATCTTTTTAAATCTAAGAGTATTATCCACCAGACTAGTTGTGTCAAAACACCCCAACAAAATGGGATAGTTGAGCGGAAACACCAACACATCAATCATGAATGTGGCTCAGGCCTTAAGATTCCAGTCTAATATTTTAATACTCGAGAAATCCTTAAAGGTATAAATGGTATTTTATGAAGGGTATAAGTGGAATTATAGAAAGAAAAAGGTTGTAAGGTGCACTATCACAGTTTTAAGAGATCGAATTGATCGAAGGTAGTATCCCGGATCCTAGATAGCCAAGGAAAATATAATAGTACTGATGAGTAATTCGAGGCATGATTAGGTGATAAAAGAAATTGGATTGGGAACAATTTTCGATACAACTGTCGACCGGGCTGAGAAAATCGAATCGACTTAGGGAACATCCAGAAAGTCAACAGAGTGACTTGAGGACTTAGATTTTTTATATGAAACAACCCTTGAGCGATTTCGAGTTGAAACTAATGGATTTAAGGTCAAATCGACCAGTCGGGCCTCAGTGCAATTTACTAATTTTGTCCGAGAGAGGTCAAAACGATGAATTTTCAAAAAATTCAAGGGTGAAATGAGGATTACTAAACTTGTGGGCCTTATTGGTATAGTTGGATAGATCAGGGGTATCATGCAAAGGGTAGAAATGACATTGGAAGATTCAAAGGGGTGAAAGTGCAATAAATGAAAGTTGGACAGTGTGAACGCAAGCCAAAAGTCAGCCGCCGCAAATCCACCGCACGTGGAGGCTATCTCCGGCGATGCTCGTATATGCCATGCTCGTATGTCTTTCATGCATTCAGTAAACTGTTTCATGCCATCACTTAGATATTTTATCATCTAACCTGGGTTATGCCCCTGGAACATTCAACGTTACAGCCAGGGACTGCTGCGAGGGCAAGGACATAGCCAATTGAGGGCCAATGGTGCTTAGTTTGATAGACGTTGTATCTTTTTGGAGGCTTTAGTATGTATTTTGGTTTATGTATTAACAGTTATATGATAACGTTGTTATCATTTGGTTGTCTGTATTAAGTACCTTGTTATGGAAATATTATGTAAGAACGACGGTGTTTTAATGTTAATGTATCCGCTGCGTTGTACTATGTCTCATTTAGTTTTTAAGATTATTGATCTTGATAGTTAACCGAGCAAGACTAGGGTTTTTAGGATCTTATTTGCATGTGACGATTGTTCTTGAAATCACCGTGGATGCCGATCGTGGTATGTGCCAGGCATGTTTCCTGCATATAAAGATTGTTCTTCATACACCGCACGTGATGGACTTAAGGGAAAAAAAAAAGATTCCTGGGGATTCGCTTATAGTGACGCGCCCGTATGAGGCGGGGTGTTACAATTGGTATCAAAGCCCTAGGTTAAAACCCTAGGATGGTTAGCCTAGGTTGTTGAACTTAGCATGGTTAGAACTGTTGAACGAGAACTTAGAACAAGGTTATGGATTCTAAGAGACATTTGGAACTTAGATGAAAATGAGTATGGAAACTCTAAGAATGTGAGATTTGAGGTGTTTAACTTGAATCTATTTTGAGTAACAACAGGGGTTGAACAAGTTCTATTACATTTTGGGCACATCAGTGGGAAATGAGAGAGCTAGTATCAAGGGTCGTTGGAAGGACATAGATATATAATCAACAAAATGTTAGAAGACTAAATATTTTGTGATTCTAGTACAAGTTAAAGCATAGTAAAAAAATCTCTTTTGGAAGAATTTTAGGGAATCGTCTTAGTACCTCTCGACTGGGACATGTTAATAATGGTGAAGTCATACCCTAATAAGATAAATGAAACGGTTGAGGTTACTAGGAGAACTTGTCAAAGGATGTGGGAGTGAAGAATGGCTTGAAGCCAATGTAAATCTTAAGGTTGAATTAGATACCCCAAGTGGAAACTTAAGAGGAACAAATTTGGTTAGAGCCAGTTAGTGGAAATCCCAAATGGAGACTTAGGGGAAAAGAAACTGATGGATCGTAAATACAAAATCCCTACTTATAGATTTGGAGTTTGTCGGTTGAAGTCTTTGAGATTATTAATTGGAGAATACTAAACCTTGCTATGTGATAGAACGTTTGATTGGGAGTTAGCATCCAACAATATGGTTCGAATGTAAGTTGGTTCGGTAACCATAACCGAGGATCCATGAGATTTGGGAACTGTAAACTGGAGATCATTAGTCAAAATCCTTTTCGCTGAATGTTGGGATATCTGGTGGTTATTAAGAATGAGAGAGTTATGGATGGTTAGTCTGATATGACATAACCTAATCAGGTTTGTGAAATGGATGGTATGAAATCATCAAGATTCGAGGGTAAGAATGACTCGATATATATCGAGGATCCTAAGGAACGAGTCATAAATATGTTGGTTTAATTATTCAAGGGTAAATAGGGTCAAGGTGTAGCTTTGAGTCTTGTGGAAGTTTTAGAAATGATAGAAGAAAGAGTTGTATCAAGGATATTAACCTAGGATCAGACGAGGAAAACAAATCAGAAGTAATTGAGGCCGAATTCTCGTCTTGCTCGATATTGGGTGTTTTAGAAGTTTTCGTAGTAGTAATTAGAGGTTGGTGTAACATGTTTTAAAGATTAGAATTTTCCCTTTAGTTGGAAATTTGAAAGAATCTTTTGGCTTAAAGAGGATTTGTTGAGTGAAACCTTACGTGAGTAGCTGGGGATTGTAAATGATATAGGGACTAATGATAAACTAGAGATTTATGATTTAAGACAAACCTTGGAGAATAGAAAGATTTTTGGATAAGAGAATTTTGAATTTGATTTTGATGTTCTAAGGAAAATTTACACATACTGTATAGACTTGGAGATAAAATGATATCTCAACCTGAGGAGACGATTACATCTAAAGCTTGAAATGACCATAATCAATTTAGGAAGGCTCAAACTCAGAGGAAATGGTTAGTAAGGTGTGTGAAAGTATGCACACAAATGGTCGTATGGATGACAAGTCTTTATAAATCACATAGTTAGCACAATAATTATCAAGGACCAAGGGGTAATCATAAAAGTTTTTGGCTTGAGTTTTAAGGCACCAAGCAATGAGATAGGATTTTCTAAAATAAGCTCGTAAAGATATCGTGAGACATGATTAGATTTTAATACATTGGAGTTGATCCTAATAGATCCAAAGAAATAAGATTAATTCAAAGAATGACCCATAGAGTGAATGTCAGTTGAAAGTCAATCGTGGAATAAGATGTTAGAAACATATAAGGGTACGGAACTTCTAAACCAGTTTTGTATTGGACTGAGCATATGGCAGTAACGTGAGTCTATAGGAGAGTACGGTTATACGATCTAGTATAAATTCAGAATATGATTGGATGAATTTCTAATAAAGGAATTTCAATTGATGTTGGAATGTTTGACAAATTATAAACGTCTATAAGAGTAGTAATAGGAGCGTGAGGTTCCATCATGTGCGTGATAAGTTTAAAGATTAGATTGTGGGAAAGAAATCCGAAGTCTTAGGAATGGTTAGGGTAAGGATGCACGATACGATTGATTGTTACTCTAGAAAAGAAAAATTGAGAACCCAAAAGATCAGGGATTTAAACTAGTATTAATAGAACCACTATAGCTCTCAGAGATGGAACGAGGAATTCTAACATAACGATAACACCATTGGTGCTTGGCATGTAACGATGGATCTGAGCCTAGGGACCAAGGCAGAAGACTGGTGGTTGGCTCGCAATTTGGGGTGTGATACCTATGATTCGGAGCAACACATTGAACTGTGGAGACGGTCAGGTGCCAAAGTTTGGGCGACAACGTGGATGTTATGTATGGGTTAGAGTCCAAGTTCCTATAGGCCGGAGCATTGTGGTAGAATCCCTAATCGTTCATAAAAAGGGTTGAAGGCTTAGAGAATGACTTAACCTGGATATTTTCTTTGTGGACTATGATTGTTAAAAGAGAATCGGGAAAAGAATGTAATCTCGAGCAAATAAATAATGTTTGGTGAGCTATTAACAAAGATTTGTGGAAGGATTCTTCTAGGATAATTGCATCCAGAATAATTTGTCATAAAGTTATGGTTACTAAGAAGTGATAAGTGGGCTCAAGAATTTAGGAGTTGTGGTGAAATAGTAAATGTGTTCATAGGTCATGGTGGGTCCTAACCAGGAATGGAATGATCCCTAGTACAAACATGTGTTATGAATTTTCTTAGGAAAATGTGTTTCCTGGATATAGCCTTTGGGAAGGATTTGATTCTAGTTATTGACTTGACTTTTAGTTTTGGGTGCCTATTATTACACACCCCAGGACTTGTGAGCAGTTGGCTCTGATTTAGTTATCTCGAATCTTACCTTTGGTGATGTAAAAATGTTGGACCAATAGTAGGAATATCTTGGTACTCTCGGGAACATGAGTTGATCTTTTAAATGGCACGAAGTCAACATAAAGATGTGATAAGTTATATGTTAATGAGTAAACGAAAGTGCTTTTCTTTCTAAGAGACATGTTATGATTTGAGAAAGCATTATAAAGGAAAACGTGAGTTCCCAATTCCATTATGGAAATTTTATTTAAGTTGTGAGGTAGTAGGCTAAGAGAGCTATGCTAGGGGTTGCCAATGACCCAGTAGAAATTAAAAGTTGTCCTTTAAGGGTTTCCATTTAAGGTAATTGTGTGAGAATTAAAATGCCTAGTAAGGAACAAGATTAAATCAATGCTCTTAGAACCGGGGATGTCGGAGATCTTGTTTAACTTAATAGTGAGATTTTTCTCACGCCAGATGGATATATAAAAAAAAAACATTACTTAGTTGAGATAGAGCATTTCGGCGGTACTAGGTTGGGGTACCTCAAATGATGTATGTATCTAAGTACTTGAGTTGATAGTATGACTACGGAATGTTGTGGTTGTAAGAAACAAGGAATTGAAACAAAACGAGCGTACTGTGTTAAGACAAACTAGTCTGATTGATGGATAGTATTTTGAAAAGAAATAGTAACATGTCAGGATGTCATGTTGCCGTAGGAGAAATTGTGTTCTTGATAGGCCTAAATTAATGATTTGTGTGACTAGCTACAAGAGGCAGAGATTTTATTTCTAAAGTTAGTACTCGATCAAGGTACTCTCAATTGAGGGAAAGGAAATGGAACCATCCTAAAAATGATGAACAGATCATGACGTGGTGAAGGTAAGCATTTGATGATGCCTTTGAATTTAACCAGTGCATTAGAAGCATTTATAAATCTTAAGAATTGTGTATTTGGATCATGTTTGGACAGAAATATGAGCTATTATGGTTGGTGACCGAAAATCGTTGATAATATAATTTTAGAATAGACTCGTGGAATAAATTTGAGATAAGTGTGATCACTTGTGATGAGCTACAACAAGATATTCTGGAAAATAAGAAACATGCCTGGTAAGCATGGATCGTGTTAGGAAGCAAGCTAAGAAAGATTGCCAATAATTAGAAATAATATATTTAGGATATTTCAATTGGGAGTCATTAGCAATAGTAGTGATTCAATTATCATGGGCCAAATTTCGAGGACGAAATTTATTAAGGGGGGAGAATGTAATACCCGGGAAATCCTTAAGGGTATAAATGATATTTTATGAAGGGCATATGTGGAATTATAGAAAGAAAAAGGTTGTAGGGTTCATTATCGCAGTTTTAAGAGACCAAATTGATCGAAGGGAGTACCCCGGACCCTAGATAGCCAAGGAAAATACAATAGTACCGACGAGTAATTCGAGGCATGATTTTAGGTGATAAAAGAAATTAGATCGGGAACAATTTTTGGTACAATTGTCGACTGGGCTGAGAAAATCGAATCGACGTAGGGAACATCCAGAAAGTCAACGGAGTGACTTGAGGACTTAGATTTTGTATATGAAACAACCCTTGAGCAATTTCGGGTTGAAACTAATGGATTTAAGGTCAAATCGACCAGCCGGGCCTCAGTGTAATTTACTAATTTTATTTGAGGGAGGTCAAAACGATGAATTTTGGGAATTTCAAGGGTGAAATGAGGATTACTAAACTTGTGGGCCTTATTGGTATAGTTGGATAGATCAGGGGTATCATGTAAAGGGCAGAAATGACATTGGAAGAATCAGGGGGGTGGAAATGTAATAAATGAAAGTTGAGTAGTGTGAACGCAAGCCAAAACTCGGCCGCCACAAATCCACCTCACGTGGAGGCTATCTCCGGCGATAGGACGGTCGAGGGAGGTTCAGGGGAGGCTGTATACGGCGCTAGGAAGCTTGGAGGGCAAGCTTTGGCCGTTGATTGGTGGAAAAATGGTCGAAAATTGCCTATAAATAGATAGGGTTTCGGCCGAATCTTTACACAAAAATTAGCCGTGTTTTGGTGTGAATCGAAGAGAGTGGATAGAGGGCATCTGCTCCTTGGTGTGTGGGCTTTGTTTCTGGAGCATTTTGGATCGATTGGAGTGCGTTTGAAGTGGTTTCGAGCACCACCGGAAAAGCTGAGATGGATTGCCAATCCACGCTTGCAACTTGCCTTTTGGGGTGTTTTCTAGTGAGATTTTGGCCTGCAATTGATAACGTCGTGATCGACTCTTCAAGGGCTTCAAGGGGGTACCCTTTGTTTGGCCATCGGAGCTGTCGGCGGCAGCCAGAAAATTGGGGAAAAAGATGGCGCGTGGCTGCACGCGCCACACTCCACTCGCACCCATGCGCTAGGTGCATGAGGGCGCGTGTAACAAGGGCTTTCTGGTATTTTCTTCTAGTATTTTTATTGAATTCTTATAGGATTTATTGTGTGGAAAAATTGGGGAAAATGTTGAGGAAATAATTATTTTGGAATTATTGAGGTGAAATTGGGAGAAAAAAATTAAAGAAAAATTGAGGAAAATGGATTTTGATGCTTCTTTAATTAAATATGGTGTTTAGGAAGTGTCGTGGCTAGAGGTTAAGTATAAGCACGAGTGTTTTTGATTTGGCAGGCAAATCGAGGTAAACACGAGGATTGAGGCAATCTGAATGCGTTCAGATGAGTGGTTTGATTCTAGTCTTACCTTTGTTTGAAAATATCTTGGTGTGCGTTTAGTGGGTTTAAGTGAGCAGTTATTCCCTCGAGAACTCGGAATGCTATGCATAGGAGTTTTACTTATGTACTTTTGGCATCCATATTGAACATGTGGTATATTGCATCAACTGTTTTTACTTATAAATGAGTCGGTGCATGGCGTGTGATTTTCATATCATCAAGGTGTTGGTTTTCATGTCGTTGTTATGTCCATGGGAGACGGGATGGTGTCTTCTTGAGAATGGGGCAAGGTTAATCCAGGTGAACGAGTGACACAGTAGGGCACTCGAGGATTAAGTATGCTGCGGTAAGGTCAACCCCAAAGGTGTGTGGAATGGATTTTCCACAGGGGGTTGAGTATGCTAGGGAGATTTCTCAAGTTAGACGTGTTGCATGTCGTTGTTATCTGTATATGCCATGCTCATATGTCTTTTATGCATTCAGTAAACTGTTTCATGCCATCACTTAGATATTTTATCATCTAACCTGGGTTATGCCCCTAGAACATTCAATGTTCCAACTAGGGACTGTTGCGAGGGCGAGGACATGGCCAGTTGGGGGCCAATGGTGCTTAGTTTGATAGGCGTTATATCTTTTTGGAGGCTTTAGTATGTATTTCGATTAATGTATGAACAGTTGTATGATAACGTTGTTATCATGTAGTTATCTGTATTATGTACCTTGTTATGGAAATATTATGTAAGAACCACGATATTTTAATGTGAATGTATACGTTGTTTGTACTATGTCTCGTTTAGTTTTTAAGATTATTGATCTTGATACTTAACCGAGCAAGATTGGGGTTTTCGGGATCTTATCTGCATGTAACGATTGTTCTTGAAACCATCGAGAAGGCCGGCCATGGTATGTGTTGGGCATGTTTTCTGCATGTAATTAAAGATTGTTCTTGATACACCGCGCGTGATGGACTTAAGGAAAAAAATAAAAGATTCCTGGAGATTCCCTTATAGTGATGTGCCCGTGTGAGGCGGGGTGTTACAAATATTCCACTTAAATACTGGAGTGATTGCATCCTAACTGCTGTTTACATTATTAATAGAACACCCACACCATTGCTTCATAATAAAACTCACTTTGAAAGCCTTTTTCATAAGCCACCCATTTACCATCATATGAGAGTTTTTGAATGCCTTAGTTTTGCTTCCACCTTATCTCATGGAAGAAAGAAGTTCGATCCGAGAGGTAGGAAATGTGCATTTCTAGGTTACCCTTTTGGAGTGAAAGGCTACAAATTGGTAGATTTACAAACTGAACAAATTTTTATTTCTCGGGATGTGTTTCATGAAAGAGTTTTTCCATTCAATACAGGCATCTCACTCCTAACACATCTCCTATTCCTACTATCCTTCTCATCACACCAACACCTTTTCATTTTTCCTCACAGAACTCACCTTCACCCCTTTTTGCTCCTCAGCATTCTAGTAGCTTTCCAACTTCTTCACCACCTGATCATTCTCTTGAGATAATTCCGCCTATCCCTTCCTCTCATTCTCCATCTCCCTCACCACTTCACCAATCTGCCATTCCTTCCCCACCCCCACCACCTCCTCCCCTTCCTCGTAAGTCCACCAGAACTAGGTGTGCACCCAAATTTCTGCAGGATTATCATTATCAACAGAAGGCTCTCACTTCCACCAACCAACTGTTGCCCAAGTAGCTAGGTCCTAAACAAGGTACTCCTTTCTCACATGATAATATCTTATCTTATCAGGTTTTTTCACCTTCTTACCAAGCTTTCTCCACTACCATTTTGTAATACCCGGTATTACATGGTGATAGGAAAGATATAATTTTTAGTTATTTTAAAAGGACCTCGGGTGGTTCGAGAAGCTCGGAAGTCCATTTCGAGGAATTAATTAATAAAATTTACAGAATCGATGACAGGAAAAACCCTGGGACTTGGATGTCCAAAGAAGAAGGCATGAGATTGGTAAGTGTCTCGAGGTGAGGCTAATAACACTGGAAGTAGTTAGATCGGGAATAGTTTGCAGAATAATTTATGTATAAGCCCGAATGAGTGTCGGTACCAAATGGTCATAGGGGATCTCTAAGAAGCTGAAGAGACCCTAGGGATGGTCCGATTTTGCAAGTGAGACAACCTTGAAGCATTTTCAGGTGGAATGAAGGTCCCGTGTAGGCACAGGGACGAAATTGGCCTCTATCGAGTAAGCGCTGATAATTAATTTTTGATAATTTAAAAATTTATGTGGCTTGATGGTATTTAAATTAAAGCCGTAAATGGTCCAAGTGCAATTATAAAATTCCCAAGCTTAATTAATAATTTCTGTAATGGAATTAATGATTTTTGGGGGATTAATTGTGATATATATATATACACACATTGGATGGGTTGGGCAAGCTTCCAACATTGCCCTATTCTCTAAAAAGAATGAGATCTGAGGCAGAGAAAGAGAGAGCTTGTGAAGCAGGGAGCTTGAGAGATTGCGACAGATTGAGAGAATGGGAGAGAGCTCGCGGGAGGGAGAAGAGAGATCGAGAAAGAAATATGGTGGCTGGAGGTAGCGATTCGCATCAGCGGCAGTGGCAACGACGGTGCTGAAGCAAATGAGGTTATTGTCGGGCGGCGGAGCAGCGATCTTGGCCAACTATGGAGGCTTATCGGGGTTGCAGCGATGGGAGGCGGCTGACGAGGTCATGGTGAGCGGAGATAATGGCTGTAACAATGGCGGTTGCTGTGCGCACGTAGGTGGAAGCGCGGGTAGCTGGCTGTGATGGTTGGCGGCCGATGTTAGAGGCCGAGCAACGGTCAGAGTGACGGCCAGTGGTCGGGGTAGGTGACTGCTGTGGCTAGTTGCAAGCGTGCGCAGGCGCTATGCCCACCATGGAAGAAGATAGGAGGAAGGAGGAAAATGAAAAGGAAAAATAGAAAAGAAAATAAGATAAAAATAAAAGAAATTTGGAAAAATGAGGAAAATAGGGGAAAATAGGAGTAAATTTCAGAAAAATTTGAAAAAATTCTAGAAATTATTTCAACGCTCTAAGAGCGTGCCAAAAGCTCGAAAATGGAAATTTGAGTGCAAGGTGGCAGCTCAGGAGACAACGCCAGTATGGACGTTTTCCGGATTTCTCCTCCAGATGGCTAAGGTGAATTAATTAAATTCTTTTCTAGTTATTTACATTAAGCGAGATAATGTAGAATAATTATTGATTGGATTAAACCCTCGATTGGGGTTTATTGGAAGTTGTTGATGGGTGATTTTGCGATTTATAGCAAAGACATAGACCCTGGTTTAATTTTTGTTGTTGGGTTTGTGATTGCATCTAAAGTCGACCAAGGAGGCGATGATCCTAGAAGAATTTGAAGTTCGGGCTAGCTTTCTCGCCCGTGGTAGAGATAAGCCTTCGAGTCAAGTAAGGGACGACCCCAAGGGTGGTGGCCTTGCGAATGTTTGGTAATATAGTTGAATATATGTTGTTTGTAGTACTGGTTGTGCATGTTCAATAAGTGGTTTAGTGGAGTCCTATGGCCATGGGGTAGACTAGATGCATGCTAGGAGTAATATGAAAGGTATGTGCCTCGAACAAATGGGTTCGGAAGGCAGTGATGCCTCGCCATTCATGCATATTTACTTGTCATTGCATTGCATATATTATCTTGTTTACATTCATTTGCACCCTTACTGAGTCTTTATGACTCATGAGGTTTTATCCCGTGTTGTAGATGTTGCGAATCCAGATGCAAGCAGGGATGATGTCGGGAGGTTGAAGTGGCGACTAGAGTTGTTATTCGTGTTGTGAATTGTATTATCTCTTGTATGTATTCATGTGGTGGTATGTATATATATCCTTGTGGGTGAATGTGTATGTTGTTGGGCGTTGGATAGTATCCAGTTTGTTATAATCAGTATAATGTAGTATATGATTGTGTAGACTTCTGGTTGTTAGTGGCTAGTTTTGTGCCTGGGTCACCTTTAGCTTGTGGTGAGACGAGCTGAAGAAAGGTGAAGCTCACTCAGGTTTTCAGTTCCATTCCGCTGTGGTTCTTTAATTGTTTTGGGACCGACTCCTCAAGTGGAGCGAAGGAAAGGATGGAGCCTAGTCTCCACTTAGGATGTTTCCCTATAAAATATAGTCCATCTCTTCATTAGTTTGGTGTTGTGTGTGAGTAATCTGGACGATTATTTATGAGTAGCGCCCTACAAGTAGGAGTGGGTCGTTACATATTTCCATCCATTTTGAACCACAAACATACAAACAAGCCCTCAAACACCTAGGTTAGTGTCAAGCCATGGATGCAGAACTGGCTGTTTTAGAAGCCAATAACACATGGTAACTTACAGATCTGCCACCAGGGAAAGTGCCCAGTGATTGTAAGTATGTTTACAAAATAAAGTACCATTTAAATGGGTCTATTGAGAGATTGAAGGCCCACTTGGTAGCCAAAGGCTATACACAACTTGAAGGGGTAGATTATCATGAGACATTCTCTCCTGTTGCCAAGTTAGTGACTGTGAGATGCCTCTTAGCAATTGCTTTAGTTAAAGGTTGACATTTACATCATTTTGATGTAAATAATGCCTTGTTACATGGGGATTTACATGAAGAAACCTCCTGGTTATACCAAAGGGACACCCACTCAAGTATGCAAACTCCTAAAAAGTTTATATGCCCTCAAGCAAGTTTCGAGGCAATGGTATTCCAAATTTTCTCAATCCCTACTTGAATCTGGTTTTTCACAATCCAAGGCTGATTATAGCCTCTTTACAAAGGAAAATAATGGTTCTTTCACAGCTTTACTAGTATATATCGATGACATCCTTGTGGCCAGCAATGATATTGATTCTGTCAGCCAGTTGAAAGTTTTCCTTAACAGCAAATTTAAGATAAAGGACATCGGCTCTTTGAGGTATTTTCTTGGCATTGAGATTGCACGCTTCTCTAAAGGTATCCATTTATGTTAAAGAAAATACACTTTGGACATTTTAGCTGATTCTGGAAATTTGGGCAGCAAACCTACTAAGGTTCCCATGGAATAAAACATTAAGTTAACTCAATCATCTAGCCAACCTTTATCAGACCAGAGTGTGTATCGAAGATTGATTGGTCGTCTTCTCTATCTTACAATTACTTGACTTGACATTTGTTACAGTGTGCAAACTTTGAGTCAATTTATGCCTGCCCCCACTGATATTCATCTCTATGCTACTCAAAAAATTCTCAAGTATCTCAAAGCTACACCGGGTCAGGGGTTACTTCTCCCCACCTCATCCTTACTTTAACTCATTACTTTTTGTGACTCGGATTGGGCCTCCTGTCCCGACACCAGATGCTCAGTCACTGGGTATTGCATCTTCCTTGGTTCATCATTGATTTCATGGAAATCAGAGAAGCAATTCGTTGTTTCTTGATCCTCAGCCGAGGCTGAGTATTGATCGATGGCAGCTATAAGTTGTGAGCTCACTTGGCTGCGTTTTATACTTTTGGCTCTCTAGGTTTCTCATCCTCTACCCACTACCTTGCATTGTGATAACCAGGCTGCCATCCACATTGTTGCTAACCTTGTCTTTCATGAGAGGATGAAACACATAGAGCTTGACTGTCATTTGATTCGTGACAAAATTCAAAAAGGTAGCATCAAAACATTTTATGTTCCAACCTCTAAATAATTGGCTGATCTTTTAACTAAAGCTTTGCCATATGTTGTTCTTCACTCTCACTTATCCAAGATGGGAGTTCTCAATCTCCACTCTCCATCTTACCGGGGGGGGGGGTATTGAAGCATAATACATCACATTCGAATAAAGGGAAAGTGTTCATTATTGAAGAAAGATGATTTTCATTATTCTGCTATTTCTTTTGTTATTTTTCTACTATTTACTTTTCTATTTGTTGAGCTATACATAGGGACAATGATGTATTTTTCCTTTTATAGGTTGTCAAAAGATTCCTTTTGTAATGGTATATCGATGACTGAATGTACAATTTTGAGAAGAGAAAATCAGAGAATATTTTCTCTCCATTTTCTGGGCATTTTCTTCTCTGCATTCCTCTATTCTTCATTTTGTTACAAACGACATTCAATTTCATGGGAAGAAATTATTGTTACGCCCTTTTATTTTTGTAAATTACACTTCCCACCCTTCATTACTAAAAATTACATAAACCATTTGATATAATGTGTTCCTTCTAGCCCAAAGGGTTTCCAAATGGGAGATTTCGGGATATTAGAGCTGGTTCCGTGGATTGGAATGGGAAGTGGTGGCAAGGTGTCGATGGGATGAAAAAAACATACTTAAACATGTGAGCATGCTAGCTTATATAAAAGGAAGGGGTTCCCTGACATATGAGTAAACCTTGGATATTGTAGTAGGATGGAACAGTATCCGACATCGGCAAGGCTCTTTAACGAAGGTGTGGTACCGATAGAACTTTCATTAAATGTCGATGGAACATGTAATGGGAGCAGAAGTGTTGCAGGTACAAAGGTGATGATTATCATTGTTGGCAAACATGGGGTCGAGATTGGGCCGGAAGGCCGATGGAAGTCTTGGGCCTCTATTGGGCCAATATGGTCCAATGTGTTTTGACTATTTTTTATTTTCAGTTTTAAATTTTTTTTCTCTTTTATTTGGTTTTTTATTAAAATGAAAAATTTATAAGGTTAATAATATTTTTCATTTTTTTTTCTCTATTGTTAAAAGTCTATGTGTTTGCTTATCTACTAAAAAGTGATTTTTTTTTTTTTTCTTTTGTTTTGCTCTCAAAGCATAGCTCAAGTGGTTGAGTCACGATAAATTAGAATTTGCATCAATAGGTCATGGGTTCAATTTCTCACCCTACGTAGTAAGGCAAAATTTTCACCTGCGATTTACCTCCTTTGTCAAAATCGAGGGGACGAGTGACGGGGGACCACACAAGGGCAGTAATTTTAAAAAATATGACTTTTAGATACAATTACAAAAAATAAAATTAATTATCAAAAATATTATTTTTTAATTTTTATTATATATTAAACTTTTAATTTTTTTCAATATTAGAACTAAACTTTCAATTTATTTCAAATGTGGTCACCATATATTTTTTATTAAAATTATTTATTAAAAAATAATAATTTTAAATGTTATATATGTTCACATTATTAAAGGAAAAATGTTATTGGTACACCTTTGTGTACACCTTGGACTACACAAAGGTGTATCAATGACAAAAAAGTCCCTTATAAGGCCCGTGAGGCGCATGGAGGCAAGGGGTATTTTTGTCATAATATCCCTTTATGTAGTCTAAGATGTACAAAAATGATGTACAAGTAACATAATTCTTATTAAAGATATCAAATTCTCGGTTAGTATCAACCAAATATCTACTTCCGTCAATCAAATAGGAGATATTGAAGAAGTCGACTTATTCACATGCTTATTGGCATTCCAACCCACTTTATTTACACAATTTATTTTTATTAAAATCACGTTACTTTATTGAAAATGACATATAAAAAATTAATGACTTTTTTATAACAATAATTTAACGAAAATACATATTGGATACAAATTAAAAGTTTAAAACTTAATATTGAAAAATTAAAAATTTAGTACATAATTAAAAATATAATAAAATATGAGTTTTTTTTTTCATAATTAACCATAAAATACACAGCAACTATTTAACAATTAAAGTTATCATTGTTGAGAAGGAAGGACAAAAAAATGAATAATGATTCTTGTCTCCATATAGGTGGCCCAATTGTCAGGTCCAAAAAAGTTATAAAACAAAGAAACAAATATGAAAATTGTTGTGGGGTTTCTTAGGAAAATTAAAGGCAAAAATCCTAAAATTCGTAAAAATATTTCAAATAGGTCGAAGACTCGAATGATGTCGAAGAGTTTTCCGAGACAAGAGTCTCTGAAACAGCCTAGCCCTTAGTATCCCTAAGATTCAAGACTCATTTCAAAGTCTCCCAAGCCTAAGCCATCAGATGACTCCAAAAAAATTTTGAACCCATCTAGAGGATACACATGGGGAAACTTTGACCCCAAAAATACCTCTAAGCCCTCTAGCCTCATTCGATTTATTTTCCTTCAAAAATCAAGAGACTCATATCAGCATGCCATGCGTCACGTAAACCCTATCACCAAATGCCTATAAATACTCACTCATTTCATATAAGGATGACTCTTTTTGGACCTTTCGAGACCTCTATTTCTCTCTCATACAAACTCAAGACCTGAAAACTTAAACACTGAACCACACAGAACCCTTCGGGAGACAACACATCGGAAGACTTCCACTAGAAACATATAGCATGCACACATACATATATTCACACTTGTACTTAAGGATATCATTATTTGACTTAGGCATCGAAAAGCCTACATGGGGAAGATCTCTGTGTGTCTTTTAAATGTTTATGTGTTGCAAATGCTTTCAGTGCTACCCATCCAAAAACCTTTCGGACCATGTGGAAGACTATCCATTCGAAGATTCTCTACAGAGCCTGGAAACTCTTAAACGCCATCCGGAGACTCCCTACATCCTTATAGCTCTCTTGGATAAATGATCTTGCTGGACACCTATTGACCCTCATGTGGTGCCCTAGACCTTAAGCTTTGGCTTGACTTTGTCTAAGTTGTTCCCTAAGATAAATAAATTTAATTATTGTATTCAACCAACAATAATTTGGCGTCATTTGTGAGAAACAAGAAAAAAGTCATTCTTTGTGACAAAGTCCACAAAGGCCCACTCACATAAGGACGCCTTTTTAGTTTGAGAGCACTTTGTAATGCTCCTACCCCAGCCTGTAGTGCCTCTCAATAAATCACACTCCAAATCCTCTAGGGGGCACCGATGAGCTTTCTCAAGGTTTTTCTCCTATTATTATGAGTCTTCTAAGGCTTTTCCCCTACTATTATGTTGGCCCTGTGGGAGAAGCATACCTTTCTATCTCGCTTCATGAGCATTCTTCGGATTAGTCGACTGAGAACCAGTAGAGGAAAGTGGGAAAAACATGAGAACGTACCTCACATTATGATATTTGAGGTCTAGGTTTAAGCCATAACCACTACTCAGACTTGTATTTGATAAAGGTCATTTTCCCTAGCCATGCTAACCCTTGAGGAATAGTGTCGCCCTAAAATCATTCAAAAGTGAAGTGACATCTTTCCCAAGTTTACTACAAAAAATTTGATTTTTTGTGGCAGTTTTTTAAAATTTTATGGCGATTTTTCAAAATCACTGCAAAATTTATTAAAACATTTAATTTTGCGACAATTTTCAAAGAACTGCCACGAAATAATTAAATAATTAAAATTAAAATAACATTTGTTGTGGTTTTGACAAACCGTCGCAAAATTCATTAAAAAATTGAATTTAGTGGCGATTTTTGAGAAATCGTCACTAAATTTAAAAAATAATTAAATAATTTAAAATTAAAATTAAATTAACATTTGTGACGATTTTCAAAAATCGTCGTGAAACTCATTAAAAAATTAAAATTTTCTTAAGAAAATAATTAAAAATTAAATTAATAAAAAGAAATATAAAATATTAAAAATAAATATAAAATCTTAAAAATAAATTTAAAAATTAGTTTAAATTAATTGCAAAATTCATTAAAAAAATTAATTTAAAAAATAAGAAGAAATTTAAAAAAAATTAATATATAAATTTTATTAATTTTTAAAAAATATCTAAAATCTTATTTTTATTTTTTAATCAATGAATTTATTTAATTTAACTCAATTAATTAATGTTTTTAATATATATTAAAAAATATAAAATATAAAATATAATTCTGAAAAATAATGGTTAGATTAATATATATTTTATATGCACACATATATGTCAAGGAGGCTTCACAGATTAGATTGTTCGCGTGCGCGGGGGCTTAGGAGAGATCCTGGATTCAAAACTAGGGGAAGGAAAGGCTGGGAATTAATTTCCAATGTCGCCATGTGGCATGCGAGCAGGGCTAGGCCCGGGCGGGAGGGCCGCCCACCCTTGCGCGCGGGCCTAGCAATTAAATTTTTTTTTAATTTTTGTGGCGATTTTGAAATCACCGCTAAAATTAAAAATTCAATTTTTTTTTTTAATTTTTGCGGAGATTCCAAAATTGCCACTAAATTACTTATTTTGTGGAGGTTTAAAAAACACAGCAAAAAATATAATTAGCGGTGGTTACTGTAGCAGTTGTTGAAAATGACTGCTAAATGCTCCGCGATGGCTGATTTAGTGGTGATTTTGAAAACCGCCGCTAAATGCAAAAAAATCGCCGCTAAATGCCAATTTTTTTTGTAATGGTTGCTCGGGTCAGTTAGTTTCACAAACACGCTTTTTGTCTGCCCGAGCATATTGCGGACCAAAGGGGTGCTTACTTGTTTGCGAGGATATGGTGAGGAGGAGTGGAAATGCTAATGGAGCTGCATAAAAGGTTGACGATAAAAGATTATTATCGGTACCTTCTACAGCCAATATTTTTACAACCATTCCGATTCTTGATCTCTGTATCTGTCCCTTTTTCGAAAAATGTTTAGCAACTATTATAGTCCCCGTAAGCAATACACGAGCAGGACAACACAACCAGTTATGGCGAGAGCTTCTCATGACCTTTGCCATATATGCTTTAAAGGAAAAAAACTGTGCGAGTTATCAAGGCATTATGTTGATCACTTCACAAATGTCATTCTTAAAGAGTTCGAGACAAAAGAATCTCTGATATTCGGTCGATATGGAAATCAACAAGTCCACAGTGCAAGTAGAAGTGCTCGAGCGAAGACAATACTAACTAAAAACTAATTCATTGTAAACTGTGGATATAGGTGTATGTACTCAACTGCACAAACAAAACATATTTGAATAAAAAGGGTAGTAGTAATAACGTGTGCGTATTATATATATGTGTGTGTGTGTGCGCGCGCGTGCGCGCACCTTGTTTGTTTTGCAACAACTTAAAATAGACCTAGAATCCGACTTGGCTCACACTAGAGAGCTAGGGGGATGGAACCCCCTGGGCTCGGCTTATGACAATCTTCCGTATTTGGGACTAAGATTTGACCAAGGAATTGATTATGAATAAATGGGATTCAAGATAAATATGTCCAAATAGAAGCATTAGAACAGCTGCTGGAAACTTATTCGAAGTGCATATCATAGTGAATTCCCCAATAATCCTGGTGTCACATGCTGAACTCTTTAAATTGGAAAGTCGATGTTGTTGGGCAGTCCTGTGACAGTTTCCCTCACAGAAGTCCTTGAGATGTATGCCCCTAATCTTAGAGAAGCGTGCTCGTGGCCAGACATTCATTCATCGAGGTATTGCCTTTTGGAGCCAAGGGAAAAGGTCAAATATATCAAAAAAATATCATATACATGTAATAGAAAAGAGAGAGAAAGGGCAAGGCACGACCCTATAAAAGGGGTTGACCGGGCCCATGCATGGGCCTTTTGGCTCTAGTGGGCCCTGAGCGCACCAGCCTTATGAATGTACGACACCCCAAAACCTCCCAGCTGTGCACCCTAAAGACTCGCCCATCTGAGCCCAATTGTGCACCGACAGTCCCGAAGACCCCTGCACAGCCCTGAAGACTCTTCTGGGTGCCCCAAAGATCCATCCGAGTCATCCGATGACCTAGCCCCAAAGACTTTCTCATGGACTCAATTGCGCCCCATGCTTTGCCCAACCACCTCAATCTATGCTCATGCACGCCCCACATTAAGCTAACGCCCCGCCCTAGCTCACCCACATGGCCTTGTGCAAAGCATCGCACTGTGTCGTTAGCTCTTCGCCATAGGTATTCGCAGATGACCCACCCTAGCATTAGCTGTAATACCAAAAAAATTTCAAAGGGGTTCAAAAGTAATGTATCTAGGGGCAAAAAATAAGATTATTAGAATTTTTGGGGTTTAAGTATAATTTCTTGGAGTTATAAACAACCGAATCAATTGAAGGGAATGCCCCGGAGCATAAGTATCTCGGGAAGAAAAAAATATGTTGTGGATGAATATAATATCCCATGTTTCATTTGGTTGTCACGTTGTTTGAATGAGTCTGGGATACCGAAAAATGGCTGTGATAGCAAAGTAAGTCGACAAATCAACAACAGGGAATGTCTTGGGACTTAGATGTCTAAAAGAAAGAGTATGAAGTCATCAAACATATCAATGTTGTATCATATTTTTTGGTATATGAGAAAATGTGTTTAATGAAAAACTATATGAAAATCTCATATTTCGAAATAAGTTTTTCATATTTCGAAACATGTGTGATTAGTGTTTTGGTGCTAAAGGTCAAATATTTTAAAAATCCATTTCTTATCATATCATGTCTCGAAACTATGTTTCTATGTTTTGAAACATAGTTCTATTATGTTTCTGTTCGAAATGCTCTTCAATATGGTTGAAGAAATTCAATTTTATGCATCATGTTTCGAAACATAGTTTCCATGTTTCGAAACATCAGTCTGCCATGTTTCTAAACTTGTTTCTAGATGTATATTAAAAAGAGTTCAAGTGTTGCTTAATCTATATGATGCATTTCGAAATCTATTTGAAATCTAAGCCTATGTTTCAAAACCTATTTAGTATATTTCGAAACCTTTTTCAGCAGTGTATCCTTGTTCAACATATTTTGAAACATGTTTCTGAAGTATGTTTTGAAACTTACTTTTCATATTTCGAAACATTTGATTCTGTCAGAAGAATTTCAAAAATTTGTCATGACTTTGCACTTTATTTGAAAAGCTATTTTAAAAAAAATCTATTTTTGAAATTATACCCATACCCTGATGTTCAAATTTCAGATATGTTTTAAGTGGAGAATAAAACCAAATCATTTTGTTTTTAAAGAGAAGTCTTCCATTCATTTTGTCTCTTAGTGCATATCTAGCTATAAAGGCTATATGTTTCGAAATATGTTATGTGTGTTTCGAAATCTTTGTGTAAAAATATGTTGTTTTGAAACTTGATAAGTATATTTCGAAACCTTCTTTTCTAACTTATCTCTAACGGTTATAATTAACCAAAAGTCTATCTATTTATTATATATATCAGCTATTTGAAGACAATAAGGCTCTCTCTCAAGCATACACAATTTTTACACATCTACAAGAAATTTTTTCCACAAGCATAAGCGAACAAAGCTCTTCTAATGAAATCTCAAAGAAGTTCCTTTCAATCATTCATTGGTGTGCATTGTGGTACCAACAGGAGAAGCAAGTCAAATCCAAAGTTCTCATTTCTTCAAGCTCTCCTCGTTCCATACCAATAGATTTGCTATAACTACTTGGTAAGGTGTTTTAATTGCATTCAAATTGTTGGGTTGTAAAAGATAAGTGTTATTTATCTTTTTGTAAGGGTTGAGTTAAGCCCGTAAAAACTCAGAGTGTAAGGTTTTAGGGTGAACCGTGGTAAAACCCTTGGTGTCATTGATCTCTAGTAAAAGTGATTGCGGTTTGCAAATCCTTCAAGTGGGTAAGCTTGAAGGTAGTGGAATAGGAAAGTGCCGAACCACTATAAATTTTGTGTGTACTTGATTTCTCATTCCTACTTGTTGTTATCCTTGTTCTGTTTGCTTAAAAGAATCATTTTTGAAAATCTAAAAGAGTTTTATTATTTGCAAATCAGTGAGTACTATTTTGAAATATGCCTTAGTAGGTTTCGAAACATACCTGATAGTAAGTTTGATTTCGAATCATACTCATCTATATTTTGAAACATACTTAACAGAAAGGTTAGTTTTGAAACATACTTCCTCAAATTTCGAAACATAGTATCCTGCAAACCAAAGTTTTTAAGTTTTCGAAAATTTACCCAAATCCCAATTCACCCCCCCTCTTGGGATATACTTGCCATTATATAGAACTAACAATCAAAACGTGATTTATGACATTAAAAGAAGTAAAAAACATAGACAATTTTTTGAACAACTTCGATTCAGCCTAAATTACTGAATTGTCGTAAGAAACCTCTGAAAAAACAACAAAACTCTGAGAGGGTTTTGATTTTTCGTAAAGAACAACCCTGAGGTGGTTTTGGAATGAAACAATAGCCCGGTGAGGACACTGGGGCAGATTCGTCCTTATCAAGTAATCTTGGGTTATTAATTTTACGTTTTCGGTATTGAAATGTAAATTAATCTGATGTTTAAGGGAATAATTGCATTAAGGGAATTACCCAAGTGAAATTAAGATGGAAATTGGGGTTTAATGTGTAATTTTCTTTAGATTATAGTGTAATATATATATATATATATACGTGTGTGCGTGTGTGCTGGTGGAAAGCTGCCGAGAAGCTTCATGGCCGAATTACTTGGAGTAATGGCCAAGTTTGGATGCAAAAGTGGTGTTTAAGGCAGTTTAAGTCGGTGGAAAGCCTATAAATAGGGATCAAATTAAGAGCAAATAGTAGGAATCAAGATAGAAGGAGGGCAAGCAACGGTCGGTGATGGATGAAACAGAGGAAGCAAGCGGTCGTGAGCTGCTGTGCAAATCAGAAAGCGGCCATAGAAGTAGCTGCGAAGAGCAGCGGTAGTTGGTCATGACCGGAAGTGGCTTGGAATGGTCGAAATCGGCTATGGCAGCCACAACAAAGTTATTGTGCGACAGCCATGGAGATGGCCAGCGAGCAGGGAATGAGTCGCGGTGGCGGCCTTGTGCAGCCAACAGGTAGCGACAGTGGTGGCGCGGCGACCAGCGAGGCAGTGGTAGTCGGCGGAGGCCAAGCGGAGGCTGGCCGAAGTAGTCGGAGGGTGGCAGTGAGGTCTAAGGCGCAAGTCGTGCGCTGGAGGAAGAAGAAAAAAGGAAGGAGAAGAAAAGAAAAGAAAAGGAAAAAAAGAAAGAAAAAGGAAAATAGAAGAAATAGAAGAAAAATAATGAAAAATAAGGACAATCTTTCGAAAAATCTCAAAAAATTCTGAAAATTAATTTGAGGCTAAAGGAGCATGCCAAAGTCAGGAAATTATTTTCGAGGCTTAGCACGCATTTCGATGGGCAAATCGGCTTTTCGATTAAAGTGAGTGGTTTGATTCTAGTCTTATCCATTGTCTTGAAAATGGTTTTGTGTGTGTGTAGTAGGTTCAAGTGAGCGGTTCTACCCTTCCAAGCTTAGGTTGCATGTGTTTGAACTAGTTCTAACGAGCGATTATACCCTCTGAAATTTGGGTTATATCGTGTAGGCAATTTACTTAAGTATTTGTGGCATTGTATGCATATTGAACATGTGGTATATTTTATCAACTGTTTTTATTTATAAAAGAGTCGGTGCATGGCGTGTGATTTTCATATTATTATGGTGTTGAATTCGTGTCGTCGTTATGTCCGTGGGGGGATAAGATGGGGTCTGCTTGGGAATGGGGCAAGGTTAATCCCAGTGATTAGGTGACGTGGATGGGCACTCGGGGATTAAATATGTCGCGGTAAGGTCAACCCCAATGGTGTATGGAATGGATTTTCCACGAGAAGTTGAGGATGCTAGGGAGATTTCTCAAGTTAGACGTGTTACATGTTGTCGTTGTTTGTATATGTCGTGCTCATAATCATTTATGCATTCAGTAAACTGTATCATGCTATCACTTAGATGTTTTATCATCTAATCTGGGTTATACCCTTAGAACATTCAACATTACAGTCAGAGAATGTTGCTAATGCGAGGATGTGGCCAGTTAAGGGCCAACGGTGTTTAGCGTGATAGTGTTGTTATCATTTTGTAACGTTGTAATACTTATTTTGGTATGGAAACACTATATATAAATCTCGTGGTAGGCCACGGTATTTTGATGTTATTATATATGTTGCATAATATTATGACTCGTTTAGTTTAAAACTATTGATTTTGTTAGTTAAACGAACAAAACTGGGGTTTTCGGAATCTTGTGTGCATGTGAAGATTGTTCTTGAAATCACCACGAATGCCGACTTGTGTGTGCATGTGAAAATTATTCTTGATACATCGCATATGATGAATTTAGAAAAAAAAAAAATTCCTAACAATTCCCATAGTAACACGCCTGACAGACGGAGTGTTAGATTAGCGCACAACCATCCTTTATGTGATGTATATTAAATCTCCACCAGTATTCTTCAAAAGCTTTCAAGCTAAAGCAACGCCCAGCCCAACCCCATGGGCCATGGTCGATTCGGCCATCTTTAACCGAAGTCAAGTTTGCTTCTTTTTTTTTTTTTCTTTTTTTTACAGATAATATGGAGTCATTCAGTATAAAAGATTAAAGCAGATGTATGGAAAGGAGGGCCTAGAAGCCTGCACGCATTCTTATACACAAAAAAACAACAGACTTTGTCCCATATCTTTTACAGAACGAGCGGAAAGCCAATCTGGGAACTGAGAAAAAGGTAAGAGCTTCGCCTAATAAAGCTGGTGCCTTCTGTGATGCAACCATCTCCACCTGTTAAACCAAGATGCAATGGAAGAAAGCAAATGGAAATTAACTGTTATGCATGAGCAAAGGAATTCATTAACGGTGAAGAAGAAGAATAACACTGAGGAAAACGAAAAGGATGGACTATATATATACTTACAGGTGGAAATCCCATCTGGGACGGACTTTGGACATGCGGTTTTCGCCGTAGGGGTAGTCGGAGCCGGCGCGTTTGGTGTTGCGGAAAGCGCAGCAGCCGATGGAGTAGATGCCGATGAGGAAGACGAGCACCACGATGTTGAGGACGGAGAGCTTGCGCCAGTCGCTTCTCACGCTCTCCAGCACCCCCGCTTTGCACGACTCGCACTCGTAGCACAGCACCCCCGCCGCGTTGCTCCACCGGTAGCAGTCCGGCTCTTGCCCAGTCACCGTCACCGACACCGTCTCCACGTTGTAATTGCACGAGGTGGGCGGCTTGCAACACCCGGACTGCAGGATAATTTGTATTATTATTAAACTAAACTCGTAGGTAACGAAAGAAAGACATATATATATAATTAAATGGGTAATATTATTTGTCCATATTATTAATTATTTGAATAAATATTTATAATCTTATAAGTGTCAAACATAATATCAAAATATAATTTACAAGTAGCGTTACTGTAATTAAATTATTTTAGTTACATCTTTGAATAGATGTGATGACCTGATTAGTGACCATGAATCTGTATAATTAAGGTGTTCAAATCTCAGTGCAAACTTAAAATTTGATTCAATCCAGAATCGAGTACGTTTGATCTGGTCTTCCATTTGAAAAATCGATATCTTCATTTCGATTCTAGCTAGTTTTAAATCTAAGATTAAATAAATAGAGAGTATTCTTATACATACTTATTATTATATTCATACAATAGTGTGTATGTATGCAGTGCATACATATCATATACACACACACAACAGTGCACACATATTACGTTGTGCATGTTGCATGTTAATTGGACCAGTTTGAATAACAGATCAAACTGGTTCAGTGCATTTTGATCATAGCTTATTTTATTAGAGGCAAATAAGCTTGTAAAGTCAATGATTTAGTAGGTTATAATTAATCATCTTATACTAAAAGACCCACTATATTACTGCAGCATATTATACGTCCAAAAATTAATTTTCAGCTAATTACTATGATTAATTAAGCAAAGAAGAGATCACCTGCACAGGAGTCATGTCTCCTTGAAGATAATCAAAAGGCGTCCAGTAGGCAATCTTGGCACAGGTCCTAGAAGAACCCACTATGCAGCTCCTGATGCTCTCCCAGTACTGAGGATCCAAAACCCTTTTCCTCAGCCACTCCGAGTAGTTTTCTAGATGATACTCCTTGTAAACCCTGCCGGGAACCGCCACGCCACCGCCTGGGCCGGTCACCACGTAGCCGAACAGGGTTAAGCCCATTAGGGTTCCAATGAGGAGCAGCATGACAAAGAGGTACACCCACATAGCCCAGGCGACGTTGAAGCAAGCTCCGATGAAGCCGGCCAGAGATATTACCAGCACCACGAAGCCGATCACCAGAAGCGGCGCTTGGAAGAAGTTCTCGCAGGTTGCGCTGCTCTTCGCCATCCACAGGCCGCCGGCGATGATGGGTATCGACGCCAAGAGTGTGAAGAGGTTCAAGAAGCCGATCACTGTGTTGCTGAATCTTTGCATCCTCTCTCTTCCCTGTAATGCTTTATTGCCCCTTTCCCCACCTTTTCTTTCTCTCCTTCCCTGTTTTCGAGTGAGTGTGTGTCCTTCTGAAGGCTCTCTTTATTTGCTTTGCCGCCTTAAGGGTACGTAAGGTCAAGAATTCTAAATATCTATCACCTTTGCCCTCGGTTTAGAATATCATTCTTTTGCAGTTATAAACAACTTTTACGACTAGCACGTACTCTTAACTTTGTTTAAAAGAATTTTGTTTGTGTATTATTATTTTTTACTAATAAAAAAATGTAAAAAAAAATTGACTCAATATATATATATCATCTTTGGTGGCACGTACGGGTACGTACGTAAAATCCATTACTAGCCCTCCTCTTGTGCTTAACTAGGACTTGCTATTCTTTTAAGGTCAAACCATTAGTTAGAAGAGTTAAGAATAATACCTTAAACTCGCAATCACCAATGCACTAATTGATGTTTTTGATGTGTATTAGAAACCTTGACGTTTCATAGACATTAAATACATAAATGGGATCATGAGATTTGTATGATTTCATCATGCTAGATTCTATATTGCAAAATTAAGTGTGTACCCAAATTAACGAATTGATGATGAAGATGCCATAGCTTTGTTGTAGAATGTAAATGATCGAGTTTGGTTAGATTTCCCTCTTTTGGCCTTAGTTGACAGCAAAAGATTATGATGGATTTATTGACTTTTTGTCACTATATATATATATATATATACACGAAAAGAGAGAAACCTGACTACTCTCAGGATTATTCTACTTTGTCCAAATTAGTTGACGTATGGAATGACTAAAAATATTAAATATCAAAAATATTCTTACCTTGAAAACACTGCACGCACATTTAAATAAAATCCGGGCGGATTTCATCTATGATGAAATCCGCCCATAGAGTGTGTGTGTGCAGTAGGCAGACTTCATCTGTGATGAAGTTCGCCTAATAGTTTTTCGATAAATCTATGCGTCAACTTTTTTCGGGCACTGTAGCACGTCTCCTACTCTCACTATAAGAGTTTTAATTTTTTTCGACGATGAAAAAATTATAGGAAAAAGTTAAAAAATTGCCGGTAAAAATTTTACCGGCGATAATTATAATCACCGGCAATACCCATTTTCCTCATAGTGACTTCATGCAATAATTGAAACAATTTCTCCCATCAAGATAACTGTCCTTCCACTACCCCTATTATCCTACTAATTATGGACCACATAATCGAAAATATATTTTATATTCTCTCATTTAACCCAATTACTATATATATAAATATGTGTATATATATATATATATGTAAGTGCAGGGAGCACATATTCTTTTCTAGCCCTGACTACCAGCAGGCCAAGAGATGGCTAGGTGACAAGTATAGGGGCATCAATTCCTTATGGAGTGTGCCAATGGCAAGCAAAGAGGATGGATGGTGTCACTAAATTCGTCGATTAATTAAGTTGCTTTTGGGGTGAGAACACAATGAGGAGAAGAATTTGGTTATATTCCAAGAGGACATAGAATATTTTTGTGCCTCGCTTCTCTTTCTATCTTCTCTTTGCTTTTGTTCAATGCTCATGACTCAGCTTGATTCCCTCCCACTAGTCCTTTGTGGGAATATATAGCTTGTAATATATATATATATATATATATCACAAGTGAGGTCTTGTCACTTGTAGTTAATTACTTGAAAAAATCACTAAGTAAGTGGTAGAAAAATTAAAGTTATAATTTATTCCGTCTCTAAATTACAAAAAGAAATTCATCTCTAATTTCGTATCTAAGTGTGAAAAAGGCATATAATTATGTCTCTAATGGCCAAAAAATCCATCTTTGTTGAAAAACAACAAATTCGTATCTAATTTCATTACTAAACTTTAAAAATAATTAGCGGTGAAAGATTTTTCATCTCAAAATGTATAAAAAATAATTTTGTATTCTTTTAATATACTTTTTTTATAGAGACATATATTTCCATCTTTTACTCAAAATAGTAACTTTTCTATAGAGACAACCTTAGAGACGGAGTAGTTCCATCTCAAAGTTGTAATTTTGTATGATAGGCGGGTCTATAAATAGAATATTTTTGTCTTTAAAGGTAAAAGACTAATTTTTTAATTCTTTTAAGAATATTTTTTTTGTGTAGAGACAGTTACATTTCTGTCTCTATTTTTAAAATAGTAGTTTTGACTTGAGACAGATTCCTAGAAAAAATTCTTCGTCTTTATATTGCAAATCCGTATGAAAAAAAGGATTTAGAAATATAATATTTTCATCTCTTAAGACAAAAAACAAAAACAAAAAATTATTTTTTAATTTTTTTTTTGTATATAGACCGAAAATAAATCGTCTTTATTTCAAAGGCGGACATATTCGATCTCCAAGACCCAAATCTATCTTAGAGATTGAGTTTGACCTTACCAAAATGAAGAGATTTGGGTGAGTTATAAAATTTGTCTTCAAATATATTCATTTTACCCTTTTAAGAGAATTGATATAATTTTTAATGCTTTTTGCATCCTTATAAAAACTCTTAACTAAATTTCTTTCTTTTCTTTTCTTTTTTTTTTTGTTAAAAAAAATATATTTTCATACTACTCTCATATGTAATTATAAGTTATACTCAAATTTATTTCTAAAATAATATATTTTTCATAGATAATCTTTTTTTAAAAAAAAAAAAAAAATACCCAACTCAATTTGATCATAGTTTATTAAAATATTTGTTCTTCTTTTATTTTTCATAATTTAGTAAAACTGTTTTTGTAATATTTTTTAAATAACTAAATCTTTATTCGTTTAATATTTTAACACAACTTAACTTGATCAAATCATATAAAGATTTGTTAAAATATACTTTATACCCAATAAAAAAATTATATATAACTTAGTTTTTATATATTTATATATAATTATAATTTTTATATTCTTTTTAGTCATTAACATTTCAATACAACTCAACTTAAGTCTTTTACCAAACACTTTTAATTAATCAAACTCACCTTATCTTACCTTATATTATATCAAGGGCAAACACTGTTGAGCGAGGGCCCATCTCGCTCACTAGCTTTCCTCGGAGGTTCATGGCCACTCGGGCCCTTCCTGCATGCAAACTTTCCCCGGAGGCTCGTGAAAGGCAATGATGTGAGTGCTAGTGGTTAGTGGTAGATGCAAGGAAAAAAAAACTGGTTTTTAAAACTTCTTCAAAAACTAATTAAATAAGCGGAAATGAATCGTTTTCTTTTCTTGCATGACACAGTGATAATAACTATATGTACATATTAAAATTGATACAAAAGTTAACTTAAAAGGGCAGAGGGTGTAAATGAATTAACAAAAGCATAACACAAAATGCAACATGGTTTAGCCTCAATCACTTAGAGGGTGTTTGGCTAGTCGGTTTGACCGCTTATAAGTTATGTAGCGTTTTTCTGTTAAGTATTTGGCAATATTAGTTAACTTAAAAGTTATGTAGCTTAAATGCAATGGCAATAGCCTTTGAAAAAAGTTGGTGCCCCAAACTTTTGTAAAAACACTATCAGCAAGTTATTGGGTTGACTAAGTAATTTACTATTTGGCCATTATCGTCGCTATCACTGTCGCCCCTTTCTCCATAACTGTCGTCGCCGTCATCCAGTTGGGCTGCCTCATGTTGGGTTGCACCATCGCCAGATCTGCTTCCAGATCCGCCACCACAAGTCGCCCAGCACCGTCGACCCTCCTCCATTATTGTCGTTGCCCTTCCTCCATAACCCACCACCATCATCGTCCAATTGGGCAGCCTTAACCGCCTCGTGTTGGTGGGTCGTGCCATCACCAGATCTGCCGCCACAAGTCGTCTTCTGTTTGGTTGGCGCCTTCACCTCTTGTCGCTTTCTGGGTCTCCTCCTTGGTCGCACCATCGTCGCCGGGATTCATCTCCAAATCAGTCGTCGCCATTATCGTCGTTGGTGAGTGTTCTCCTTGGTTGCGCCATCGCTTGTAATTTTTTGCATATATATGTTTCTGTAATATTATTTGTAATTTGGAATTTTGTGATTAATTTATGCAAATAATATGTTTTTGAGAGGATATTGTGATTTGTGATTAGTTTATGCAAATACTATGTAATATGAATTTGTGATTTTTTAAAATTTTGTGATTACTTTCTTATCTTATTTGCTGTAATTTTTATGTTCCATTTCTTAGGGAAACAAATACTAGATGTTTCAATTTATGCATGTCTCTTATGTATAATAATTATCAACATGTAATTATAAGTATTTTATAATTTTGTAATATATATCAAATTTATGGACGAAACAAATAAATATTTTAAAAATAATTTATTTAAATATTAATGCTTTAAATGTATTAAGAAAGTATAAAAACAAAGAATTTTATATAATCTATCAACATATATATTTAATATTTTTATGAAGTAAACCTAAATTTATAAATATAAAGTATTGTATTAATATATTTTTTAATAATTATGTATAATTTATTAACTTGTAATTTCAAGTATTTTATCAATTAGAAATTAATTTATAATTTTTTCTATAAAAATAGTATTTTTATAAATTTTATTTGTATTATTCAGCATCATGTCTATTTTAGTCTTTTTGTCAAGTTCTGACAGCTTATCAACTTTTACAAACCAAACATATAACTATTAACTGATACCTTAAAAACACATTTATCCAAACACATTATTGATTTAAACGCTACACAACTTTTATACTAAAAGTTAACTAGCTTAAAAGCTTTTCTAAAAAACAATAAGCCAAATAATCTCTTAGTCCACTACCTTTGTTCAAAATCAAGGATTTTGCAAACACACTCACAAGTGTATTATATTATCTTGTAGTTTTTACGGACTCAACTACAAACCTATGTAGTTGGCTTTTTACAAAAAGGCTCATCTACAACCATTACATTTTCATAAGATCAAGCATAAGTTATCACACTTGGCTTTTTCCACTTGACTCAGCCAAAACCAATACATTGCCTTTTGACAGGATTAAGCGTAACCTTTACAAGAGTTTCACAAATGATGTAAAGAATTTCTGAAGAGAAAAAAAATATATGAAATACAAATTACAAGTGTTCTCTTAAGCAAATGAGAGTTTACAAACTTTTAGAGATCTCACAAAGAATAGAAAGTGTAAGCTCGTGAGAAGCAGGAAGTAGTTAAAAGAAGATTAAAGTTCGATAGAGTATACGTGAGTAGTTCTTTTAAACTTCTTCAGGAAGCTTCATCTCCTATTTATGGATTTCCTACTTTGAATGTTAATTGACATAACAGAGAATAATTTGAATGTTTAATTTGTTTCACAACTATTACTTTTTGTCTCTATAAACATTAAACAACATTTATTAATTCATTCAAGAATGCCCATATTGTCTGAAATGCATTAAATGAACTGAAAAGTTAAAACTGACGAGCATTTAATGCGTCCAATGACTATATTTTTCAAAGTTTGATAATAGTTACTCAACTAATGTATAAGATAACTCGATTAATATAGCATTTACTCAATTGGAATTTTCAAGTAATAGATTATCTAGAGAGCTTACTTGACTAAGTTAAAAGCCATAGAGACCTTGTATTACTTACTCGATTACTAGGCTAGAATACACGACTAATGCATGAAAATTACTCGAGTACCAACATTGGTTACTCGATTGCTTTTAAGATCAGAGACTTAGCTAGAGACAAACCAAACTTCACTCGATTAACACATATATTTACTTGATTATTCAAATATATTAGTCAATTGAAAATATGTTCATATTTCACAGCTATAGAAATACTCGATTTTTCAAAAAACTCACTTGAGTGATGAAAGATCCTTAGTCGATTTCATAAGCACCATACTTGATTAAGTTTTAAGAAAATCAAGCTTTTACATAAGATACTTATCGACGTTCAAAATTGGTCGACTGTGATTCGTTTTACCTGTTCTAAGAAATGAATACCAAAAGCGGAAAAAAAAACGCACCAGGGAGATTTGAATGGTTTGGTCAACGCTTCGGCGGCTAGCACCTGTAAGTACTCCGACACCCAAGTAAATAAGGGAAGAAGCTGTATATTAGCAAGTCATAGAGTGAGTGTGTACCTCGGCTCTGAAGAGAGCTAGCTAAATATAGGAGGAGATAATGCCCTCTCCACATGTATTGTGCTTTTGCAAGTGATGAGACTGAATACTGACGCTAGTGAGGTTTTTCAGGTGGCAACATGACGTTGATTGGTCCCTCATTAATGCGGATGGGATCTGAGGCATGTGCATGAATACCCAATAGAGGTTGCAATATGATGTTGCTGCAGACTGACATAGGGCCAAGATGGGACCATCGTGGGCTAAGAGATGGGCCGAGAGAGAAACCAGATTTGGCCCTGACAGTCCAGCCAGAATGATGTCTAGCCCATCATTACTCCACGGTCTTCTCGCTCATGCGAGCTGAATGATCAAGCGATTCTCAAGCTAAATGATCCCGCAATCTGCGAACTAAAAGCACTGCTGGGAGCTCGTTTGGTTCGCGGTCTATGAGCTTAACGTGTTGATGGGAGCTCGCCTAGTTCGCGGCCTGAGCTCAGAGAAGGTGAAGTGTGAGATGGTTCTGACGACCTTGGCCTTGGGCCTATGTGGGCTTCAGGAGACTTGGGTCGGCCTTCAAGGTTGAGTTCAACCCGCTTAGCTCTTTCCAAGAAATACCCATAATAATATCTTACTCAACTAATACAAAACCATACTCGATTATTTTGAAAGAGATATGTAAGAGCTTGAAGTTTCCCAATTTAAAAGAATTTATAAAATATTTTAGAAATCATCAATAAAACATTAGAAGTCATAGAATATATACCACATAAAAGTTTGCAAAAGAAATCAAATTTGTGCTTCCTATTCATTCATAAGAGCACCACATAATCATTCACCAAATTCTTGCAAACATCCCAAAAAGAAATAGAGTTCAAAAGTCTCCAAGATTACTTCCCTTAAAAGTTGTTAAATCCTAATCACTCTGATTCTCTAAAGCTTCTTCTTCCTCAAATCATCTTTTCTCACTTCTGAGCTCGAGTCTTAAAGCAATTGGTGGATGGCATTGTTGACTTGATCTCAGCTAAATCCTTCTCTATCTTATTTTGCCCTTCTTCTGTGCTTTTTGGCCTCTCTATGCTCTATTGTGTTTCTGTATTTTAGATTTTTTTTCAAGGGAGCTATTCCCATACTTTATGATCCCTTGAAATTGAAAAGATTAATTTGTTATATTATTATTTTAATAGCAAAGTTCCATGAATGAAAATAACTTATCTTAATGATTATATCCCGTCAATCTTACCCGAAAAGAATCAGTAACTTAAAATGTGGTGCTATGAAAGGCTAGGCTTTTGCGGCCAAAATTAATTTATCATAAGAAAGTGAGTTTAATGAGTTTAATACAGGACAGATTTAGGAATGGATTTGAGAGAGAGCTAGCTCCCAAATTCGTAGGTCATTTGAGCCCATTCTCTCAAAATGGGTCAGATTTGCAAGACAAATTTGGAGAATGATTGAATGTAGGGAAAGGTTGTAAGTCGTGCTGACCCCTAAATTTGCCATTCGTTTAATATATTTATCCCATGTTTTTATTTTTTATTTTTATTTTTAAAAAAATATTATTACCCCCTTTTTATTTAGTATAAAAAATATTTCTCATTTTCATGCAATTTAACTCTAAATAATAAAAATTTCATAAATTTTTTATTAATAACAAATTTAAGTTCAAAAAGCCCCCACAATCCTCTCTTATTCTATATGTTATGCAAATTAAAGTACAAACCTTCAGAAATGCATTCGTGAAGGATTTCACAGAAGAGGGAAGAACCTCTCGAAACAATTTTGGTGCGCCGCTGTCTGCAACAAGTGTACGGTATTCTTTAATAAAAGGCGAAAGGTTAGTTCGCTCTGGTGCTAACTGCACGACTCCATGATTCCTGAAGCTGAACAGGAGGCAAGCTCATTATGTAATAAAATGCAGACAGCTTGGATTCATAATGGTTGATGTGGGGATCGGACATGTTCTCTTTTTATTCTTCTTCTGTTATAGATTCATATTCTCATCTAACCCTACTGTCTTAAAGCTATCTCTAATCACTGTATCTTCACATTGGAGAGGAGATAATTCAAAATTTTCAGACTTTCTTACCCAAAAGAAGCAACGCATCCGCAATTTGTTATTTAACGAAAAATCACTACCAAATCCTTAATAATGAAATTTTAGAACCATAGAGGACTGACCCAAATGGGAATAAGTACAGTTACTAAATACTCAAAATAAAGACTTTCAAACTATATTTTTGGAGCTCAACCCCAATGGGAAGAACTCCTCCAAAAATTGGCGTATGCCGCTATCTGCAGCGAGCACACGGTATTCTTTAGTAAAAGGCGAAAGAATAGTTCGCTATGTGCTCACTACGCGGCTGCGTGATTTTCCCAGTTCACTTCGAACACTGTATATAGCGTGCCCACCTAGGCGAGTTGGCCTGCATGGGCGATGTGGGACTCGGGCATTTTTCCAATAGATGACGAGTCCAATTTAACTGAGAGAACCAGCAATGCAACAGAACAGGCGCATCGTTTGGGCACTAATTGAAGGCTGTGATTTGTATAATATGATGATGTGCCGGCTAGGACTTTGCTTGGAATATTTTTTCAGAGGCCAATGCCCAGCTAACTAACTAGGAAGTTCTCAACGATTGATAAAATCATTTCTCCTGGAGTGATAAAATCATTTTTGTTAATTTTTATCATCAAAGTTTATGTCTTTGGGTTCACTTATAGTTGTGGTCCAAATAGTTGGGAGTTAACTAGACTAAAGGGCAAAGCAAGGGTAGGTTTGCAATCGAACCGAGCCAAGCCACCTGAACTGAGCTTGAGCTCAACAAGGGCTTGAGTTCGGGCTTGATAAGCTTTTTGCTATACTCGAGCTTGAGTTTGTCAGAATTATATGTAAAAAAATCTAAAAATCTGATATACAAATAATCAAATATATAATTTTAAATTGAACCTAATAATCAACAAATCCCAATAATAAACTAAGTATTAATTGATTAATCTTCAAGTCAAAACATATCGTATTATCAACACATTTATTGGAAAGAATGTATTAAAATTTTGGATTTAGTTTCTCATAGTCAAAACATTCTCAAAATCAAACTAGACAAAATTTAATGATATTATTATAATAATGTGAAGTTTGATAAATTTATGTTAAATAATATTTTTATAAAGTTATGAATAAATTTATTAACATATTTATAAATGAATATATTCACGAACTTCTAATCGAGCTAGTTGAGTAGGTTTTTTCTAGCCCACACTACACCAAGATACTGCTGCCAAAGTGCGTTCATGTGACAAATGCCAAAGGCATGCCCCATTACCTTTCACTCCCTTAAGAGTCATTCAGCCCATTCTGAGTTGCTTCTAGTTAGTGAAGATTCTTGCTCATGGCTATTAAGTACTTTACCAAGTGGATTGAGGTTGAAGCACTAGATACCATCATGGAGAGAAAAGTGAAAAACTTGGTATGAAAAGATATAATCTACCACTTTGGCATTCCTCGAATCATTAACACTAACCACATAACACAATTTGATTCTAAATTATTTTGGACTTTCTGTTAAAGGTAGAAAATTCACCTTTGCATGGCTTTCGCTATGTTTTAGCAATAAAACTATTCTCCACGGCCTCAAGGCTCGACTTGAAGAAGCTAAAAGAGCTTGGGTTGATGAGCTCTCTACAATCTTATGGGCCTTTCAACCTCTTCTATAGAACTAAGGCATTTATTCTAGTCGAGGTGGACATGCAATCCCCATGGGTGATGGCATTTGAAGAGCAATCTAACTCAAAGAAACTGGGCAACAACTTTGATTTGATTGATGAATTGAGAGATAGAGCTTCCTTCTGATTAGCGATGCACCAAAAGTTAATTGCAAACTACTACAACTCTCATGTTCATGACAAGTTGTTGCAACAAGTGTTAGTGATAATGCCCTAAATGCTAGATTTACATTACATAGGATGTATGTGAATAGCATTGTTGCTTGTTATTGATGTTTATATATATAAGGTCATTTCTTCATTCATATCTCTCATTCTCATCTTTATGAATGAGTCCCTAGATTTTTTGGTAAACTTCCTACTCTCAAGATGTTGAGACTGTGTGACCTGGATCTTTAGTTTAGGATTTCTTAAAGGTATTCTCAATCCTTAGACTTGTCAAAAGGGGACTATGATTTGTCAATTAGTGGATTGTCACGTGGGCTACTACTATTCTTTACCATGGAAATGCTAATCGGATAGGGTGGCGAGTCACACACCACATTGCATGGGATACATATAGTAGATATATGGGTGGGTGTTGGAGAACATTCATTGAATGTGACGCATGCAATGATCACATGGCTTTGGGATTAATGATTGGTCGTTGGCTCTCAATTGTGTATCTGGTCCTTTGACCAGAGGTGACATGGTATCTTGGGCATTAGTGTTAGGGATTTGCTGTTGGGTAGACCATTCGGTGTAAGAAGTGAGAATGTTCTAATGTACGCAAGGTAGTTAAAATTGGGATTTTAAGTGGGATCGAAAAAGTGTTCATAAAATCGAATCGTAAGATTTTAGAGACAATTAAAAATACCTTTTAATTTTTATAAATATATATTTATAATAACATAATTTTATAAAAAATAAATTAATATCATTTAATAACCTGATTATTCCTTATTATAACTCAAAAGATGATACTTCCAAAATATAACTCAAAACTAACATGTTGGTATAGGCAATTTAGAGGCAAAATATAGCTTAAAATTCTTTAGAGGATGATTCCAATATTCTCCATTAGATTTAAGTTGTAATTTATACTTGAAGCGTAGAATCATTTGGGGGTCTTTGAAGTGTAAAATCGTAAAATTGTATACCTAAAATCGGGATTTTATAGAATTTTACCCCAAAATTGTATACCTAAAATGGGATTAGTTGATATCAAGGAGTTGACATGTCCTATTGCTACATGGTCGTGAACTTAGAAAGTCACACACTTACCGAGTAATGTAGCAGATTAGTGATCCATTGTTGTTAGTGTGTTCTTCATTAGTGTGGGACATCAATGTTGGTTGCCATATTTGTGAGTACATAAGGATCTATGGTTATGGAAGATTGCTATTGGATAGTAGGGCCTTAGGGGCTATTGGACAAAGTTGGAACTTGGGTACATAAAGCGATCAACCATTTGGGATGGTTGATCGGTGCTCGCATGTTGTCGATTGGTCACGTGTTGTCGATTGATGCATAAGAAAGGTTGACTACCTCAAAACTGGGTGCCTCATGTTGTAGATCGTTTCTTCTATTAAATGCAATGTAGCTTTGTTGCATAGAGCAATTAATGCTCTAATGCAAATGATAAAAGTGGGCATGGGAGAGGGTGAGGTGTGAACGAGGAAGGGGACTATGTTTATGAAAGGGCAAGGCCCAAAAAACCAACAGTTGGTGGATCAATGTGAGGGATATGAGGTTTTAAAATTTTGTCAAAGCAAACACACAATGAAAGCAAAACTCCCATTGCAAAACCTAGTATAAGTCATCCACATGCACTAAATAGCAAAACCATCCATAGGGGGTTATATAGAAATACCTCTAGGACATTTAGTCGTTGTCGGTTGTCCACGAAGCTGCTCTAAGAAGCTCCCACGTGCCTGCAAGTCGTATAACCAACCCACCTCCACAAACGAAGAAGACATAGTCCGTCCATGCCCAAGCTACCACTAGACCCTTCTTTAGAGTACTACTAGGGCCTTCTTGAAGAAGGTAACTCAAGGCTGGTGCGATTCCAACTCCGTAACTTGTTATCTAATAGCTAGAAACCAAGAAGAAAGAGCAAGAAAAAGAGGTATGGAGCAAGAGCAATACCTCAAGCTTGTATGAATGAAGGAAGAACAAGGAAGTAAGAAGGAAGAACAAGTTGTCGAGAGATAGCTTTGAAATCTCTTCAAGCTTCTCAAAACTTCCGGACCTTCAAATACCTCTTCCATTATCTCCACTATAATATATATACACTCACTTCATGGGAGGCTGTGCTCGACAGAAACGATCGACAATATGTTAGAAATGGTCGACAATCTCTTAATAATCAATTGACAATCATGCCTGTAGCTACCTAGAAATATGTATATATTACACTTTACCTTGCTATTATCCAATAATAGTCTTTTCACTAACACTTAGTGAAACCAAGGTCCCGTTAACTCTTAATAGTGTGCCCCACTAACATTTAGCGGCCTCCTATGCCATTGGATCTCATTGGATGGTGCACAATCGCAACCTGCATCATTAACTCTTTTAGTGATGAGGAACACGGATACAATGATAGATCACTACTCGGTGCAATACTTGGTCTATGTGTGACTTTCTAGATTCATAGCCATGTAGTAGACAAGACAAGACAACTGTTTGGCACCGATCGAACATTTTGACCTACTAAGAGGATCTCTCCAAATACCCATAGCATCCTAAAATATCCTAAATATCCCCTAACCTGGACTCAGTATGATCCTAACGACAATGAAGTCTAAAATTCAAATGAACCTATTAAGGTTCTTTAATTACCGTACTCTTTAATCCTTCTATTGATTAACAACCCAACTGAGTGAGAGTCATACACTGATTAAATTCATAGGACTCGGTGACTATGCCAAATCTAGTATGATGTGATTAAGGTAGCATCTTAGAACAACTTCCAACATCAGTAACACTTTACCAATCATGCTCACCCTAGCTAGGGATTTACTAACCATAATCAACTAAGAACACATAGGATGTTCACCCCTATCTAATGGAGGACAATGGATTCTATTAGTGAGCATCTACCTCCATACACCACTTCCTGAAGGCCATACAGAGAGCATTCCTACCTCTTGCTTCGGATGGTTCTGCTCAAAGTTAAATCTCCGACACCGATGCATAAGATAACTCTATCACCTTCGGTCAAAGGACCAAGTACACAATCGAGAATCAGCAACTGATCATTAATCCTTTAAGCCATGTGATTTGTTGGAGGAGTCACATTTAGTAGATGTTCCATTAACATCCACCCACATGTTTACTATCTACATATCATGAAAGATGGCATATGGCACACCACCCATACTCATTAGCATCTCATGCTAAAAATGGTAGTAGCACACATGTTGGTTCGTAATGGATAAATCATATTCTACTTCTGATAAATCTCAAGACCAAGAATCTCTTGAAGAAATCCTGAATTAGAAATGTATGTCATATCATTCTTTAACATTTAAAAACTAGATCTCTACTAGAAAATCTAGGGACTCATTTATAAATGAAACGGAGAATATGAATAAAGACATGACCTCATATATATAAAAAATATATATATGTTAAAAGATTACATCATTAGTGTCAAACACATACATCACATGTAATGTAAATCTAGCATTTAGAGCACTAACACTAACAATCTACTATTTCTGCTATTAAAGGTGACACAACTTTGTCTCATTAGAGCAATTAATTCTTTAATGCAAATAATGCAAGTGGGCATGGGAGAGGGTAAGGCATGAATGACACTGTAGAGGGATTGGGAGGGATTTAAGGAGAGTTTGGTGGATTAGAGGAGACTACTCGAACAGACGAGCAACTCTCCATCTTTTCTCTTCTAATTCTTCTCCCTTTGCTCCTTCATGTTGTTCGTCTTTTTCTTCTTCCTTCTAGCTATGGCTTCTTCTTGTTCTTACTCCAAGATAAGCTAGTGCAGCTTCCATCTGAAGGGAAACGCCAACTATTGTTGTATCAATGTAAGGGTTTAACCGATTTTCAAAAATATTTTCTAAAAACACAAATAAGGTGGTGTAAATAAACATCAAAATCACCTTGTAAGATCCATTTTCAATGTCCATATGCAATACAAGACTAAACCATTCCATAGGGGGTTTAGTATATATACCTTATAACAATTTAAAGGCCAATGAAGAGGTTGGAAACCATTGATGGCAACAACACCTTTCTCTTGAACAACTCCCAAATGAATCCTTTGGTTAGACCGAACCAACCCTTGAAAAATAGGGGGCTTAGTTATTTCACGCTCCTAGTGATGGATGAATCCCTCAATTCACTCTATGTGCTAGCTAGAGAGTGAGAGAGATTAGGCTAAAAATGGGTTAAAAAATAGAGGTTCTCTCAACACTTAATAATCTCACTATTGAATGGAAATAGCTACTCTAGTAGTGAGAACAAAGAGCAATGGAGAAAAGGGGCTAGGGCTTTGGAGAATGAAGAAGAAACTGAGCAAGGCTAAGAGTGAACGTTGTAACAATTGCAAGGCATTCATTCTTCTCATTCTTCTTCCTCCAAGCTTATATATGGAACATAAAAAGCCTTAGAATAACCCAAGAAAGGGTAAAATAACAAGGGACTAAGAAGAGGCAAGAGAGACATGTCAAGGATGCTTGCCTTTCCTTCGATCTCCCTTCATTTACCTTTGCCACGCATCCTTATTTTCGATACAAACACGACAAATCGATCAACAATTCGTGACCATTTGCAACAGAATCGATCGACCTCGATTGGTCAACAGAATTAGTCGACAGCTTTTAAGGGTTGTCAATCGTTTTTCCTCCCATTCGATGAAGTTTGTATAAATTGCATTTAGGCCTGTCATTAACACCTAATGACCCTTTCACAATCCCATGATGAAACCGAGGCCCCTGTTAACTCTTAATGGCATGCCTGCCAACTCTTGACATTTGCTCCTTATTAATTTAATCATGGAACCCAATCCATTAACTCTTAACAATCACGTCATTAACTTTTAATGATGATTTCAACTTTAATCACTTAGTCAACCACCATACCCGGATATGCATGTGACCTTCTAGGTTCACTACTAAGTAGCAATTAACACGTTAAACTCTTTGATGTCAACCAAATATTTTGGTTTATAACAAGAATTTCTCCATCTCTCTGATGTATCTTAAAAGACCCTGAGTAACAATTAGTATTATATCGGGACAATCTTATCAGTAATGAAATCTTACTTCATAATAGAATCTATTTGGGCTTTCGATTCCTATGTACTATAATCCATCCATCGATTATCATTCTGATCGAGTAAGAGTAATGGATAGATCAAACTCACTAACTCGATAGTTATGCTAAAATCGATGTGGTGAGATTGAGATAACACATCGAAACTCCTTTCGATATTATAACACTTTCCAATCAAGTGTACCCTGGATAGGGGTTTTTTCAATCAAGATCGCCATTGATTACATAGGATGTTCACCAACATTGAAGGTCGACAAGTCTTATTAGCAACCACTAGCCTTGATATGTCACTGCACCAGGACCACATAATGCATTTCCCACTTGGTAATAGGATGGTTCTTAGCAACGATAAATCCTTGACACTGACATACAAGACAACTTTGTTGCCTTTAGTCTAAAGACCAGTAACACAATTGAAGTTTGTGGTAGATCATAGATCTTCTTAGCCATGTGATCTATCACGTGCGTCACATTCAGTAGATGTTCCACTAGCATCTACTCATGTGTATACTATATCCATCTCTTGGATTATGGCTTGCAACTCATCATCATTTATCATTAGCATCTCATACTAATCAAAGGTAGTAACCCATGTGTCTGTTCGTACTCAACTAATCAGAGTCATCTTCTGAAAAGTCTGAGGATTAGGAATTATCATCAAGATATCCTTAATGCAAAGGTCTTTAGTCTCATATTCTCAACACTTAAGAATAAGACCTTTTGACAGGAAATCTAGGGACTTATTCATATATAGTGATTAGAGAGTTATGAATAAAAATACCACCACAAAATATGAAAACACATTTTATTATATATGCAAGAATTACATCATTAGTCCAATTATTACAATTTCTAGATGCCATCTAAATCTAACATTAGGGCACCAACACTAACAATCTCCCATTTGCACTAATGCTAATTTACAAGCTATAGTCCTCATTACATCATTGGCTGATATTTGATACCCATCTTCTCAAGATGGTAATCAAGATGAGTTTATGGTAGTACTTTGGTTAGTGGGCCCCCGACATTCTCTAATGATGCAATCTTCTACAGCTACATGTCTCCACGTGCTATGATCTCTCGAATCAAATGGAAGTGCCGTTTGATGTGTTTGGACTCTGGTGAGACCTGGGCTCCCTTGCTTGTGCAATGGCTCCATTGTTGTTACAATATAGGGATATCAACAACTCAATGGACATGACCACTTCAAGTTTAATAATGAACTTCCTCATCCAAATAGCCTTCTTTGCAACATCGCATGCCACAACATATTCGACTTCCTTAGTGGAGTCCGCAGTTATTTGTTGCTTGGAAATTTTCTAACTAATTGCCCCTCCATTACAGACAAATAAAAACCCAAATGTAGACTTTCTATCATCCATATCAGATTGAAAATCTGAATCAGTGAACCTGTCAACATAAAGATCACCTTTTCCATATACTAGTAACAAATCCTTAGTCCTTCTCAAATACTTAAGGATATACTTTACTGTTATCCAATGTTCCAAACCTGGATTGGACTGATATCTACTAGTGACGTTCATGTCATATGTAATATCTGGTATAGTACATAACATAACATACATTAGACTCCCAACAACTGAGGCATAGGGAATCTTTTCAATGCTTTCTCTCTCTTTAGTTGTCTTAAGAGACATCCCCTTAAAGAGATGAATTTTATGCTTGAAATGAATAAAACCTTTCTTGAAATTTTCCATGTTAAACCTCTTTATCATCTTTTCTATGTATAGACTTTGGAAGAGACCTATTAATCTCCTTGCTTTATCTCTATAGACGCGAATTCCCCATATATAGGTCACTTCTCCTATATCCTTCATGAAAAATTTATTAGATAACCACAATTTAATTGTCATCAACATGCCAATGTCATTCCCCATCAAAAGGATGTCATCCACATACAAGATTAGGAAGGCTCACACACTCCCACTAACTTTCTTGTATATACAAGGTTCATCTGGATTTCTAATGAAACCAAACTCTTTGATCTCATTATCAAAGCGAATGTTCCAAGACCTTGAGGCTTGCTTAAGACCATAAATAGATCTTTTAAGCTTGCACACCTAATTGGCATTGGAAGACTCAAAACCATATGGTTGCTCCATGAATATATCCTTTTCAAAATAACCATTTAGGAAAACTATTTTGACATCCATTTGGAAAATCTCATAATCGTAGTGTGCTGCTTTGAAGGTCTGCACCTTTCCATCAGGACCAATCTTTCTCTTATAAATCCATTTGCACCCTATATGAACTATTCCTTTAAGTGGATCTACTAGAGTCTAAACTTGGTGGAAATGCATAGATTCCATTTTTGACTGCATAGCCCCTAGCCATTTCTTAGAGTCAATGTTTGACATCGCCCTCTTCATAATTGGTAGGGTTAACATCTTGACCATTATCTCCATACAAGACCATTTCTTATATCTCTTCCATTACGAATCCATATCGTTCTAGAGGATGAGATATTCTACTAGATCTATGTGCCTCATGTGGAATGAAAATACTAGGACCTGCTTCTTGTGAATTAACTACTTCATTGGGCTTGACTTGTGGCTCAGAAGACACCTCTTCTAGTTCCACTTTCTTCCCAGTGCTGCTCCCTTGAAGAAACTCTTTCTCCAAGAATGTGGTATCCCTACTAACCAACACTCTTTGGTTACTGGGAAAATAGAAATAGTACCATTTGCAATTCTTAGGGTACCCCACAAATCTTCATTTGCTATAACAAAATTCTAGCTTATCTATCTTGGGTTTCTTAACATAGGCAGGACAACCCCATATCCTAAGATGCTTAAGACTAGGTTATCTTCTAGTCCACATCTCATATGGTGTACTCTCCACAAACTTACTTGGAGCCCTGTTATGGAGATAGATTACAGTGCATAAAGCATAGCCCCACAAAGATAATGGTAGATCAGCAAAGGCAATCATTGATCGTATCATGCCTAACAAAGTACGATTTCTTCTCTCAGAAACACCATTTAACTATGGGGTTGCAGGAGGAGTTAACTGGGATATAATGCCATTAGCTTTGAGGTACTCATTGAATTTTGTACTCAAGTATTCGCCACCTCAATTTGATCAAAGTATCTTGATACTCTTTTTGGTCTAGTTCTCTACTTTAGCCTTAAACTCCTTGAACTTTTCAAAGGATTTAGAGTTGTACTTCATTAAGTACACATAACCATACCATGACAAGTCATCAGTAAAGGTTATAAAGTAGTGAAAACTGCTTCTTGCCATTATGGAGAACGATCTACATACATATGTGTGGATTAACCTTAATACTTCATTGGCTCTCCCATTTTGTCGAACAAATGGTGATTTAGCTATTTTCCCAAGGATATAGGATTTGTAAGTTAGTCCTGTTTTAGAACCTACTAGATCAATTAATCCTCTTTTGGTCAATTCGCTAATCCTTCTCTCATTAATGTGGCCTAGTCTAAGATGCCATAAGTGTCTAAGATCAACACTGTCATCACAAGAATGCTTCCTACTACTAGTGGATGCAATATTTACATCCCTCTGTCCGACAACTCTAATATATAAAGACCATTCACCATAATGCCCATGCCAACTACATCATTACCATAATGAATATGATATGCATTAGAAGTAAAAGAAATTTCATAACCATCTCTTACAAGCTTTGGAATGAACTCTTCATTCTGAAGAGCATTAGGTAAAAATAAACAATCTTTAAGATTAAGTACATGCCCAGAATTGAGAGTAATAGAAGTTGTCCCTATAGTTAATGGCTCCACCAGAGCTCTATTCCCCATTTCGAGAACAACTTCCTGCTTCCTAAGTGGCTTACTCTCTTCGAGATCCTACAAGCAAATACAATTATGAGAAGTTGCACCTAAATTAAGAATCCAAGATATGGGAGAATGACCAATCGCATTGATCATCTCAATAACATGGCATTGAGCTCACGTTTTTATGAAAATGAGGTTTGTTCTTTGTCTAGTGCACCATTCTTTGATGGCACCAATTATGCATATTGGAAAACAATGATGGAAGATTTTTCAATTGCATATAGTCTTGATTTGTGGGAAATAGTTAGAGATGGTCCATATGTCCCTAAGGAAAAGGTAAAAAGAGGAGAAGTAGAAGAGTTAATAGAAAATAGTAGAAATAAGTACACAGATGAAGATAAGAGATTAATTGCTTTAAACGCTAAGGCTAAGAGTGCATTTCATTGTGCTTTGAGTAGATCTAAATTTAATCATGTATAGTGTTGTAAATATGCTTATGAAATTTAGAAGAAGTTAAAGTTAAAACATGAAGGTACTAGTCAAGTTATAGAAACAAAAATAAACATGTACATACATGATTTTGCATTATTTTCTATGAAACCTAATAAATCTATTTTTGAAATGTATACTCGCTTGACTGATATTCTTAACTCTCTTGAGTTTCTTGGTAAATCATTTTTAGATTTTGAAAAGGTGCAAAAGGTTCTAAAATCTCTACCGGAGGCATGAGATCTAAAGGTGACAGCCATTCAAGAGGTCAAGGATACCAAGAAGTTGTCACTAGACAAACTAATGGGTTCACTAAAGACACATGAGCTCACTCTCAAAAACAGGTATAAAAACAAAGAAGATTCCTTAAAATCTAAATTCATTGCTTTACCTGTTACATAGGAATCCAGTGGAGAGGAGGATTCCGAAGAGGAGATTGTCATGTTGTTTAGGAGGCTCCAAAACTTTATGAAAAAGAATAAAAGGAGTTCTAGCAAGACTAAGCCTGTAGAAGCCTCAAATGAAAAGAAAGTGGAGGTTACTTGCTACAAGTGTGGCAAGATTGGACACTACAAGTTCGAATTTCGCAAATCAAAGAATGATAGATCCAAAGGAAGGAGAAAGGAAAAGAAGAAAGATAGAAAAGCATTCAAAGAAACTTGGGATGATTCTAATGAATCTGAATCATCTCCATGCGATAATGAAGAAGAAAAGGCCAACTTTTGTTTGATGGCCAAAGAAGAAAAGAACTCATCTTCCACAAATGAGGAGGTAAACTCTTCTGAATTGGATGCATTATTAGAAGAGTTTGATTTTCTATTTAAAGAACATAAAATGGCTATTAGAAAATCAAGGAGCTTAAAAGAGAAAAATGGTAGATTAAAAAAGAAAGAGGAAGAGTACATGAAAGATATACATGAGTTAAACTCTAAAATTAGGAAAATGAACCAAATGAAGTGTGTGCATTAAAAGATAATATAAATGAATTGCATGATACTATTCGTCTTAGGGAGCATGAATGTATTGTATGCTATCATTCTGAGTTACTAAATGAAATAACATGTTTAAAAGAAAAGAATGAGCACTTGGAAAAATCATTTTTAAAATTTTCTTTGAGTTCTAGCAAATTGGATTCTTTGTTTGCATCTCAAAAACCATATTTTGAAAAAGCTGGTCTTGGCTTTGACCCTAGTAAACAAAAAGAGAAAATCCAAAAAATCTGGTTCTTCCACTCATCTTACTCATTCTAGGCGTTTGCATCATGCTAGAATCATTAAAGGAGCAAAATATCTTCCTAGAGCTAAATATGCAAAACTAGCTAGAACTAGAAATAATAAAGTGGTTAGAAGTAGGAGTTTTTGGATTCCTAAGGGTATAAATGATCAAAAAGCTAAGGAACATATCTTTGATACATATGGCTATGATTTCATGTTCTTTAACCCCCAAGGACCCAAAGTTTGGGTACCTAAGGTTCCTTGATTTGATCGATAGGTGTGCTTGAAGGACAAAGGCACTTCAAGCCAATGGTTGTTGGACAACGGATGCTCAAGACATATGATCATAGATGCCACCTTATTTTTGTCTCTTAAAGCTAAAAAGTATGGAGGTAATGTTACTTTTGGCGATGGCTCAAAGGGGAAAATTATAGGCATTGGAAATGTGGGTAATCCTTCTAAACTCATGTTTGAAGATGTCCTATTTGTGAGTGGATTATCCTACAACTTGCTTAGAATAAGTCAATTAATTGACAAAGGCTACATAGTTGCGTTTGAAGGTAATGAGTGCTTGATTAAAGATTCTTTGAATAAGATTGTTTTAAAAGGCATTAGAGAAGGAAACATTTATGTGTTAAATCTGAATTCTTTATGTGTTAATGATGCTACATGTCTTGTTGTGAATGATAACTCTATGGATCTATGGCATAGAAGGTTATGTCACATTAGCACATCTACTCTTTCTAAACTAATAAAGAAAAATCTGATTAGAGGAATGCCTAAATTGAATTTGAATGATGTGCATATGTGTGATGCATGCATTAGAGGAAAACAAGATAAAGAGTCATTTAAATCAAAACAAGATGTTACCACAACTAGGCCATTAGAATTACTTCATTTAGATTTGTTTGGTCCTAGTAGGGTTAAAAGTTTTGGTGGTAAATCATATGCGTTGTGATTGTGGATGACTTTTCTCGTTTTACTTGGTGCTTGTTTATTTCTCATAAAAGTGAGGCATTGATGTTTTTGATAGTCTAATTAGAAAACTACAAAATCAACAAAATGCATGTGTAATTAAGATTAGGAGTGATCATGCTTGTGAGTTTGATAACTTTGGTTTTGGTGATTTATGTGATAAATTTGGTATTTCTCATAATTTTTCTGCACCTAGGTCTTCACAACAAAATGAAGTAGTTGAAAGGAAAAATAGGTCATTACAAGAAATTGGTAGAACGATGTTAATTGAAAGTGGTTTACCTAAGTCATTTTGGCTGAAACAATTAATAATGCAGGTTACGTGTTAAACAGGTTGTCTATTAGAAAAGGGCTAAATAAGACACCATATGAACTTTTGCATGGTAAGACACCTAAAGTAGATTATCTTAGACCATTTGGGTGTAAATGTTACATTTTAAACACTAAATATAATTTGGATAAGTTTGATGCTAAATCTGATGTAGGTTCTTTGGTTGGTTTTTCTTTTACTAGTAGAGCATATAGAGTTTATAACTCTAGGACAAAAATGGTAAAAGAGTAAATTCATGTAAAATTTGATGAAGCACTAGCTAAGAGTTCGAATCATGAAGAAGATGAAGATGTAGTTTTTGAACCTAAAGTGGAGTCTAGTTTAAAGGAATCTAAACCTAATAACATGGATTCATATATAGAAGTAGATAAATTGGAAAATGAGACTCACTTAGAGTTGCAAGAAAATAATGAATTGATAGGTCCTTCACATAAGCAAAATTGGTATCAAATTAAAAATAAGCACTAGCATCCTAAAGAATTAATAATAGGTGACATTTCTCATGGTGTCAGAACTAGATCATCTCATGGTGTGCATCCTTTTAGTTCTCTTGCTTTGATTTGTGAAATTTAGCCTAAATGTATTAATGATGCTCTTAAAGCACCCGATTGGGTAATAGCAATGTAAGAAGAGTTAAATGAGTTTGAAAGAAACAAAGTGTGGAGTTTAGTTCATAAACCTGAAAATCATTCTATCATTGGTACAAAATGGGTTTTCAAAAATAAAATGGATGAAAATGGAAAAGTGGTTAGGAATAAGGCTAGATTAGTGGCACAAGGGTTTAGTCAAGAAGAAGGAGTAGATTATGATGAGTCCTTTGCACCGGTAGCTAGAATAGAAGCTATTAGGTTGTTAATGGCATTTGCATTCTTTAAAGGTTTTAAATTATATCAAATGGATATTAAGAATGCGTTTTTAAATGGCTTTATTCAAGAAGATGTTTATGTGAAGCAACCCCTTGGTTTTGAAAATCAAAAGTTCCCAAATCATGTTTACAAGCTTTTTAAATCTCTTTATGGCTTAAAACAAACTCCTAGAGCATGGTATGATCGTTTATCAAAGTTATTGCTCGAAAATGATTTTAATCGTAGGAAAATTGATAGTACTTTGTTTGTGAAGCATAAAAATGATGATTTGTTTATTGTACAAGTGTATGTGGATGATATTATTTTTGGATCAACTAATGATTCTTTGTGTAAAGATTTTGTTGATTGTATAAGTGGTGAATTCCAAATGAGCATGATGGGTGAACTAACGTTCTTTTTAGGTTTGCAAATAAAACAAAGTGAGAATGGCATTCACATTAGTCAAACTAAATATACTAAAGATTTGCTATTTACATTTGGGATAGATTTAGCTAAACCTTGTATTACCCCTATGGTTGCAAATACAAAGCTTGATAGTGACATAAATGGTAATAAAGTAGATCAAAAGTTATATAGATCTATGATTGGCTTATTGTTATATCTTACTGCATCTAGACCAACTTAAGCATCTTGGTAAAAATTTTACTTGAGCAAAGAATATCCCTATAGTGACATAAACGTACAAAATTTTACTTATTGTATTTCTAGTAACAACAAGTAGAGAATGAAAAGAATACAGGATAAATTGGTCATATTATTCTTTTATTTAAAGACAGATGTGTTTATTGTTATTTCTAAAATCTCAAGAGATTTTTTACAATTTTATCAAACCTTAAGGATGTTCTTTTTCCGTTTACCCTTGGAATTATGGTAATAAAGACGTTTTTCAAAATATTATTTATATATTTTGCTAAAAGATCTAAATAACACAATAATAAAAATAAAGTTATTTCTCAACTTGATCCCAAGAGCACCTATTAAAGGAAAAAATAAAACACTTAAAATCATGAACTTTTAAGTTATATTTAATTTATACATAATTTTATATTTATATTAAAATTTATTAAAAAATAAAAATTAAACTACAATGATCAAAAGTCATGAGAGTGAGTTTTTATTTAATTTCTAACTTTTATTTAGATGTGATATAAACCACCTTATGATAAAATAAAGGCCTGTTAGAGCAGAAAATCTAAATCTTTTCGCATTTTTGTAATTTTATTTAAAAATTTTAATTTTGACAATAAAGTCCCGATTTGATCAATTGGTTATAATTTTATTCACGATCCGAATCTAATTCGTTGGCGTCCAAGACCGCTGACGTGGCATGCCATTTGGCATTTTAAAACATTTTGAGTGAGCCCCACATGCACATGTGTAAAAACATAATCTTATTAGTATGAAAAATCCAAACATTTTTGCATTCTTACGATTTTATCAAAAAGTTTCAATTTTGCTAATAAGATTTCGATTTGATCAATTAGTTGTAATTTTATCCATGACTAGGATCTGATTGAAGAGGAATCCACAACCTGTTGACATGGCATTCTACCTAGCATTTTAAAATATTTTGAGTAGGCCCCACATGCACATACGTAAAAAATATATAAAATGATATTAAATATATATATTTAACATATATATATGCACAAAGAGAAAGAAACAAGCGGAGGACGATGACGGTGACGAAGGAGGACAGCTATGGTGACTGCTACAACGGTGAACAACGATAGCAACGATCGATCTAGAAGCTAGAGGCAACGATCAATCTGGGCTTGCTCCTGCTCATGACGACGAGGACCGATCTAGAAGATAGATCGACCACAGATCTAGGCTTCCTCCTACTTAAGGCCACTTCACAGAAAGCAACCGACGACCCTCTACTCTTGCCAGCCAATGACGTCCTTTGCCAGTTGCCTCGCCCTCGCCATCAATCGCTTAAGTCAGCCCTATCGATGTTAATAATTCGCCATCAAGCTTCCAGATTCAACCTTCTTTTAGATCAGCCTCCATCGCGACCTCCAACTTCTAGATCGGTCGCCACCTCCAGCCAAACATTGTCGCCTGTCGTCATCACCGTCCTTGTCCTTTGTATGTCTTTCTTTGTAAATATATCTATAACACACACACATAAATATATATATAACATATATTTGATATTATTTTAGTTTTTTTATTTTTTTTACACGTGCATGTGGGACCCACTCAAAATATTTTAAAATACCATGTGGTATGCCACATCAATGGATCGTGGATGCCAACGAATCAAATTCGAGTCGTAGATAAAATTACAATCAATTGATCAAATTGGGTTCTTATTGATAAAATTATAAAAATGCGAAAATATTTAAATTTTTCGTGCTAATAGCTTATTTTTACACATGTGCATATGATATGACCTTCATTCAAAATATTTTAAAATACCAAGTGATATGCCACATTAATGGATCTTGAACGTCGACGAATCAGATCTGGTTTGTGGATAAAATTGTAACTAATTGATCAAATCGAAACATTATTGTCAAAATTAAAATTTTTAAATAAAATAACAAAAATGCAAAAAACAAAATTAAATTTTTCATGCTAATACCCCTAAAATAAGTTGGAAGCTTGACTGATTGTGGGTTCCACAACAACATACAGCCAATTTGATGACGTCTCTTTCCGCATTAATAAGGGAAAACAATTATATATATAAAACCTAACACGTGGGTCTGCCATTGGCTTGATGCGAAGAAAATCACAGAACGAATCACGTGCAATGTAGCCGACGTGCAAGAAAACTGAAGAGGAGATTCGCCACGGAAGCCCTAGCTACGTGTCAAGTGCCGGTTGAGGGAGCGGACGGTAGGTTTCGCATGTGTGAGGCTTTGGCGGCCGTGCCGTGGTGACGTAGGGGTAGTTTTGTCCCAATAAGCCGATATTTAAAAAAAATTATCATTTAATAAAAAGGTTTTCCTGACGAGTGGCTGGAGCGCTCTTTTATACATTCTATTTTTTGTGTTTAAATATTTTTTTATTAGTTAATAAAATATTTGAAAATATAATATATTTATTGTTAACTAATAAAAATATTATAGAGTGTCTTAAGAAAATTCCAAAATACAAAAAAGTTATAGAAATACTCTAATAAATGTAGATGACCAAGAAGAGCCTCCCGAGACGAGAGTTCTTTAGAGTTTTCAAAGAATTTTTGGGACGATCAAGTCTCAGTACTTTAAAACCTAAAAACTCACGTAAAATCTTCTAAATCTAAGTCATCCGATAATTTCAAAGAGTCTTCAGGCCACTCAAAAGATACTTATCAGGATACTTTTGCCGCGATGATGCCTCCGAGCTCACCCGGTGTATCTTTTTCATAGTTAAAAAATTTAGTTAGATATAATTAAATAAAAATAAAAATTTGAATGAATAAAAAAAAAAAAAAAGGAATGTCACTGCCTAGATCAACCAGATCTGGGTGCATTGGGTCTGCTTGCTGCTCGCCCGCCTTGCTTCCACCTGCTGCTTTAGCTTTTCTGCGTGCTCAGTCGCTGTGCTTCCGCCAAGCCTGCACGATGCTTGCTTTATTGAGCCTTGCGTGGTTCGGCTTTCGTTCGTGTGCTTCTTCCAAGCCTCTGTGCTACGACTGCGCCTGTTCCAACGCACCAATCTTATTCTCTCCGCCGCCGCACCATTGCTTCCTATTCTTGCTTCTCTTTTTATATTAATTTCTTCTCAACTCTAATTTCTTCTCTTTCTCTTCATCTCTTCCATATCCTTTTTTAATATTAATTTATAATATCTTCTTTAAAGTCTAATTCTTTGAATTTATTTCATTTGCTTGTTTCATAAAAAATAAATTTAAATTATGTAAAATTTATATAAATTCACACTTTAAGTAAAGAAAATAGTACAAAGTTAAGGCCACAATTAGATAAAAATGGGTATAAAATTAAGGCTTATCTCTTGATTGACTAACCTTTAAACTTACTCGAGTAATGAAAAATTTTATTCAGATAATATCATATATTAGTCGATTAATATTGTGCTAAAATTTAAAAAATTTATCATTATAGAGTATTAAATGTGCACAATTTTGACAATTTAAGACATTTTAGTTACATTTAATGCATTCTAATCATTCTCTCATATTTTTGGCATGAAATTTAAACTTGACAACAAACCAACAACAATTATGGAAGGAAAAGCTATAAAATGGAGGGAGGAGACTTGAGACAATGAATAAGCTTATATGAATATCTCTCAATACAATTCTCGAGCCAAATAAGCTTTAAAAGCGTACATCCTCTATTCACTGTGAGGAAGTGTTCTTATTTTTAAATCCTTAAATTTCTCATTTTTTTTTTGACACTTCTTATTTGAGTGCTACATTGTATAAGCTTCTTGGAGTGATACAACTATATCTTTTCTTAGCTTGTTTAAGTTGTAAAAGTTTGTGCTTGAGCTATTAAAAAGCACATTGTAAAGGTCCAGCTACTCATGGTAAAAGCTGTGTAAAAGGTTTGTGTTTGAGCCATTAAAAAATACTTTGTAAAGGTTCCAACTACTCCCAGTAAAAGTTGAGGTTACAACTTATTCTACAAAAATTAAAATAATTAGTGGACTGTTAAAATCCTTAATGAGGAGGTAAGATAGTGGATGTAAGTAGTTGGTCAAACCAATGTAAATATTGTGTGTTGCACTCTTTGTTTTGATTTAATTTTAGCAAGTTTAATCTCATGAATATTCACTTACATTTGGTTTTTCATATATTGTTTACTTGTAGTCTTATACTCACAACATTAGTTTTCAAATGCATAAAGTGTTTAAAATAGTTTTTGTACAAATATTTCATTAAACCAATAAGTTTTTGAAACACCCAATTTATCACCTCTTTTGGATGTACACTCCTACACTTCTTTCAATATTTTATATTAATATAGAATAAAATATAATATATTAATATATGCAACACCCTGTCTCGCCGAGCCTGCCACTATAAGGGATTCATCGGGATAATTTTTTCGCGATACATAAGATCAACACATTCCGTGTCTCAAAGAACAATCTTCACATGCTTCCGAAATCCCAATAACAAAACTAATTATCATACATAAGATCATTACTTGGCTTAAGTTCATTAGACTTAAGCCAAATGAACTTAAGCCAAGTAAGACACATCATTATGTAACGGAAATAACAAGACTAATTATCATAGATTATCACAATTGTTCATACACATTGTCTTCTAAATCAAGTGAGGATTATAGTACTTGAAAAATATAAGTTGTAACTATCACGCTCGTTCTTCGATGGTCCTCAAATGGCAATACTTTTTTCTCTGCTGCAATTCTCGTCTAGAATGTTTGAATGTTATAGGGGCACAATCCCGATTAGATGCTGAAACATCTAAGTGATGACATAAATACAGATTTATAGAATGCATGCATGATCATGAGCATGACATATACAAATAAACATGTCAACCCTGGAAAACACCTCAAGTATACTTAATCCCCAGGGTGCATAGTGGTGGTCACCCTGGAAAACTCAATTCCACAGCTCCAATGGGATTAACTTACTGATATTCTCAAGAAGACCCCATCCCGACCATTATAACATGACACGATTTTAAACATATCAATGCTATAAAAAACTACACGCCATGCGTTTTTATGAAACAAACTTAATTAACTCATCATGTAACAATGTAATATGCCCAATATGTTGGTAAATTGAAATCATTTTAGCAAAACATTCACATGGAACTATTCAGGATTTGGAGGGTAAAACCACTTACTAACCAATTACGTTCACATGGATCAATCCAAGGGTTGGAGGGTAAAATTGCTCACTAACCAATCACAAGCCAAAATACTTTGAAATACATCAAAAATCAAGTGCTAGATCGAACCACTTACATTAACTTAGCCTCATAGGCTTCCTCGGTATGTGTGTCTTAACCTCGAAATGCATGCCCGGATAATTTTTTGGTTTCAACATGCTCCAATAGCCCCAAATTAATTTCTATAATTTTATGAAATTTTTTAAATTTTTTTCCTATTTTTCCATATTTTTTCTTATTTTCTTTTTTTTTCTTTTTTTTTCTTTTTCTCCCTTGCTTTCCCTGTGCGCGTGAACAACCATGCCCAACCTCCGCACCCCACTCTATCGGCCGCCTCTCGGGCCTCCTCTGTCCGTTGCTGACCTTATTGGCCATCATCTTGGCCACTGTTGGCCACCAACATCGACTCCCTGCTCTCCCTCGATCTCTTTCGATCTCTCTTCCCTCTCTTGACCAAGCTTGATGCCATCGGTTCCTTCTTCACTGCCATGCCTTTTCTCTTGATTTCTCCCTCTATATATTCCCACCACATCTTACTGCATTGGCCACCACTCCTTGAAGTAAACTAAGCCACTAAGCTTGTAGAAGCTCAATCTTGAAGCTTCAAGATGCTGGCCACCTTGCACACAAGTGTGTGTATATATATATATATATAACTATATATTGCACCATAAGATAAGGGAAATTACACATTAACCCCCGCCCCCAAATTTCCTCTTAATTTTACTTGGGAAAATCTATAATTGCAATTACATCCCCAAACCTCAAATTAATTTACATCATGATAATAAAAATACAAAATTAATAACTTAAGACTTAATAATTCAAGACTTACTTGATAAGGATAATTTTGCCTCAGTGTTCTCACCGGCCTATTGTTTCATCCCGAAACCACCTCAAGGTTGATCCTTAGGTAAAACTAGAGCCTCCTTAGGGTTCCGTTGACTACCCGGAGGTCCCCTACATCAATTTAGTTTTTCAGTCTAAACCAAAACTGTACCAAAAACTGTCTTTGACTTGACCATTTTTAGTGTCATAAATCATGTCTTAGAACGCTCGTCAATACCATATCATTTTTTTTTAGATATTTATGCTCCAAGGCACTCCCTACAATCGTTTCAGTACTAATAACTGTAAGAGATTATGTTGGCTCCTAATGATGGCAAATATATCACAAGAAGGGGGGTGAATTGGGATTAGGTAGATTTTCGATAATTTAAAACTTTGATTGTTGGTAGAATACTAGGTTTCGAAATATAAGCTATATGTTTCGAAATAAACCTTTCTGTTAAGTAGGTTTCGAAACCTACTATATGTGTTTCGAAATATAACTTACTGTTATAGCTAGTTTCGAAATATGAAATGTATGTTTCGAAATCTACTTCACTATTTTGCTTGGTTCGAAATCTTTTAACTTGTATTTCAAATTAATGATCTTTGGTAAAGATGATATATATAAATAAGAGTATACCAAAGATGTTTGTATATCAAAGATATGTTTTGTATGTATGTGTATAAGTTTATACTCAAGAAAACTATTTTAGCCTTTGATAACAAATCTTATGATAACATGTGCAATAGGCAATAATGATAAGCAAAAGCTAAAGAACAATTGCACACAAGATATATAGTGGTTCGGCACCCGTCTACTCCACTCCTTCAAACTTACCCACTTGAAGGATTTGCCATCCCAATCACTTTTACTAGTGATCACCACAACAAGGGTTTTACCACGGTTCACCCCAAAACCTTACAAAGTGAGTTTTTATGGGCTCAACTCAAACCTAGCACCAAGTGAGTTTTAGGCTCAACTCAAACCTTAAACCAAGTGAGTTTTAAGGTTAAACTCGAACCTTCGACACAATGAGTTTTAGGCTCAAGTCAAACCTTTACACCACAATGAGTTTTAAGCTAAACTCAAACCTTACAACAATCAAGATAAATAAAGTTTATCTTTACAACCCAATGGAATGTATAGCAATGAATATCTTACCAATGTGGTTGTAAAAACCTCTTAACTTGAGGTGAGGAGAGCTGGAGAGATGAGACTCGATGTTTGCACTTGCTTATCCTCTTTCACATCACAATGCACATCTATGAATGAATGGATCTTCTTTGAATGCTTGTCAAAAGAATGAATTTTGATCATTTGTGCTTGTGTGCGTGTCTCTAATGTGTGCTCACTTGTTCTTGCTTGTTGTCTCTCAGTCAATCTCTTTTTGTCTTCAAATACCTGCTATTTATACCAAAAGATAAAAATCTAGACGTTTTATAGTCATTAGAGACAAGACAGAAAAGTAAGTTTTGAAACATACTTAATAGGTTTCGAAACATACTCCTCATGTTTCGAAACATACAGCCTTTACAGCTGGATATGTACCAAGAGACAGCAATGAGTGGGAGACACAATCTATTCCCCACTAACACATAATAATGATCTCCACTTCAAATTTGAATTTGAATTTTGCAAGCCATGGAGAATGCATTAAAAAATGTTTTGAGAAGCTTTTAGAAAAATATTAAAAATGTAAAGCAAAAAGCATCTCGGATCTCTGTTGACAGAGACATAGGTTTCGAAACATACTATCATAGGTTTCGAAACATACCTCTCTGGAAATGAGGTTTCGAAACATATCATCATAGGTTTCGAAACACACATCTCTGGAAATGAGGTTTCGAAACATGATATATAGGTTTCGAAACATAGTTCAAAACCTGAAACAAATGCTAATACATAGATGTTTCGAAATAGCATATGCACTTTAGAAAACATGAAAGCTTTTCAAAGGGGTTTCGAAACATGCATAGAAACATGACAGATATCAGAATGATTTGCTTGACAGCACAATCCACAGCATGTATACATCACAGCTAAATGTCCACATTTTCTTTTATTTATATTTTACCTCCATTTACTTTAATACATAAATGTAAATAATGAAGTACCCCCTATTTGGATTCAATAAAAATACCTAGAAAATCAAAATCCAAAACAATAAGAAAGTAGATTTTGGGTTTTAGTACAAACTTACGATTTTACGATTTAACCACCTCCAAAATATATACTTTCTATTTAATGAAAAATTCATTAAAAATCGTTTTAGCACTAATGAATGTTAGATATCAAATTACCGGGAGATAGGTTTCTAAAAAGAAAACATTTTCATATATATCTCCTTATAAAGTGCTAACCTTCCAAACTTAGTCAAAAACAGGGTTTTCATTTTCACAAAGTAATATTTGATATTGAAATTGATATATGTTGAAAACCACACACTTGACACATGACTTAGGGATTAAACCAATAGATGTTTTTCATCATTAAAACTAATATACAAAAAGTACAACAACAGATTATACTTAAGTCTCAAATCTTTTGAAAATTTCACCTAAGTCCCAAGTTAAAATTACTCTTGAGTCTTTTGAAAATTCTCGAGTATTACAATATATGTGGTGCCGTCTATAGGAAACTGACAAGAAGCTAAGATCGACGGTGAAGACAGTCAAGTCTACTAAGTGCCAGAAATCAATTGGATAATACAATAAAGAACACCAACCAACACATCTCGTCTGGGAGGCTGAGGGCTGGCTCGTTGATGGGGTCCTCCATTATGAAGTTGTTAGAGGTTGCATATGAGTTTCCACGAACCCTCAACAACCCTAAGATGAATCCTTAAGTGGCCACGAGTACCCCAAAGTCCTCGTTAAAGTGTCACCAACCATTCTTCCCACTAATATATGATGGATCAAGGAAAGACTAGGGCACATTTAGGGCATAACATGTGTAATACCCGAAAATTCCTTAAGGACTCGAGTGTAATTATATTAGGGCGTAAGTGAAAATTTCTAAAATTATAGGGGATAAGTGTAATTTTCCAAAGTTGTGGGAATAAGGCAAATGATAGGGCTTAATTGTTTACATATTTTTATCTTAACCTTGTGTTAATTTTCCTACATAAATGTGTGTTTATATGAATTTTATATTATTTTAATCTCTTTTTGTAGGAACCCGGCAAATGATTTTAATTTGAAGATTTGGGCGTAAAAGGAAAAAAAAATATATTATAAAGTTAATTTTAAAATTATTATCAAAATTAATATTATAATATAAAATAAATAAATGAATATTTTAAATAATTAATATTATAATATAATTAAAATTATTATATTTAATAATATATTTAATATTATATATATTATTTTATATATTAAATTATAATATATATATATAAGTTAATTGGCAGTGAGGCGTGAATGTGGAGATTGGGGCTTCATGTGCTTGTATATATTTATATTATTATAATATTTAAAGAGGTTGGATTTTTGGAATGGCTTGGGGGAGTGCAATTTTGTTCACCCCTTTAACGGGGTGAACATGACCCCCAGTACTTTGGGGGTCAAAACGTCTGTTAGTTTTGACCCCCAAAGTACTGGGGGTCATGTTCACCCCGTTAAAGGGGGTGAACAAAATTGCACTCGGCTTGGGGCGCCCAACGCTTCATATATATACATAATAATAAGATATTATGGAGGAGAGCATATGGAATTAAGAAGGCTGGGGACGACGCAGACTGGGGCAAGGAATTGAAGATCAAAAGAGCGGCGCACAGTCTAAGAAGAAATTATTGGGGAGCTTCTGACGCCACGCAGTGAAGAAGGAGGCTTTGGACGTAGAACAACAATTACACCCAGATCTATTTTAGATCTGGGCAGGGAATTTCTTTCTCCTATCAATTTTAATATTTGTTTTTATTTTAATAATGTCTAGCTAAATTATTTTAGCTAGGGTTTGGATGGATTTTAATTTTGGAATTATGTGATTATTTATTTAGTTTGATTCAAAATCTGATTATTATTTGCATGAGGAATTTATATTATTGCGTTTAATACTTTAAAAGATTGATCACCTTTTAATGATCTAATGATTTATGCATGACTGACTAAATGATTGTTATAAATTAGATCCATAGGCAATATAAATCACATGCTTGACTATGAGATCGAAAGATGATTAGCTCATGTGTGGGAATCGAGGAAGGTTAGTGAGTCAAATTCCCTTCCGAGATTAGAGGTTTCCAAAGAACATAATGCTTATTTATTTCGTTGATATCTGTTTAGAAATCTAGCAATAAAATTGAATTAATAAAAGATTAATATGACTTGAGAAAGCTTATTAATTAATTGAGGAAAATCCACCATCACATGCAAATAATTATAAAATATTGTAAGGGTATTTTTGGTTTTGAATCTAGTTGAATAGATAATTACATAACCCATATTAAATGAAATCTAAATCCTAGTGCATTTATTAATTAATTTTTCTCACAAAGAATTCAGTTTTTCATTTATTTTTATTTTTATTCATCCGATTAATTAATTAGTTCAACTTAGGTTAAATTAAAATTATTTTGGTATTGTGATCTAGTTCTCGTGGGATCGACATCTTTTCATCACTATATGCATATTTGACTAGGGTGCACTTGCCCGAATTAATTGTGCATAAAATCACACATTAGCAAAATTCTAGAAACTTGAGGGCAAGAGGGGTGAAAGTGCAAGAAAGTAGAAGAAAAAGGGAAAAACAATAAAAAATAGTGTGAACATTGCAAAGGGGTTAACGGTCGCACTGTTGGTCACCGACCATCAATGTCTTATCGCTGTTTTAGAATAGGGATAGGGTCATCATAGCCTAGGGTAGGTCTTGCGGTGCAAGACAAGGCTGGGATTGACCGAATGCGCTGTCGGAATTGGCTATAAATAGTCGAGGTTGGGGCAAGGGTTCGTTAATTTTCAGTCGGGAAATCCAAGTGTTCTAGGAAAAATTGAGAGGCTTGGATAAGGGGCTTTTGTTCTTGAAGGGTTAGGGATCATTTCTAGAGAATTTGGTGAGCTTTCGTGTTGATTTGAGGTGGTTTCGAGCTTCATTGAAAAGTCACCAAGGTCATCAAAATTGAGGTTTAAATGGCCAAATCGAGGGTGTGTCAATCGGATTTTCAAGCCAAAAGTTGTCCCAACATGCTCGGGAGGTCAAGTAGAGCAAGAGGGAGGAAGAAACTAAGAGAAATCGAGGCAAAACTAGTTGTCAGTGTCAAAAGGAAAGCCGAAGAAGACGATCAACAACCGGGAGAGTGGGAAGCACGCAAAGCGTATGGGCTACGAGCATGTGTAAGCGCTTGAGGAGGTAAGAAAATAGTAAAAATATGACAAAAGAGAGAAAAAAAAAAAGGAGAAAAAAGGAAAAAAAATGAGAAATTTAGTTTTATTAATTTTTCAAAAAATTTGGCTAGGAAATTATCAGGGCATGAATTTTGAGGTCAAATACGTATTTCGAGAAGACTTAAAAAGCTAAATCAAGGTATGTGGTTTTTCCAAAATTTTTTATGTGATTTGAATTGCCTAGATAAATATTAGTTTCATAAAGAATCTACAAAATTAACATGGTTTACATGCATATAATTGCCATCCATATGGTTATTTACTTATGTTGCATCAGATAATTTAAATAGGCATTTAGCATGAAAATCATTAACATATTGACCAAGACATGCATTGCGGGTTGGGAAGTTACCTTGGTAGCATAGTCACATTTCCCCAAGTGAGTTTTGTCGAAAAACCACAAGAGTCTCCCGTGCCGGGGATGGATTTTTTCGAAAGTGAGAATTTTTGGGATAACTACTTAGGGTTTCGTGTCGGGTGAAAGCTACACTAGGGTGTCGGTTTATTCATGTTCATGCATCATTCATTAATGGAATTTATTTTAACCCTTACTGTAACACCCAGAAAGTTTGGGTTGCTTCGAAAATGGTAAATTTGATAAAAATATGAGTTTCATGGAAGATTAGTATCTAAAAAGCCTGAAAAATTGATCAAATTGACTGCAGGGTATATCTTAGGGCTTAGATACCTACGAAAAAGGGTATGGAGCTAACAAACATCTCAAGACATGATTTTTAGTGTTGAAAGAAATCAGATCAGAGATAATTTTCGGTACAGCTTCGGATCAGGTTGGAAAATTGAATTGTCATAAGGGGCTTTCAAAAAGTAACGGAACCCTTAAAGGAGTCAAAATTTGCATGAGAAACAACCCTTAGATGGTTTCGGGATGAAACAAGGGGGTTTCGCAATCAAAGCATAATTTCAGGCCAAAGTGTAATTTTTGAAATTTCTCAAGGAAGGGTGAAATGAAGTTATTTTTGAATCTTTGGGGGGTCAAATGAAAAGTTTAGAACGTGAGGGTCTCAACATGAATTTTGGAAAGCTTGGGGGCTTTGTGGAAAGGGCTGAAATTGAATTTTTAAACTTGAGAAGGGCAAAAGTGAAATTTTTTGAAAAGCTTGGACAACCATAGCCGACCAAGCTACCGGCCATCCCTAATTTTGACCAAGATTGGTTGAGGGAGTGGGCTGAGGGGCCTCAGGGCTAGGGCTAGGCTGTTCCTTGGCCGACAAATTGGCCGTGTCAATGGAAAACATGACCGAAAAGTGGCCAGAATTTTGGGACACCGTAATCGGGTTTTAAGGACTTGGGTCGAGGTTTTTGGACCGATATAAGGAAAGAGAAGGTGTTTATGGCCTTGGCTTAAACGAGATTGGACATGTGGGGGCTCAGTTTCGAGTATAAATAAAGGTTATGGGGTGGTCGAATTCTTTAAAAATTAATGTCATGAATTCGTGTGTTTGAGAAAAAATTAAGGGAGAAGGATAAGGGACTTTTGTTGCTGATGTCTTGGGGAGCATTTCTGGAATGTTTGGTGAGATTTCGTGTTCATTTGAGCAGGTTTTAAGAGTTTGTCGGAAAATCGGGCCATTATTGGAGCCGGACTGTAATTGGCCGATTTAAAGCATTTTTGATTGGTTTTTCGAGCATCCAAGAGCACCATTATGTTCGGATTGAGGAGATCTTCTAGGAGGTGAAGTCGGATTGAGCATCGAAGCAAGTTGCAGATCGCCGTCGTTAGAGAGGACGACCGAAGAAGGTGAGAAAAATAAGAAAAATAGAAAAAAAAAAGGGAAGAAAAAGGGGAAAAAAAAAGGAAATAATTCTGAAAAATTCCTAGAAAATTTTAAAAAATCGATAAAAATATTTTGGAAATTATTGTGGAGAAAAGTTTGGGAAATTATTTAAGAAATATTTATTTTGTAACTTTTTGAAAAAAAAAAGAATTATGGGAATTAGAAAAAATAGGAGAAAAATTTGAAAAATTTCCAAAAAATTGGGAATATTGTTTTATGAATTATTTTGGAGAAACAAATTGATAAAAGACGGGAGGAAATAATGTTTGTGCGATTTTGAAGAAAATAAGGTTTATAGAAAATAGAGAAAATAGGAAAAAATAGAGAAAATTGTGAAAAAAATAGAAAAAATCAGAATATTGATTTTCCTTGGAAAATATTTTCTAAGAGGTGATTCGTCCAAGAAGTTTGAGGTTTTGCATGACTTTCGAGGTTGACACACATTTCGAGGTATGAGTCAAATTTCTATTCAATGTGAGTGGTTTTATCTCAAATGCTTATATGTGACAAGATTTTCCTAACTATGCATGCTATTCCCCCCAAATTACTAAGTATTATGAAGTTTGCAAACATATTGTCATATTCGTACATGTACTATTGTATCGATAAACATGACTCATCTCATGGCATGACATTGTTGACTTTTTGATATTTGTGCATGGGATGAGATGTCGCCCTGATAGTGTAGCCATAATTCCCCAAGGATATATGCTGGAACAACGTTAGGAATACCCTGTAAATAGGTCGGGACTATTGCCTAGGGTTTCGTGCTGACTGGTTTTCCAGGGAAGTTATACTAGGGTATCTGTTATGTGAGTCCATGCACCACGCATACATGTTATTTTAACCCTTTCTTAGAAGATTCATCTTCTAATGTTGGACATCTATTCCTAGAATATTCCACGTTCCAAGCGAGACGAGTAACCGGAAAGGCAAGGGAGTGATCAAGGCATGAGTATGATGAAAGTTTTTGTGGGTCCTATGCCAAGGCTAGGGCCAGTATTTTAGTTAGTTTTAACTGTTATTGTAATATTATGTTGGATGAAGTGATGTGAATCTATGAATCCTTTATGTATTAATTTGCGAGATCATTAGGTTCTGATTTTGCTTTCGTTTATGATTAAGTTTATTGTTTGCTAATTTCATTTTTTGGAATATTACTCTTATATGATTATGTTGGGGATTTTAGTATGATTCGAGTATGTATATATATATATATATAAATCCTAGTATAAAATACAACACCCTGAAGAGGCAGGGCGTTACACTCACTTAGAAGATTCATCTTCTAATTTGAACTTTTGTCCCTGAAATATTCCACTTTTCAGGTAAATCGAGTAGTAAGAAGGGAAAATGAGTGGCTGAAGCGTAATTTAATTTCAATTCATGATATTTCCTATGTTTGTAACATAGTTTTATATGTTATCTCACCTACCGGATATTATAATTTATTGGTTGTTAAGAACAATAATGTACATTTGTGTTTGTATGGAATTACGATATCCTTCAGGTTTCGATTCTAGCTTCTGCAAGTGTTTAAGTTACCATTCCTTAGTTTACCATATGGAATGTTGAATGTATTTATATATGGGGATTTTATATTGAGGAATTTGTGATGATAGAAAAAAAAAAAAAAAAAGAAATCTCGAGAATAACAGCACGCCACGGAAGGGCAGGTCGTTGCAGTTGGTATCAAAGCCAAAAACATACTTGGAGACTTAGGGAATATTGATAAGGGATTTATGATTTCGAGCTAGGTTTAGAAAATTTTAGTTACGGATACTAATTGAGGGGATTATTTGAATAACAGAATGGTAGGTAACTATCTTGAACAATTTTGGGTGACGCACTGGACACGACGATTAGAAAAGAAGGGACCAATGATCACTAATTTTTTCGAATATCTTAATGTTCCTGAAGATATTATAGAGGACGTACCCTCAAGTAGTTACTATGAACCCAACCTAACGTGTGTTTAGGTTGATTTCCTAATAAACCATCTCGAGGGAGATTGGAGGGCTCTTATAGTAGGGATCCAATAGTTAGGTAACTATGAGTCATTTTACTTCTTTTCTGAACAACTTCGCGAACATGTTGCACAAATATTCAAGAAAGCTATGAGGAAGAGGCGAATCCCGATCAAGAAGAGGATTGGGACCCTAAAGAAATAGAGGAAGTGAACAGTGTTGAGATAATTGCCATCAGTTCAAATGAGGAAGATGATTTGGTTAAGTCCCATGATGATCATGATAGACCAGCAACGGAATTTGAAGATGACTTGGTTGGGAGTGATGCTTGGATCTGGAAGTCTTCTAATCCTTGAGAGAAGAAATAAACTGGAAATAGTAGAAGAATGATCCCCCCTTCTAGTTTTCTTAATGTTTGTATTAGAGAGGAATATTGCTAGTGACGTTTTGGGAACCATGTATTATATTTGAATGGTGGTTTGAGGTTGTAATAAAAATTTATTTTGAGAAAAATTTTCTCCTTGGAATGTGATTTCATCTTGTTTCCCTTACAGATGGTCACTACTAGGTAACGAGGAAATGTGGTTTCTAGCATTCCTAATAGAAGAAATGATGATGGCAGTGATAATAAAGAATATCGCTGCAATCACATTGACAATAATTATGTTGGGAACAACAAGCAAGCCCAGGAATCCATGGTCAATAAGGGATGACTAAATAGGATGGAAAGAGTCTTGGAGAACCTCTTAAATTATGTGACCAGGGAAGAGACAAACGAAAAATGTGTTGGAGCAATACCAAACACAAAGACCGCCCGTGTTTAAAGATAAGGCAAGTGATGACCCTAGTGTAGCCGAATATTGGCTGGAGCGAACAGAGAAGTTACTCCGACACATGCAATGTAACGACATGAAGAAAATCAATTGTGCCACATTTATGTTAGAAGAAGAAGCAAGAAGATGGTGGAAAACCATGGAGCCAGCCCTACAATGATCTAATTTGGGACAAGGGTCGAGGTCATCTAATTCAGGACAAGATTCAGAGTTAAGTTAGGCTCAAACGGTATTGTAGGAAATGTTTAAAGAAGCCTTCAATGCCAAATATTTTCCTTGAAGTTTGAGAGAGGAAAAGAGTTAGGAATTCATGAAGGTGAAGCAAATGGGCGAGATGACGGTAACTCAGTACGATATGAAGTTCACCCAATTTATTAAGTATGTGCCCATGTATGAGGCAGATGAGTGGTAGAAGGCACATAAATTCTTGTCCGGGTTACGGGTGGAATTTCAATAGGCTCTGAGCACTTGGGCCATTGATATGTATGAGGAAGCCTTAAATCGAGCCCTAACTATAGAAAGAAATATGCTACGAGTGGGACTAATGAAGTCAGAGGAAATGAAAGGAAGTTTGGAGCATAGAATGGGGAATAAGAACTTTCAAGGCAACCATTAATGCTTTTGATGTAAGAAGAACCACCTAGGAAGAAAATGTTTGCTGAGGACTACTAACTGTTTCGTATGTGGAGGAGAAGGGCATCTGGGAAGAGATTATTCTGAAAAGAAACACCTCCTATAGGGAACTTGAGGAAAATCATATGTTTTAATTGCGAACAACCCGAGCATATTACACAAGATTTTTTGAAGAGACCGAGAGTTGGACCTATTAAAAAGATAGAGGAAGCTCGTGGAACTTGCTAGGGACGAGTTTTGAACTTGAAAAAAGAAGACGTAGGGGAAGATCCTGCAATCATTCAAGGTGCACTTTTCATATTGGAAACCCCCTGTGCATGCATTAAAAGATCCAGGATCTACACAGTCTTTCATATAGCATACATTGGTCAGGGGAATGGAAATAGAAACTGAATCCTTAGGGTGTCTAATGATTATCTCCACACCTATAGGAAAGACCATGGAAACCACAAGGCAAATTAAGAATTGGAAGGTTAATGTAGGTGACAACAAATTCCAAGATGATTTGATATTGTTAGACATGAATGATTTCAATGTCATCATAAGGATGGATTTCTTGTCTAAGTATGGGGCCAATGTAGATTGTCAGAAGAAAATGGTGACCCTAAGCAATGTCGAAGAAAAACTAGTTAGGTTTTGAGGACAGGATGACCCTGAGAAGAGGAAGATAATTTCGGCACATAAAGCAATAAGACTGATGAACAAAGGAGCATATGGGTACCTAGATAGTGCTCGATTGGTGGACAATGAGGCACCAAGGGTCAAAGTGGTACGGATAGTATAAGAATTCAGTAATGTGTTTTTGGAAGATCTACTTGGATTACCATTACCCAGAGAGATTAAATTTTCTATTGAATTAATACCTGAAACTTGGCCCATATTAATACCGCCATACCGAATGGCACCAACAAAATTAGGAGAGTTAAAGTGTCATTTGCAAGAGCTAACTAAGAAAGGGTTCATTAGACCAAGTGTGTTACCATGGGGCGCACCAGTATTATTCATAAAGAAGAAAGACGAGAGTCTGAGAATGTGTATTAACTACCATCAACTGAATAAGGTCACGATGAAAAATAAATACCCATTCCCACGAATTGATGAATGGTTTGATCAACTACAAAGGGAAAATGTGTTCTCAAAGATTGATTTGAGGTCTGGATACTACCAAATGAGGATTAAGCTTGATGATGTACCAAAAATGGTATTCTAATCTCGGTATAGACATTATGAATACTTAGTGATGCTGTTTGGGCTTACCAATGTGTCAGTCGCACATATGAATCTCATGAACAGGGTATTTCAACCCTATCTAGACAAATTTGTGATTGTATTTATTGATGACATATTAGTGTAGTCCTTTAATGAAGATGAGTATAAGGAACATTTGAGGACAGTGTTGAAGACTCTTAGGCAACAACAATTGTACGCCAAGTTTTAAAAAATGTTAGTTTTGGTTGTCTCAAGTAGCATTTTTGGGGCATGTAATATCAGCCGACGAAATTAAGGTGGATCCAACCAAGATCGAGGCTATTCAAGGGTGGAAACAACCTATTAATGTAACTGAAGTGCGAAGTTTTCTAGGGTTGGCAAGCTACTACCGAATGTCCGTGGAGGGATTTTCAACAATAGCCACACCCCTGACAAGGCTTATGCAAAAGAGAGTTAGATTCGAGTGGACTGTCGAATATGAGAAAAACTTCTAAGAACTTATGGCTAGGATGACCTCAACACCTGTCCTAGATATGCCAAGTGAGCCTAGAGGGTATGTTGTATATACTAATGCCTCAAAAATAGGATTGAGTTGCGTGTTAATGCAACATGGTTGAGTGATTGTCCATGGGTCACATCAATTGAAAAGGCACAAAACGAATTACCCAACACATGACTTGGAGTTGTTAGCTGTGGTATATGCTTTAAAACTATGGAGACACTACCTGTACAATGAGACGTTTGAGGTGTTCATAGACCATAAGAGCCTAATACTTTGAACCTTAGGCAATGATGGTGGATGGACTTTCATAAGGACTATGACTGTACCATTCAGTATCACCTGAGGTGTGCCAATGTGGTGGCTAATGCTTTGAGTAGGAGTGTGCCTACAATTATTGCTGGGTTGATGGCCTGTGAATGGCATTTGTTAGAGGTTTTTAGCTAACTAACGGTGAGTTTAGTGCCGATGAGATCGTCCTTTCTTTTGCTGGCATGACAACTCAACTAGATTTGGTGAATGAGATATGAGAGGCATATGTGGTTGACAAGCGTATACGTCTATGGGTAGATGAGCATGGCCAGCCTAAGAATCTTGAGTTTGAGATATGGGATGGAATTCTCAAGTTTCGGGGGAGGATATACGTGCTTAATATTTAGGAATTAAGGCAAAGGATTCTAGACGAGGCCTACAGAGCTCAGTATATAGTACACTCAGGAGCCATAAAGATGTATAGAGATCTTTAAGAGATCTATTGGTGGTCAGGAATGAAGATTAGTGTGGTAAGAAAAGTAGCCCAATGCAATACATGTCAAAGGGTCAAGATCGATCATTAGAAACCAATAGGGTTAATGAAACCCCTAAATATCCCTGAGTGGAAATAGGAACACATTACAATGGATTTTATGATAGGATTCCCAAAAAGTTGGAAAGGCAACAATGCGATTTAGGTCATTGTGTATAAAGTAACAAAGTTAACACATTTCTTGCTTGCATGGATGGATAGACCAGTATGAAAGTTTGCAGAGTAGTACATTGGAGAAATAGTTAGGCTTCATGGTGCACCAATAAGTATAGTCTTTGATCGAGATTCGAGGTTCACTTTGAAATTTTGGGAGAGCTTACAAAAGTGCAAGGGAACACGATTGAAGCTTAGTATGACCCATCATTCGCAGACTGACGGTCAATTTGAAATGACCATTCAAACACTTAAGGATATGTTAAGATCTTGTGCTTTAGATTTTGAAGGAAGCTCGAAAGAACACCTGCCATTAGTAGAATTTGCATATAATAATAGTTACCACGACAGTGTTGGGATGGCACCTTATGAGGCTTTATATGGAAGAAAATGCCGATCACCAATTTGTTGGATTGGGGCGAGAGAGAGACAAATATTGAGACACGAGCTTGTCTAGCAAATAGGCAAATATTGAGACATGAGCTTGTACCATTCACCTAAGCAAATAGGCTCACATGCTACTCTTAGTGACCTCATTTTAATATTACTTACCTCCTCCCTCACAAACTATATAGGGTACCGTTAAGAGTTCATCAGCAGGTAAGGTCCTTAACTTCTTCTAATGTTTTGGTTTTATTCTCTCTACTTTTCCTTCCACAAGAAAGTATGTCTATTTACACACCAAGCTTCCTTAGTTACTATGTCATCTCCCAACTTTTTATCTATAGTTCACTAACTAACTTATTGTGAGTTCTACATATTCTTTAAACCATTGCAGTTGATAGTCGAGAAACCTTAATACTAGTCCAACACAATTACATTACTCAAAGTCTCCCATAACTATACAATCCACAACCTCTAGCGCTAATCAAGGACTAACTATGCCTTTCCACCACAGTGAAGAGCACTAGGCATCCTAATCCTTCCATCCTGTTTTGCCCAGTCGTTACATTCACCACATATTCCTAAGCTTCATTCACAAACATTGTTGAACTTCTATTTCCATTAGAGCATACAAGAATTGATTGGTTGCACACTCCTAAACCTCCTCCTTTATTACCCATTAAATTCAACTGAGTCATCTATTTATTCTATTCATGATCCAACCTGATACAATGGTAGGATATTAAAATAGTAATTTCAAGACATTATCTTTAACATTTGAAATAAAATACATGCCATTCCTTGCATTACATTAGGCCCTAGACAAAGGAAATGAACGGTCTAGGCCACAAAAGACTAGCTAGCCTCCACAAAACTAAAACAACACCCCCAAGGTCTTTTGCTCTAGTGAGCTCTATACACTACTAACCTAACAACCAACCCCTCACGAGCCATCCCCATCCTTGCCCTTGTTGGTACCTGGAATGGTGAGAAGCAAATATGAGCCACAAGGCCTAACAAGTATATATATAGAAGAAGAGAATAACAGAGCTGGAGAGTGACTTACTCAAGATCTGGACTATAATCAACTTAATGTCATGCTCAATGCATCATGCCATACCATGAATCATAATATCAAATTAGCTATATAAATGCAAGTATGCACATATATGGTCCTTGGGGCCCACATAAGGTACACAATCAATGGCGCCCAAGGTCCTATATAGAAACCTACAACTACCATAAACTAGCTAGCATATCACACCAAGAGTCAATCTCCTAATATCAAGTCCACCAACTCCATAACCACCAAAACCCCTGCAACACCATAACATAAGTAAGAGCCGAAGCTCTAAATATAAACTCGAGATAATGCTCGTGTGACATCAATATCATGAAGCTACACTTCCTTTTCCACCACTCATATTCTCACCATGTAATGAAACACATAAGAAATGCAATGGCTCTTGCAGCATAAACGTGATGGCAAAACCCCCATAAAACCAAGCATTAGGCCATGCTATGCCCACGTAGTAAGTCACACATGAAAAATGCTCTATGTGCATATGCTCGCCTATATTACACGAGTTAGCACTTATAGGCCAACTTTGTCATGTCAATTCTCACGCTTCTCGCACACATAAAGCACGATCCCTATTGAATGCAACCCCTGCCCCATCATCACAACAATCATGTGCCATAACATACATAACCTATCAAGGAAGAAATGCACCTTAAATGCATTTCATATCACATCTCCGAATAGTCCCAAGATTAACCCACAAGCAAGCCCAAATGTGTATATTAGACTCCCCAAGACACTTATTTAAGAAGTGAGTACAATAGGGATTACTTAGGAAATAACTAGACTTTAGTAAAGGAACAAATGCAGAACCAATCGATAACCTTCTAAAAATGGTCGATAGTTCGCCCCTGTTAAGCCAAACGGTCAATAGCTTCCCAAGCACCTATCGACCGACATAATGCTTTGGCTCGAAACAGAACACTGGAAGCATGCAAGAAACACCAAAATTCTTGCATGATCTACATCCTAACAACCAACACACCATTCCCAATGGATTATAGGGTAGAACATACCCTATTTTGAGTTCCAAAACACTTTTACAAAGATAGACAAAGATGGAGAAAGATTTATAATTCTTTCTACATAGACACTTCCTAAGAACTTCTTCCCAAAAGTAGGATGTTTTGGCATATAAACCTCAAAGACTTTTTGATTCATGAGTTTAAGAAATCATAGAGAGATTAGAACTTGCCTTAGTGAGCTTCTCTTTTGATTTCAGCTTGAAAGAATCACCACAAGAGAAGGAGTCTTCAAACTACCCTCAAGCCAAGAGAAAATCAACTAAAGAGGAGGAACAAGATGATGAATCAACTTCCCACTTGCACACAATCCTCTTGAACCCTTAATGATCAAGCAAAAAGGAAAAGATGAAGAAGATTTGGAAGCCCTAGCTTCTCCTTTCCAATCATGTCGGCTCCTTCTCTCTCTCCCAATTTCTCTTTGATTTCTCAAGCCTCACTCTCCCTTTTATACTTAACCCAATTTCCTTAATTATATTTACTTACATAATTCCACACTTAAGCCATAATGCACCTATATAAATTCCAAAAGTCCATAATCTCTCATTCCAATATTCCTAAATACCATAAATCCCATAACATAAATGTATATACATTTTCCCCCACTTTAGACTTTTTTTAAACTTCTCTTGCCTTAACTTTCATCTTTGAATCAACATGGAACCAACTTGCTCATTCCTTCCCACTTATTATTTTTCCCAAATTACTGGGGCATTATAGGTTCTCATGAAAAAAGAACAAATAGACGTAATGACGTTGATTAGACAAGGGGCCGTCATAAAGAAAAGAGTTTCTTAAAATAAAAATTGATTAAATTAGGAAAGAGTTTCTAATTTAATAATTTCTTATATCTGTTGGAGTGATAAATAAGAAATAATATATATATATATATTTGGGCTAAATTGGATTTGGATCAAATATTTTATGTAAACTTATTCTAATTGGATTTGGGCCATGTAATTAATTTCCTAGTTAGACTAGGATAAAACCATTTAATTAATTACTAGTTGGAATAGTAAAAGGCAGGCCCATATCCATTAAGGTTTAGAAAACCCTAGGAGGCCTTACTCCTCTATAAATACCCTTTCAAGGGTTTTCTTTCTACATCGATTTGAAACTGAAATGTTCTTTTCGTCTATACACAAACCACAAAGAGGAGAAGGAACTAGTACTCCTAATCCACTCTCCTCGCCAAAGAATGCATGCCACGTATCACGAGTTAAAGGCCGGACACTTGGACGACTAGAATCCTCAAATGACTCAAAAATCTAAAAGTTAGATTTATTTTATTATGTAAGTGAATGTTTTGATTTCAATGTTGATCCAATCACTGGGATCGGGGTAAAGTTCAAATTTTTGAACAATGCTGCTTGTCTTGTAGCGATCTTGATGTACTTGCACCCAACCTCCTTTCAAATGACTCCTCTCTCATCTTCTTCTACTCTCCCCTCTAACTTTCAGTTCGAATAGAGATTGGGGAGCCATTGTTGTGGCATAGCCTGTAACGCCCCATTTTTTTTTCGAGCGTTAATTAGCTTAGGAATTTCGGGAATAACTTTTTTCCATATAAATCATTTCTCGACAATCTCGTTCTACCTTCCCAGCATACTAAACAAGAATCAATAAGCTAAGACAGGTAATCATCATAAATGCAGAAACAATAATCAAAACTTGATATGGTACATAACTGAATTTACTTAATCATAACTTAAGAATTTGTATCATCATATCATCAAATACTTAAATACATGGAGACTTATCATCAAGAGATAACAACTGAGCACCTTAGATATAATTTTACGACTCCTCATAAATACATTAAATCGTAACAATTACACATGATCTTCAATATAGTATAATCTTCTAACCATGACTAAAAACATGTCCTGATCAATCCTCATGAAGGAGCATATACTGGAACAACTCGCCAAATCCCATGCACAAGTATCAATATGCCAATAATATCGCGTCACACAAAAATCACGTCTTTCCATGTAATATGACAAAATGATCATAACTTTAATAAATATTATGCATAATGAAGCAAACATGTCATATATAGGTTCTTGGGACAAAATCACTCACCTTTAGCACAAATTTCGAAATACCTCGAGAAGCTCTCATCCTCTTATTTTGCATGCCCAACCTCGATTTTTGTGCTAACCCTCAAAAGTTGCACCAATCACTATTTCTCGAGCACAACAATCCTATAAATGATATTTTATCACAAAATATCTTAATATTTGAATTTCATCATTTTTCCTTCATTTTCATCCATTTTTCTTTCTAAAAATCTGAATAAATACCCTTGGGACTATTTTCTCAAATCTCTTTCCACAACAATTCATAACAACCTATGAACTTCAAGAGAAAATTACTAAACTTACCAGGATGTTGCATTTTCACACAAAACGAGGCTATTCGGTGTAAAAATAAGACATCGAGAAGGCCAAATCCAAATCTTTTTGCACAAACCTCATTAACACATTTTTTTCAATTTTCTAACATTGTTTTCACATTTTTCTAGGCAGGGTTGGCGCGTGGCTTTGCTCATGAAGGCAGCGCGTAAAGGCCACGCACTGGCCTTCTTCTCTTGCGACAGCACACCGGAGCTTTTAGTTCTCTCCACCAGCTTTTTCTCTTTCCTCAATCGATCACCATGGTCCATCTTGGGCCTCGAAAGGAGCACAGGAAGGGCTCTGATTTGCCTGCCAAAGCTCAGCCAGGTGTCTTGCCTCCCAACTCCGACGAAGCTCGAAACCATGCCAAACTGCTTCCAAAATGTCTGAAAATCTCCAAAATGTTTCCTCAGGCCATGGGTAAAAAAAGCCCTATGGTTTGAAACTCCAATTCGTTTGAAATCGGGAGCAATTTGAAGCTCCCGTTTCTTTAAAACACTCGACCAAGCTCCTCTATTTATAGACAAAATCGAGCTTCGAAACCTCTTTGGCCGCTCAACCCATTGCCTTAGGAAATTCTACCTCCCTCAGATGGCCCTAGAACGAGCCTTACCCGACCACAAAAGCCCACTTGCAGGCGCGACAAAATGGCCAACTTTCTGGTCGGCTTTTCTTCAACTTTTGGCCACCCCCGTGGCCTTTGTCAGTCTAGCCTTTACACAAAGGCTTCCCCGACAAGTCCTCGTGCCAACCCTGACCTCAATTCGACAGTCGGCGACTGAAAAATGGCCGGTCAGTTTCCCATTGGCCAACTTTTCTAAATTTGCACTTTGGCCCCTCTAAATTTGGGCTTTCTCACTTTGGCCTATTTCACATAGCCCCTTAACTTTCCATAGTTGCTTTCAAGACCCTCAAGTCCTAAAACATCCATTTTACACCCGAAGATTCTGAAAAAACATCTTTTCGACCTCCCTTTGGCAATTTCAAAAAATTGCACTCAGGTAATAATCTTTGTTTTGGCCATAAACCCTTTCATTTCTTCTTGAACCGCTGAAAGGTTGTTATTTATGAAAAACCGAAGCCCCCTCAAGCTTCTGTTGATTTCCCGAAAGTTGCCAATAATAATTCGATTTTGCAGCCTAAATGGCAGCTCATTTTAGCTGTACCAAAAATCGTTCCGAATTCCATTTCTTTCGATGCCATAAATCATACCTTGAAATACTCATCACAGCCATATCATTTTCCTTTAGCATCTCGGCTCCAGGGCACTCCCTACAGTCGATTTGGCTATCCATACGGTAACAAATTACCCTTATACCCTCAATTTATCTATAAATTTCACTTTTACCCCAAGATTATTTACTCTTGAGCCCTTTTGAAATTCTCTGGTATTACATTCACCCCTCCTTAAACAAATTTCGTTTTCTAAATTTTCATCTGACCGTTCAGTAACTAAGACATAACATAGCTCGTTATTTGAACACTTCAAATCAAATATCTATTTGATCCTTGACAAACACCTCAGTTTGCATTCCTTACACGTCCAATGCCTACAAGCATACCGTATCATTTACATAATTTCTTGTTGTGTCTCTTTAGAGACGATCGCCCATCTTCCAACATTTTAGGCACGCACATACTACCCCGAAACTTATAAGAATGCCATCTCACATTTCAAAAATCATAACCCTTGGGCTGACCACAATCATCATCATAGACAAGTACACTTGTCAACCACATGCCTTCCATATCTAGTTCACCAGATCCAGCTAAACAACCAAGCTAGCGCTAAAAACAGACGATCCATTCGGCACTACTCTTATAGTTAGTAGCCCAACAAGCCTTCAACATCATCTGACACTCACAGCTATCCACCTAGGCCATGTGTCGACATCTGACATCCAGGCCCAGGGTGATACAAAGTAATACAGTTGTAGTCCTCTAGGAACTCCATCCACCGTCGCTGCCTCATGTTTAACTTCTTCTACGAGAACACATACCTTAGGCTCTTCATGGTTTGTGAGCACATCAAATGTCCCACCATGCCGGTAGTGCCTCCATAACCTCAAGAGCACATACCCCAACTGCCAGCTCCAAGTCATACATCGAGTAGTTCTTTTTGTGCCTTGGTGTAATCCACACATAATCATTTGTTCATGTTGCACTAACACGCAACCCGATCCTTTGAGCTATCACAAGCTCTCATTGCACTTGATAGATCACTCTCATTAAACTCTTCTCACCAGTCCTATTATAGACACAACTATTTCAGAGAGTTCCCTTTCTCGATCCCCTGACAATAGTTTGCCAACCTCAAAACTTCCAATCCTTTCACAGACAGGTAGGGATCCTATCACAATGCTCTGGTCCCTTGGAACTTGGATCCTAGTCAAACCATAACAATCACGGTGTTACCTAAACTTTGGCATCTGACCATCTCCTTGGTAGTTCACTAAGTAACTTTGACCCTTGGGTCGCAGACCCATACCGCGAGACAGCCTACAAGCTTCTCCAGCACGTTAGCCACAAGCTCATTACAAGTCTTCTGCCTTGATCCCTAGCCTCAGATCTGCTGTTACAGGTCACACACCCATGGTGTTATCATTATTCTAGAGCCTCCTTATCCCGTCTTCGAGAGTTGTAATTGACCCGACTCCCATCACTTCTAATACTTTTCTCAATACCAGCTAAATCTCCAAATCTCACGGATCCTCGATCCATTTCGGAGTTACATTCACTTAGGTTACCAACCTTTGCTCGAACCAACCTCTATTCAAAACTTTTGGCTCGTCTCCCGAAATCTATCATGATATCTTACTTTTCGAAACTTTCAAACCTCAAGGTGGTTATGATAATCAATTTTGATTTCACGATCACCAACATAGAGCCTCATGCTCTCATCATTTGTTTCAAGGTTTGCTTACGACCTAGCAAGCCAATCTCGTTCATAACATTTATCGTGATGTTCCTTAGCATTATCCTCAATGTTCCTCATGTGTCTCCCTATCCGAGGAGTGCACCAACATATCATCAATAGACACAATCACCAACGCTACTTCAATGCAAATCGTAAATTGGTCAAATCATAAGGCAACATCATTCACAACTCAAATATCGATTTTTGTAAATGCCTCATTCCTTTATATTAACCTCGATTGCACATCAATCATAAATATCCTAGCCTCTTACAGCTGTTTCATAATTTATCAAACTCGAGATAAGAGATACCGACTCTTAATTATCACCTCTTTCAAAGCCTGATAATTTACGTCCTCAGTCAAGCCACACATAGCTAATCATCCTATAACCTCAAGCTATCATTGGCAATCATCATTAAGAAATAATCCTAATAATTCTTCCAAGAATATATCCTAGTATTTCCTCATTTTTCTTAAGGCTTTTCATTGACCGCAAGTACCCGTACAACATCTCGACATGCTTCTTATTTCCATAACTTGCTGACATCACTTAGTTATATATCTCCCAATTTTTGCCTACTAGGCTACCTAAACTAACCATCTAGCCATACGAGAGTTCCAATCTCCAAAATTGAAAATCTCGAATCCTCAATCAATTTGGGCCTATAGCTTCTCCTTCTGCGACCCGTCATCTTGGCACATCTGCTATCACTTGATTCTCTCAATTATGTCCAAGATTTGCACAATCTTCAAGATGATAATCCATAACCATACTGCTAACTAGAATAGGTAGGTACTTACGTCACCTACGGTACTCCAATCCTGACTGGATTTCTTCATGAAAACTCTAAAGTTCCATTACTAATCCCTAGATTCTCAATCAATTCTTCCAAGAAATTCCTCAAGAATCTCAAATCGATTTATCTCTAAAAATCTCGAATCAGATCACGATATTTGGTTCTAATCATCTGCCATGGATTTAATTTCTTTGCAATCATGTTCCCAATCCACCATTCATCATGGTGTTTTCAAGTTCACCTCATCGGGTTGACCACCAACAACTTTACCTGATTCCGCAAGTCCATTTGGCACACTGAACTGTAGTCACAACCTCTGTTGACTAGGTCTCCTCATCATTCTTTTAGGGTTGATTCAACCTATCAAGAAACTCTTGCCTTTTTGGTATCCGAACACTACCTTGAATTGAGACTGCCATCTTGTGACTCATCGTCAAGGTTTTGGACTAGCATGCTCCACTACCTGAAATCTCATTTATTGAGAATTCACTGACTCTCGTATTTCGTTCTTTAGATCCAGTTGGCTATTAGCACATGACCATTTAATTAGTTCTTCCTAGGCACTACACTTACCGTCAGCCAGCACACAAGCTGTCATCATCACCCCAGTCACATAGTAGGCTTACTCCTGCATCATACATCGACCCTCACACGGGTACATCTCGGGTGAAAACTGCACGATCTCATCGTAGTCCTCTGAGAACTATCATTCATTATCGCTGCCATGAGTCTAACTCCTTCTGCAAGAACATTCATTCTAGGCCCTCATCACAATCAATGATTTCCTCACCTCATAGGTAGTGCCTAAATGGATCACAAGCATACATCTACCATGTCCATTTCATATGCCGAGTAGCTTTTCCTTTGCGTCACTCAACTCTTTCTTTGAGGCAATTGCAAACACGACCATCTCATGATCTCACTTAGCATTATCATACTAGACACCGAGGTATTCTACTCCTTGTGCCTTGCACTGTTCATCGTGTCACCAACTCCCAAGATGACCATGAATCCTCGATGTAATTCTTTAAATAGGACATTCAGTCCATATTCAATCCAACTCATCTTAGGTTGATTCCCTAGGCTTCTGGCCTCTTTCAACCTTAGCTAGTGGCACACCTCACATCTGAGACCACAGACCCTAATGGGTTGTCCCAGATCTTCAGCATCTGATTATCTCCCAGGCAGTCCGCTATAATTCTTTGGTCGACGGGTCTCCTGTACCTTACCACAAGCCATCCCTCAGCACTCTGCTCGCGAGTCCCTAGATCCAGATCTGTCACCGCGAACACTGAACCAATAATGCCATTACGCTGCTAGGGTTCCTTATCCCGTCTCTGCGAGTCATATCGGTTGCACCACTGTCGCCTCATCAATTGACTCAACTCATATGCCATCTCTTGGCCATGTTTGGTCCGTCGTTTGATCCAATCTGTTAGATCCATGATCTACTCATCTTATTTTCGAGTCACTAAATGATCCTCGAAAATCCTTATCATTCAATCCTAACTCATCAGCTAGGCTATGTCACATCAGACTAATTATCCATGATTTGATCATCCTCGATAACTACCAGTTATCCTATCTTTCATTGAAAGGATTTCAACTAATGACCTCTAATCAACAATCTCTAAATCTCTCGGATCCATAATCATGGTTACCAAGTCAACCTTACACCCGAATCATGTCATCAGATCCTAACTTCAATAGCTAGATCATTCTGCTTGTACTATCTTCCATCAGGCTTTTACTATTCATCGATAATAGTAACTGTACATTGGAATAGTGTTTGTTCATGAATAGTACACCAGGTAATTCCCAGGAAATAGAGCTGGGTCACAATGGGACACACTTAAATACCAAGTCTTTCCTTAGCAAGAACTTTCCTAAACATACACTTCCACTACACCACACTTAAATCTAGTAACCTTATTCCTTAGGTTCGCTCTGATACCATATTCTAACTTTGCTTATCTAGCCATATACTAACTTTTCCTTAGGTTCGCTCTGATACCAACTGTAACGCCCCACATTTTTCTTAGCGTTAATTAGCTTAGGAATTTCAGGAATATTTTTTTTAATATAAATTATTTCCCAATAATCCTGTTCTACCTTCCCAGCATACTAAACAAGAATCAATAAGCTAAAACAGGTAATCATCATAAATGCAGAAGCAATAATTGAAACTTGATATGGTACATAACTGAATTTACTTAATCATAACTTAAAAATCTGTACCATCATATCATCAAATACTTAAATACATGGAGACTTATCATCAAGAGATAACAACTGAGCACCTTAGATACAATTTTATGACTCCTCATAAATACATTAAATCGTAACAATTACACATGATCTTCAATATAGTATAATATTCTAACCATGACTAAAAACATGTCCTGATCAATCCTCATGAATGAGCATATACTGGAACAACTCGCTGAACCCATCAGCCATGTCATCACGTGTTGTTACATCTCAATCATCTTCATGCCATAGCTGCAAATTCTAACTAGAACGTTGAATGTTCTAGGGGCATAACCCAATTAGAAGATGAATCTTCTAGTGAGGGTTTAGAAACATGGTACATGAATGTATGATGCAATAACATGAACAATCATATGCCCTAGTGTAACTTCCCTAGCCCACAAGCCCGGCTCGGAATTCTAGGCAGAATCTTCTCACCTCCGGCAAGATAATCCTAACGTTATTCCATCAATTGCCCTTGGAGAATTACAACCACACTATTGGGGCAACATCCCAATCCCATGCACAAGTATCAATATGCCAATAATATCGGGTCATTAAAAAATCACGTCTTTCCATGCAATATGACAAAATGATCATAACTTTAATAAATATCATGCATAATGAAGTAAACATGTCATATATAGGTTCTCGGGACAAAACCACTCACCTTTAGCATGAATTTCGAAATAACTCGAGAAGCACTCATTCCTTTGATTTTGCATGCCTGGCCTCGATTTTCGTGCCAACCCTCAAAAGTTGCACCAATCATTATTCCTCTAGCACAATAATCCTATAAATGATATTTTATCACAAAATATCTTAATATTCCAATTTCTTCATTTTTCCTTCATTTTCATCTATTTTCCTTTCTAAAAAATTGAATAAATACCCTCGGGACTATTTTCTCAAATCTCTTTCCACAACAATTCATAACAACCTATGAACTTCAAGAGAAAATTACTGAACTTACCCGGATGCTGCATTTTCACACAAAACAAGGCTGTTCGGTGAAAAAACTGAGACATCGAGAAAGCCAAACCAAAATATTTTTGAACAAACCTCAATAACACATTTTTCTCGATTTTCTAACATTTGTTTTTCACATTTTTCTAGGCAGGAATGCGCTCCCACGCGCCAGCCTTCTTCTTCGGCGATAGCACACCAGAGCTTCTGGTTCTCTCCACCAGTTTCTTCTCCTTCCTCAATCAATCACCATGGTCCATCTTGGGCTTCAGAAAGAGCACGAGAAGGGCTCCAATTTGCTAGCCAAATACTCAGCTAGGAGTCCTTCCTCTTAACTCTGGCGAAGCTCGAAACCATGCCAAACTACTTCCAAAACGTCTGAAAATCTCCAAAATGTTTCCTCAGGCCATGGGCAACAAAAGCCTTATGGTTTGAAATGCTAATTCATTCTAAAACGAGAGCAATTTGAAGCTCCCATTTCTTTAAAACCCTCGGCCAAGCTCCTCTATTTATAGATAAAATCGAGCTTTGAAACCTTTTTGGTCGCTCAACCCATTGCCTTAGGAGCTTCTACCTCCCTCAAATAGCCCTAGAACGAGCCTTACCTGACCACAAAAGCCCACTTGCAGGCACAACAAATCTGCCAACTTTTTGGTCAGCTTTTCTTTAACTTTTGGCCACCCTCGGCATTTGTCGATCCAGCCTTTACACAAAGGATTCCCTGAAAAGTCCTCATGCCACCCCTGCCCTCAATTCGACGGTCAATGATCGAAAAATGGTTGGTCGGTTTCCCATTGGCCAACTTTTCTGAATTTCACTTTGGCTTCTCCAAGTTTATGTTTTCTCACTTTGGCCTATTTCACATAGCCCCTTATAATACCCTATATTTTCATGAAGATGTCACGTATTTTAATTGATTTTAAAATACCAAAAAATATGTTTGAAATGGTAACGAGTAACCAAATCAGTCGCAGAGAGTGCCTAGATCTTAGATACCTAAGGATAAAGGTATATTTTTTACGAACGTCTCGAGGCTAGATTTATGACGCTGAAAGAAATTAAATCAGAGACAGTTTTTTGATTAAGCTAAGTTGTAGCCTAAAATAGCCGAATGATGGTAAGGGGCTTCGGGAAATCATACATATCGAGTAATTTTGAGTTATTAATTTTGAGATTTTAAGTATTTTGATAAATTTGATGTTTGAGGGTGTAATTGTAATTAGAGAATTATCCAAACGAAAAAGGATAAAATTAAGAGCCTATGTGGTAAAATATTAAAGTTGAGGACTTGAAATAAGGGCCAAAATGTTATTTGGGAGAAGTTTGGGGTTTTAGCTTGGATTTCAAAAGTTAAATTCATTCTAGCTTTGGATTTGAAAAGCCATTCAATTGTAGGTTTGAGTCTTTGGAGTCCATGGCTAAGATTGCGACAAGTGGCATAATGTGATTGGTTGAAGAAATTTATAAATAGGCACCATGGGTTGTTCTCAAATCATTCCAAGCAAGTTTGAGAGTTGAGTAACTCTAAGAGGAGGAGCTTGCTTTAGAGAGAGAGTAGGAAGTTCGGCAAGAAGGAAGGAAGGAATCGAAAGAGAAGCCGGGGAGAACGAGCCTCGTCAGAGTTACGAGCCTTCGCCAGAGTTTGCCAAAATCAGTCAGAAAAAAAGCAAGTTAAGTCCTTTTTTTAATAATCTTGTAGAGGAGGAAGAGAGGGTTGTGTAGGTTCAAATGGGGGTCAAATCAAAGTTCAAACGAGGCAGATATGGCCGAAATACGAAAACGACGCAATGTAGTCTGAAACTGTTGTGCAGCGTGTGAGATACACGCGCCGGAAAATGGCTGCGCGTGAGGGTGTGTGGCCGACTTTTCTAGGGCGCGTGAGAGGCCCATTTTCCTTCAAAGTTTCCAGTTATGCCCCTAATTTAATGCCCCTCAACCCTATGTAAAAATATTTGAGATTAGGTTTACCAAAACATGTGTTTTCTGCAGAAACCTAGGCCGTTTGTTGTGAAATTATATCGTCGAAGAGATAAACCAACAAGGTGAGACTCCTATACTCCAAATCCTATTTTTTTTATTTTCTTATAAGAGACTTTTATTGCATGAGACATATTTTGTGAAGTTTTTGTAGGTAGACTCTTGTTATTCTCTTACGTGAAATCATGTTGCATATATGAAATGTATTTTTTCTGAATTTATGTTGTTGGCTTTTTAGCTATTGTATTTATAAAATTCGTGTGGCCATACTGTTGTACCTATTTGTTGTTGGTCGAGGGAAAAAGTTGGATATCCCCCGAGAGGCGCTATGCGTGTGCCATCAAGAAAGCTCTTGTGGGGAAGACCGTGAGTTTAAGGAACAAAGGATGTGGTGTTTGCATGAGTTCTATGAGGTCGGGCCGAAGTGACATGATTAGGGACCTCCCAAGAGGCGCTATGCGTGTGCCATTGAGAAAGCTCTCGTTGGAGGAGGTTGACATGTTCACGAGACACTTCGGAGTAGTTCTCGTTGTCTTCTCATACATTTTATACTTGATCATGCATCGATATAAACTATTTTTGGAGTTTCTCACTAGAAGATTCATCTTCTAATTAGACTATGTCCCTGGAATATTCAAACGTTCCAGGTTCAACGAGCGGCTCTAAGGGAAATGAGGTAGTTGAAGAATTAGCTTAAATTACTGTCGGTAGCATGATTAGCATATTTATATTTATGTGCGAACCTATGTAATTTTGGATATGTTTAAGATGTTCAGTTATCACTTGATGATGTCCATATAATATATTTTGTAGACGTCTTGAACAATTTTATGATAAATAAAGTATTATGGTTGTGAACCATATCAGGTTCGATTTAGCTTCCGCATTCGAGATTTTAACGCTTGTCTTATCTATTCGATTATTGGGTTTGTTAAGCTGAGAAGGTGAAAATTAAGGTTTTTGAGATATTGTGTGATGTATGATAACTATTGTGATATGAAAATTTTTTATATTCCCAAAATCATAAGTTATAACATGCTCAAGAAATTTGGGGTGTTACACCCCTTAACTTTCCATAATTGCTTTCAAGACCCTCAAGTCCTAAAATATCCATTTGACACCCGAGGATTCCGATAAAACATCATTTCGACCTCCTTCTGGCAATTTCGAAAAATTGCACTTAGGCAATAATCTTCATTTTGGCCGTAAACCCTTTCGTTTCTTCCTGAAATCGCTGAAGGTTTGTTACTTATGAAAAACCAAAGCCCCCTCAAGCTTTGACTTCCCGAAAGTCACCTATAACAATTCGATTTTATAGCCTAAATGGCAGCTCATTTTAGCTGTACCAAAAATCGTTCTAAATTTCATTTCTTTCAATGCCATAAATCATGCCTCGAAATACTCATCACGGCCATATTATTTTTCTTTGGCATCTCGGCTCTTGGGCACTCCCTACAGTCGATTCAGCCATCAATACGGTAATAAATTACCCTTATACCCTCAATTTATTTATAAATTTCACTTTTGCCCCAAGATTATTTACTTTTGAGCCCTTTCAAAATTCTATGGTATTACACAGCCCCCTAAGATAGTCATCCTAAAGTAGCAAGTAGCAAGTGCATATTCCTTTGGTGAGAGACCTTCTCAAGGTTAGAGCCTTTCTTTTTTGGGAAAGCCCTTTATAACCCATCATTCACCCAAGACTAGCTTCCTGAATTTTTATAATTCCCCTTGGTCAAGCCTCACTCTCGAGAGGAATCTAAGGAAACACTTCCCCTGCATACATAACCCCACATTATCCTACAACAATGCAGCGTGCTTGTTCCCCCTTGTCCCCTCATTCTCTCCTCGTCGTTTATCTCTTCTACGGACGATTAGGGTTTCGGGTATTTGATATTTAAGGAAAAAATATGAGAAAAAGTGTGTGCAATCTGTTATTGGTTGTAGCAAGCGTTGCTACAATTTTCTCTCAGCCATCTCCTCTTCTTTTTCTTTAATTCCAGTAACCAAAGCTTATCTTCCTAACTCCTCTCTTGCTCCTTTCTTTATTCCATTATTATTATAGCAAGACTAATCAAACAATAAGACTGTTTGGATTTGGTATTTTTCTTTGAACCCAAAACTAGCTTAATCACTCACAAGAGACTTGACTAGCACATGGGTCTCTCTATGGGGTTCATCCACATTTGGAACGTGGATTAACTAGGTCTCTTGTAATTTTGGGAGAAAAATTGGTCATCCGTTTGCTCTTAGGGGCAGTAGAAGACTACCTAGTGGAGTTGTTTGGGAGCTACTAAAGGCAAGAGTTGTTGCCACCGAAGGAGATTCCACCTTCTTCACCAGATTCGAATCCACCGTAAGGTATATCCCTTAACACCCTATTGTGTGGTTTCAATATTATAGATATGGTCGTTTGGAAACCGAGTCTTGCAAGGTGATCTTGTGCTTTATCTTCTGCTGCATTTTATGTTTGTTTTCAAAAAAGTTTTGAAAACTGAAAACCCTTGCATTTATACACCAAATGTTGGTGTTCCCCTTCAACTACCTCTCATTCAAAGTTTGTGGAGACATCCTCCTAGAGAGTGGAACTCCATGCCGAACGAGCATCAACCCCTTTTTAAGAGTTCTCCATGCTAAACTTCTTTAGCATCTTTCATGGAGAATTTACTAGACAACCAAACCTTAGTTGACATCAATATGCCAGCATCATTTGTAATGCCCCATTTTTCAATTACACAATGAAGCAATAAGATATTCATTATATGCTAATAATGACCTCGGGCATTATTGGAAATCCTTTATTAACGGAAGCAAGGATCGAACCTGAGTATGCTAAATAACTAGGATTTTTGCAAGTTTAAATAAAAGTCCGTCACGCACCCATATATTAGAAAGTTATAACAGCTTCACAAAAAAATAAATTTTACGGTACAGCCGCAGAACCGCACACAAACACCATACAACCTTAAGTATCTTAACTGCTATTTACATTACAATATTGGGATTACATGGGTGTTGTTTTACTTTTATATACTTAGTTTTGATGATGAAAAACAATATTTTATTTAATCCCTAAGTTATGAATCAAAGTTGTGGTTTTCAACATAAATCAATTTCAATATCAAGTATTATTTTGTGAGAATGAAAACCAAATGAATTTCAAGTATCGAGAATTCAAAGTCATATTTTTCTAAGTTTGGAAGGTTAAGAGCACCTTATAAGAAGACATATATGAAAATGTTTTAGTTTTAGAAAACTAACTCCCGGTAATTCAATAGTTAACATTCATTAGTGATAAAATGATTTTTAATGAATTTTTCAAGAAATAGAAAGTGTATATCTTAGAGGTGGTAAAATCGCAAAATCCTAACTTCCTACTAAAATCCAAATTCTACTTTTTTATTCTTATGGATTTTGATTTTTTTTTTATATTTTTATTGAATCCAAATGGGGGGTACTTTCTTATTTACATTTATGTATTAAAGTAAATGGAAGGTAAAATATAAATTAAACAAAATGAGGACATTTACTTAAACTAAAGAAATGTAAATATGTGGTGATGCTTTGTATTAATCAAGTGTGCCTCTACATGTTATCTGTTAAGTTTCCATATTTTCCAAGAAGATAATCGACTATGTTGTTTAGTGCTGTCGACTATGCATAAGGATAGTCGACTATGCTTGTTTAATCTGTCGATATATATGGCCTCTGTCAACTATATTTCATTCTATCGACTATTGTGTAAGGATAGTCGACTATGCTATTTCATCTATCGACTATGTTTGTACATGATATTTAAAATTTTCTTTGTAATTTTTGATCTGTCGACTATGAGAAGTTTTGGTTGAGAAATAGTCGACTATGCTTTTTTGTCTGTCGACTATGGCTAGTTTTATTGGATAAAATAGTCGACTATCATATTTTCTCTGTCGACTATGTGTTTCACAGAAACTTACAACGACTAGTTTTTCAATCTCCAACGGCTAGTTTCTCATTCTCCAACGGTCACAAACGGCTTCATTTCTCTTCAATCTTGTGGGAAGCTTATAAATACAAGTTATGGATGATCAAGAGAAGGCAAATGGATGGGAACGAATTAATTTGAGCTTAAAATTTATATTCGTTTGTATTTACAGTGTTCTGTGCTTTCATTGTTATACTTTTCTCTCCAAGGCTTCGTTCTATTATTGTTAATACATTCATTTAAGCCTTGTTTAATCTTGAGAGACATTGTAACTAAGAGATTCATCTCTTAAATTCTCTCACATTCTATATTTCTTATGCTTCCTAGCTTGTGTAGCTAGAGGGCCCATTTTGAGTGGGAGGTTTTGTATTTCCTAGCTAGGTGTTAGAGGGCTTGCTTGTATAAGCAAGAGGTTGTAATTCCTAGTCTTGGACTAGAGGACCTACTTGGTTTAAGTAGGGGATTTTAGTGGATTGTTTGCAAAATCCTTAGTGAGGAGCTAAGGTAGTGGATTAGGCTTGGGTTAAGCCGAACCACTATAAATTCTTGTGTTTCTTGTGCTTGTGCTCATTAATCTATTTATCTTTCCAAGCATTTCATTTTTCCTCACTTGGTTCACATATTTATTTTTTGTAAACTTTCATCTGTCACTTTTATATACTTCACGTTTTATTTCATAAAACCTCAATTTGTGTTAAAAAGCTTTTCAAGTTCAATTAAGTTTTTAAAATAACCAATTCACCCCTCCTCTTGGTGTGTGCCATAGTACCTCCTGTTATAACAATGGGTATACGAATAAATCCAACTCTAAATCAACCAAGCACCACCTCTGAATCCTTACTCGCGCTGGAACATGGAGTGCCTGATATGCTTAACATACCTAGAACGTTGAATGTTCTAGGGGTATGAAACACCCGAGTTAGATAATTACATCTAAGTGAGTGGTACAAGAAAGAAAAATATGCATGCAAGAGCAATATGTAGTTTTGCCAGGAGATATACAGAAATAAGTACAAAATCCCCAAAGATCATATAAAACCTCCCATGTGTGGTAGTAAGGCCTGGGTTGCAATCACCCTCACAGTCATCACGGTAGCTCACCGCAAGAGCATGAGATCATGGCTCACCGCAAGAGCACGAGATCCCCCGTGATGTCCCGCAATCATCATGGTAGCTCACCGCAAGAGCATGAGATCATGGCTCACCGCAAGAGCACGAGATCCCCTCGTGATATCCCGACAACCAACCACAGATACAAACACTAAGATGCGTATAAAATAGGCAAGATATGCTCAAAAGCAATAAAACATGAGATGTAAGCCACCAACCATGACATGTTGTAAGACAAAGTAGAAGGAATATGATATGCAAGCCACAAGTGATATTTTACTCTTGAGTAATAAAATGGTTTTGATAATGACTATATGAAAATCAATCTATGTGGATTATATGAATGAGAAAATGAATTTTTAGTATATAAGTCTTAAAGCAAGATATGAAATCCTATAGAGGAAATATTGAGTATGGCTTGTTGAGAGAGATTTGTTTCAAAATATACTTTTGATAATCTCAACTTGCTTTCAAAATAATCAAAATGAGCTTTCAAAATAATCAAAATGAGGATTCAAAAGAATCAAATGAGGATTTGATAAATTTTCAATCTTTTCAAAAGGATAGTCGACTATGTTTTTCATTTTGTTGACTATGCCTGAAAATAGTCGACTATTCTGTTTGATCTGTCGACTATTCAAGGCATTTGTCGACTATTTTAGCATATGTCGACTATCGAGTAAGGATAGTCGACTATGCCTTTTGTTCTGTCGACTATTTTTGTTCATAAGTTTCAAAATTTTCTTCACATTTTTGCATCTGTCGACTATTGGAATGTGTCTGTCGACTATTGAAAATTTGTGTTATAAGATAGTCAACTATTCGTTTTGTCTGTCGACTATTTCTTGCTTTACATGTAAAAATAGTCAACTAATCCTTTTCTCTGTCGACTATTGTGTTTTACAGAATTTTATAACGGCTAGTTTTTCAACTCCAACGGTCACAAAAAACGGCTAGTTTCTTCTTCAATCTTTATGGATGCTTATATATACAACTCATGGATGATCAAGGAGAGGCTAATGGACGGAAACGAGATGATCTAGCAATTGCAAACAATTTTATTCGAGCTTACAGTGTTTGGGCTTTCATTGTTTTATTTTTCTCTCCAAGGCTTTGCTGTTGTATCATTGTAAATTTATTGTTAAGCCTTGTTTTTCATTGTGAGAGAACTTGTAACTAAGAGTGTTAACTCTTAGCTTATCTCTTTCATTTGAATCGTTTCTATTTTCCTAGCTTGTGTAGCTAGAGGGCCCATTAAATTGGGAGGTTGTATTTTTTGTAGCAGTAGCTAGAGGGCCCATTAAATTGGGAGGTTGTATTTCCTAGCTTGTGTAGCTAGAGGGCCTACTTGTGTAAGTAGGAGGTTTTAGTGAATTGGTTTAAAATCCTTAGTGGGAGCTAAGGTAGTGGATTAGGCTTGGTTTAAGCTGAACCACTATAAATCCTTTGTGTCTTTTATTCTTCTTGCTTTACATTTATCATCTCATATGTTCTATGTTTTAAGTCACTAAAACCTCAATTGGGTCAAAAAGATTTCAAGTCCTATCAAGATTTTTAAAATAACCAATTCACCCCCCCTCTTGGTGTGTGCCATAGAACTTACTGTTCTAACAACAAGCCACGCACGAAAGTTGTCATGGTCAAACCTAATGCAATAAAGTAAAAAGGATATGCTCAAAACAAAGACAACATAAGACGTAAGCAACAAACCATCCACAAATGGAACCCAAGAGTGATCAATAGGAATCAAGGAGCATGCAAGAACCACTCACCTTCGAGTTCACCAGGAAGTATCATTTTCACGCCAATTAAGACTATTTGTTGCTAAAACATGAGTTTTACTAAGTAAAATGCCAAATATTTTTATACAGAGTTGTACGGATTAATTCAAGGGTCATTACTACAAAATTTTAAGGAAAAATGAGGTTGCACGCGCCATCATGCTCCCTGGGAAGGGTCCTCACTCGCTGCCACATGCAGCCCCCTTCTGGCGCGTGAAGCTTACGCGCCGCCCCCTATTTTCGGCGAGCTTCGCGTAGTTTCTGTATTTCGGCTATATCTCCCTCATTTTAACTCCGATATGACCCCCGTTTTTTCCTACTTGCTCCTCTTTCATCCCTCTACCCGATTATGGAAAGAAATTGGTCTTACCTTGTAGTTTTTTCTGAAGTTTGGAATGCTTTATGGTGGCAATCCCAAACTTTCCTACAAGCCTTCTCTTCCTCGTTCTTTAGCAAATTTTTCCCCTTCTTTTGGCAACGTTTCCTCCCTAAAACTCCCTCTCTTTTCCACCTTGCTTGGTGCCCAAAATGAATAATCCCAAAGCCCTTATTTATAGAAAACTCCGGCAAACCAAATCGCGCCACATGTCACGTCATCATTCCATCCACGAGCATCCAATCAAAATATGCCACATGTCCCATCCTTGGAGGTTAAGCAAAAGAGTTGGAAAAGACTTTGGGCTTGGACTTCAAAATGACCCAAAACTACATTTGATTTGAGTTTGAAATCCAAGATATTTTGAAGAGATATTTCAAGGTTTCAACAAACGACGCTTTGGCCTGAACTTTTCACGTAACTGCACTTAAACCCTTTACAACTTGGTCCCCGGGCCATTTTTAATTACACTTTTTGGTCCCCCAAAAAAGGACTTATTACGCTAATACCCTAAGGTTTTAGGTAAATTATACTTTTACCCGAACTTTAATATTTACGATTTTGCCGCTGGTTTAGAAATTGAATTTTTCCCTCAAGGCTTCCACAATTCCTTGAAAGGACCTATTTCCTCAAGTATTTGAACCTGAAAATCTTGAGTACTACCTCAAATTTGAGTATGAAAATCTCAGGTATTACATCCTTCCTCCCTTAAAAGAATTTTGTCCTCGAAATTTTCTACACAACTCACTCAAAATCTACTTTCCTAAACAAATTCCTCAAAATCCTGGTGTCTCCCGAACACTTTCTTGGCATGCCCCGATCAATATGGTTTGCCTTAACTCTTGGCCTAAGGCACATATTTTTAACTCAGAAATCAAAATGTTTCATCCGAAAATTGATATCAAGGTTTTCAACCATTTCCCAATTGTCAACTCATGACTATACCTTCGAGTCTTCCAGAATAGCTTTCCAAATCTGTTCATCAGATGAGAGTGAATCGCCAGGCTAGCGACGTAAATAGATGTTCCATTAGGAATCACATCCAATGCCACAGGCTAAAAAGCCTCTACCAGTCCCCACTCTTGGGTCAACAAAATAGGCTCATTCCCACATTAGCCACCACGTTCACTTTCCCGAGGTGATACTGGATCACACAACCCTTTAAAACTCTATCCATCGTCACTACCCCACATTCAAATCCCTCTAAAAGAACAAACACCTCAAGCAATCATGAAGACCTCAAACTTTTCACATAGAGCTGCCAAAGCATGCTCACTACTACATTAGCATTTGCATTAGCAAGGGAGAATTCAAGATAATCAAATCAGAGCCACTTGCTCACAATTGCTGGGGTGTACAATAATTTTCATACTAAACCAAAGGCTAGGTCAATAACCAGAATAAAATTTCCCTTCCCCTAAGGCCAAGTATAGGAACCGCAATTCCATTGCTTGCTATTACGGGAAAACACATTTCCTAAGCAAGCTCACAACACACCACATGCCTATATCGGGGAAAACATACCATTTACAGTTACGACCTACCCCAACCCATGTATGCAATTTACCATTCCATCACCCCCTTTCCAAACCTCCGAATTCCCAAGCCCACTTAGCACACAATGCAGTAGTCACACTCCTGGTTCTGACATTTTCTCATGCTCGAATTCTCTCGAGGAGAACAAGTCAGATATCGGTCCATAAATATAATTACAAACTCATATAAGTTTTATTTGAACACCTCAATCATCAACTCACAAGGGTTACAGGTGCGTTTGCTAACCCCAAATAGCATTACTAGCTTCTCATAAAAATTCATAACAATGTCTAGAGTAATCTTGTTACATCTTCCTTTTCATTCTTAATTACATTCCTTAAAGTCAAAAACCATACTCAAAGTTACAACTTTCTACTTAGCATCCCATCTTTTTCAAATTACAGATTGATACATTTATCATCACTCCTTAGGCGATGTGAATAGGCTGATCGGGAATCAACTAACACTCGCACAACCACATTAAGGAGGATTCGAGGTACCTTGTACGACCTTTGAGTTGTCACTAGCACCTTTTCCCGTCAACTGGAACACACGACCCCGCTGCGACTCTCGGCCTCCTTGGTTCGTCCGTGATTGATTGGCTTCTCTCCTTTGTGAGCAATCCCTAGAGAAGTGGCTGACCTGTCAACAATTGAAACACAGGGGTCCTTTCGAGCAATCTCGAGATATGTGGTCATTTCCTCCATAGGTATAGCACCTTGGGTTCCTTCTTTCACAAGGTTTTCCCGAATGAAAGTTTTGGCATCTGGGACAGTTCTCCCTATTTTTGAAATTTTCTTTTCGAACCCCAAGATCATGTTTTTCCCTAAGTTTTCTGTCCTTAGGTTCCTGGATCTCCGTCCTTAGGGCATTCATTTAGTGGAGGTTGCTTTCCACGGTCAGGGCTTGTAAAACCACCTCCGTGTAAGTACGTGCCCCTATAGAGCTTAATGCTAGCTGAATTTCCAACTTTAGCCCTCCAAGGAATTTCTAGGCTTTTACTTCCTCATCCAAATTATAAATGGGCATGTACTTGATCAATCGAGTAAAATGATCTTCATATTGAGCAATAGACATGTCTCCAGTTTGCTTCAGATCCATGAACTCCCGGCTCTTTTCCGTTTTCTTACATAAAGGGAAATACTTAGCATAAAACAATTCCTTAAATTGTGCCCATGTAACAATTGGCATACCTTGGCCCCCGGATCCTTGTAGGGTCCTTTGCATGGTCTTCCACCACTGATCTGCTTCATCCCAAAGCATGAAAGTGGCACAACCTACTTTTTCCCCCTCGCTCAGCCGATAAAATTAAAGATTTTCCCAATTTTCTCAATCCAATATTCGCTCTCACTTGGGTCGGCTCTTGCTTTGCCTCGAAAGATAGGCGGATTCAACCACTGAAACCTGTCAACGATATCAGGAGTTCAAGGGTTAGCCTGACCTATTAGGTGCATCCCTTGCATGAAGTTCAACATATTCTCCATCACCCTTTTCATTCGATCTATGCGGCTTCCACCCTCCGAGTTTTCTCCTTGAGACTGATTTCCTTGTGGAGTTTCTGATATCTCCTCGTGAGAATATTGTGTTTCCTTTTCTTGGGTGTTACTCTCACGATGAGCTAGGGTGATAGGCTCAAATCTTCTAGAACGTCGAGTTTTCACCATCTAAAATATCCACACTTAAAATCGTGAGGTCAACATTTTAACCTTTAACGGTAAAATAATCCCAAAACATTTATAACCAACTAATAAGATCAAAACACAAATCATAAGTTTCCAACTTTCCCGTTTCACATGGATCTGGCTTTTCACTAACACAACAAGTTTCAAATATCTGAATTCCCAAATTGGTACAAGGATTTCATGAACCAGGTGCCTACTAAACCTTTGTCAGGTTCCTAACCTCAGTTCAAACAATCTCTCAAATTCCACAATCCCTACGAAACAAGTTGACAACAAAATAATCTCCTGAACACTTACTATCTAAAATCCTGAAGATTATAGATCTGTCAAATACTCGAACCAAGTCTTATCTTGTAAAACAATTAGGCATCCTTCAAACATCTAGTACCTAGAATCGTCAAGATCTTTTAAGATTAAAGGTTTGCAAGGTAAGGTAGTCTCCCAACGATTATCACCTAGCATTCCCTGAAGTGCCAAACTTATCGAGTCCTTATGAAGCAACACAAGATTCAAAATGGACTATATCTAATATAAGATATTTCTCAAAACCCCAAACGGTCGCTTATAAGGAAGGATGTTTCCAAAACCCCACAAATCATTGATGCCCTTGGCTAGGGATTCAATTAAAATACTTACCAGTACCTTACCTCACTCTTCTTACTCATTAGATTCTAGTATCCTTAACAAAAATGTCCTCAACCCACGTGCAATCTATCCTGTCACCGAGACTCAAAGATTAGTAACAACTGAAATATATCGTAAATAACTCACATAACCATTTTTCCTTCTACAATCCTCAAGGTAGGTCACATAACCTATGTCGTCATCAAGAAACCTTCATATGTTAATCAACCAAAATATCTCATATCACTATTGTGTCACAAAAATTCGAGTTTCTAGAAATCCGGTTAGTCTTCTAAACCTCAAATCTTCAAATTTAAATTGATTATGTAAAGGATTCCAACAACCATGTCAAAATATTTTCTAACAATCCAGTGGGTTACTATAGCAAAGGGTTCATCAAATACTTATCTTCACCTCGACCCACTTACTCATTGCATACTTATTTATACCAAGTTCCACCCTGTTATCAAGAAATGTCACAGATAAGTAATAAACATCAAATGACATCCCATGTCACTAATGTATCCTTATTTGTACATAACACTCGATTTCACTAGTATATATTCAGAAATCCTCATTCTTCTGACAACGAAACAAATCATCTTCCTCAAACTTAGATCCATTCCTGCCATCATGAAATCCAAGGGTTAGTAACACCAAACATATCCCAAAATATCCCATATCACAATTATATCTTCAACGTTATTTAGCTCAAATCCAAATCATGGAGAATTTACTGGACAACCAAACCTTAGTCAACATCAACATGCCAACATGGGTGGGAAACGACCTAGGTGGGAACTAGGTGGGAAAAGACCGCTACATTTCAATGAGAAACGACCTAGGTGGGAACTAGGCTTTGCCCTCTCTTCGCTCCACTCAAGGGTCCGGGAATTATCAAAACGACCCCACAAAAATAAAACCCGAAACCTCACAAGTGTCACCCATTCTCAAGCTCTTTAATGAAGAGCTAAGGATGACTTCCCAAGATCGAAAGAAATAAACTAACTCACTTGTTTCATATAAATTATGGCCTAAAGCCTTAATTATAAGAAAATAATTCTTCTTTGCCCCAACTATTAACCCATTTATCTCACCTTTATTTCCTTTAGAAAATATTTGGGGTTAATATTTCTTTGGAAAAATTTAATAAAATTTTCCTTATTAATCTCCATTGATTTTTCCCTTTGATTATTTTAAAATGCCATAATTTTCCAACCCTTAGGAAATTAATTTTTGAAATACAAACCTCAAGGCATCCTCATCCAATTTCAAAATTTAAGGAAAATACTCCATTATTTAATTTCCCAAAATCTAGAAATTTTTCTCACAATTGCCTCAAATTTATATTAATTTAATAATTAATTTGGAGGCTAAAATACTCATTTATTTATGTATTTAAACATAATTTATATTTCAGAAATTTACCAAAATAGCATATTATATTTAAATAACAGAGAATATAAAAAAATAATAAAAAACTAAAAAGAATCACAAACAGCAGAGCGGGGGCGGGCAGTAGCCAGCTGCGCCCCCCAACGTGCGGCCGCGTGCACACTGTGCGCAGCCGCGCCCAGCCTTGCACCCTGGCACCAGCACACTGCCTCCTACCTTTTAATAAAAAAATATATATTTTTTTCTCTTAAAACCCAAAATTTTCAGAATGCTTTTACACTTCAAATGGCTTCCAAAACATTCAAGTTTGCCACTTTTCATGCACATTAAGCATTCATTACATATTTAACAAAATAAATACGACATTACTCACTAAACCCACAAAATACATACAACTTCGCATGCAATCTTCTTGCTTCATTACCTTTAACCTTCCAACACTCCCTTTCCTTTAGATGATTCTCCATCTACATAGAGGTCAAAGGACCTTATGAGTCAATGCTCAGTAAGGGTGCTATGCAAATGTAAATATAACATGAGAATATAAACATGTAATGCAAATGCAATGCATATTATGGGTAGTCCGCCATGCCCTTATAACCACTTGGGTTAAGGCACCAACCAACCCATATCTGATCACTAGTCCTCCTTATGGCCATAGGTCCACTAGAACACAAAACATGCAATAAGACCATTACATGCAACTCATTCAAAACATGTACAAATGCATGCAAAACCCCACTACTTGGGGTTATCCCTTACCTTTTTATCCTTGAAGCTTCAAGACTTCCACTTTCCAAGACTCTCTCTTTAACTTTTAATCACCTTAAGAAAATATCCTTAAAGCATTAGAGATATTTAAGACTAAAGAATGAAAGGAGAATGAAAACTTTCCTACACACTTGAAGAATTTAAACTAAGGCTTACCTCTTACTTGCCTTTCTTCTTCCTTCTCCTAAACTTCTTCTTACTTTCCTTCTCTTAATGTGTGGAAAAACCTTGCACAAAAATCTCAACTCCCTATTTATTGAGATTTCCTACTCAATCCATGCCAAAACTCAAGATTACATCTTAGCCATTGGTTTTTCTTAATTCAAGAGACTCAATCTCAACCCTCAAACACAAACACAATCCTTGTACTTCTTCTAAACTCAATCTTAGCCATTGATTTTAAGAGAACTCATCTCTAGTCCCTAAAGAAACACAATCCAAGAGACTTAGTCTCTTTAAATCTCATCATTTGATTTTCTTTGGAGATTAAATCCTCAACCATTGGATCAATCTCCAATTCCCATAATTCTCAAATTTTCAAAATTAATAAATAATGACTAATTTCAAGATTGACCATTTTCTCCATTTTCCATTTAATTTAAATCCCATAACTTTTCAAGCAATTAATTGAGACTAATATCTTTTTTTTTAATTTAATTTAAATTGCTCTTGAAAGACATAATTCCCTTTTCTTTGGCATTTAATTAAATCCACCATTTTTCCACATAAATGCATGACTAATTTCCATTTAATATGGAATTTCTTTTAATCCTTTCCATAATGGCTCTCATTTAATGCTTGAGAGACTAATTTTCTTTTCTTTTTTTCATTTCTTTAAATCCCACTCTTGCTTCACAAGATCATGCCAAGTGTCCCATTACACTTAATCAACAAATTTATTATTCCCAAATTAAATTAAATCTCATTCCATGAGATCTTGCCAAGTGTCACAAATCTAACCATACTTGGCTTCCATTTTAATTTCCTAATTATCCATACACTTAATCAAGAATTAAATTCTCCAAAAATCAATTCTCTAATATAAATAATTTCTCCAAAAATAATTTATCTTTTTATGGGACGGAACTCCAAATTATCGCTTTGCCCCTCTTAAGGCATCCTATATGTTATGTGCCTTCTCTTTAATTCAAGGGCAATTATGGAGATTTTCATATACCAATATTCTCTTAATTGATAATTTTATCATAACTGCTCAAGGGTATTACAAAAATCAATTTAGAAATGCTCAAAAAATCTCAATTTTTCAGAATTGTTTTTAAAAAAAATTGGCCTGCGGGGCCTGCTAGAGCACCCGGGGCCCACGCGGCTGGTAGTGGGCCGCGCTCACCCTCCTGCTGTTGCGCGTCTTGGGCCTCCTTGCTGCACGTTGTGGCCCCCTGTGTGCCCCGGCTACTGCATTGCTACCTCCACACATTTTTCTTTTTTCTTTTTTCTTTTCTTTTTCTCTTGGGCCTTTAAACCCATATTTTTCCAGAAAAATGAACACCACTAAATTGCATCCAAACCTCCACATTTCCAACAAAAATCATATGGTTTAACTTCTTGGTGCTTCCCACAACACACATCAAAAATGAGACTTTCACCATAACTTAGGCTTCAACATGCCATAAGTCAATATCTCATTTTAAAATAAAATCACACACTCCAAAATAAAATACACCCATGGACTTAATTTTTAACAAACCATAATCACAAAATAATTTGCATCCCATGAATCAAATGCAACAAGGTAGGCTTCCCTAAGCCATACAATACACTTGAATCTTCATTTCCATGCTTCCACAAGCCATTCCACTTTGTCTTGATTTTTCTCATGCTTTCACAACCTATATGTGAGGGTAAAAACCTCATGAGCTATTAAACTCAATAAGGGTGCAATGCAAAATAAATATGAACATAACAAGATTATATGATGCCAAATGCATGCAAGTGTGGCTATGTCTCTTTGCCCTCACAACCCACCAAGGTTAGAGGCATCAACCCACAATTTCAGTCATGTTCCCAAACTACCCTATGGCCATAGGTCTCATGAACATAAAAGAACATGCCAAATGCAACATATACATTTATGAACCATACTTACTACACATTGCAAGGCCACCCTCCCATAGGGCCATCCCTTACCTCATTCTTTTCTTTGAAACTTTAAATCCTCATCTCAAGAGAGCTCCCATCATCATCTTCTCCCATCTAAGATGACATTCCAACAAGCCACTTACTTTGCATACAAGCATACCAAAAATAAAGAGAAGAAAAATATAACTTACCTTGATTCCCTTCTCTTCTTCTTCTTCATCCTTTCCTCTCATCTCTTCTTTCTTTCATTCTTTCTACAAATGGCCAAAGGAAGACAAGTCTTCCACACTTGCCATTTTATACTAGGCCTCCATATTTCAAGAATGAATCTAGGCCATTCACTAAAAGCACAATCCATCTGCTTAAGGAGGATTAAATCCCAACCATCCATTTCTTTAGATTAAATTCATCTCTCTCGGAAGAAACACAATCCAAGCCATTTCCTCTCTTTAAATCTCAACCATTGGATTTTATTCACTTTTCAAGAGAAGATCTCAACCACTCATCTCTTTAATATTTGGCAATCCATTCCATCTGTCCTCTTTGAATCCCCACCTTTGGATTCATTCTACTTCCAAGACTCAAGCACAACCATTGGATCACTTGGAAATTTCCTTTTCATTTTCAATTAATTTATTTTGACTATTTTCAATGCATCACCATGAGAGACATAAATCCCTTATGCATTTAAATAAATCCCATATTTTCCAAGGCATTAATGTAATACCCGGTATTACATGGTGATTGAAATTAAATAATTTTTTATTATTTTGAAAGGATTTCGAGTGATCCGGGAAGCTCAAGAGTCAGTTTCGAGAAATTAATTAATAAAATTTGTCGAATTGGCAGCAGGGAGGGCCTTGGGACTGGGATGTCCAGGGAAGAGGACAAGAGATTGATGAGCATCTTAAGATAAGGTTAATGACGCTGGAAGCAGTTTGATCGGGAATAATTTTTGGAATAAATTCTGTATAAACCCGAATGAGTGCCAATATCGAATGGTCGTAAGGGACCTCCAGGAAGCTGAGGGGACCCTAGGGGTGGTCCGGTTTTGCGAATAAGGCCACCCTTAGGTGTTTTTGGGTGGAATAAACGTCCCGTGTAGGCGCAGGGATGAAATCGATATTCCCAAAAAAGTGTTGGTTATTAATTTTGGAAAAAGCAAGATTTTAAGTGGCTTAAAAATAATTAATTAAAGCATTGGAGGGTTCAAGTACTATTTATAAAAATTCTCAAGTGTAATTAAAATTCCTAAGTGGAATTAATGTGATTAGTGGGGGGTTAATATGTAATATATATATATTTATATATGTGTATATATATATATAGTGTGAATGAGTGTTGTGAATGTTTCAAATTTTGAAATAAAAAAGAGAGAGGGAACAGAGATTGCGAGGGAGCTGAGAGCAGGGACCCGAGCTTGAGAGAAGTCGTGAGAGAGAGGCGAGATTGAGGGAATGAGGAAGCTGGCCGATCGAAGGCAGCCCAAAGCAAGCATTCTCGGCCATGGCAGCGGCTTGAAGTAGCTGCGATGGTTGCCATGGCTAAGCAAACAGCAATAGCCCGAGAAGTGGCCGTGATCGCGAGAGATGGGATGGCCAAGGGCTGGCTGGATGCGACCGATAGCAGCGCCAAGTGGCAGTGGTCGCATGCTGGCTGGAGGCGATCAGAGGCGGGCATGGCCGCTATGGTATCGGGCGGTGCTTCTAGCAACGAGGAAGGTGGCCGCTGGCGGTTGAGGTGTGCAGAGGTTGAAGCAGTGCCTGATATAGTGGTCGGCCACTGCTGCAGTGACGTTAATGGTAGCCTGAAGCAGTGCTGTCGGCCATGGGAGCGTGGTCCGCAAAGGAGGCCGACGGTTGCAGTGACTAACGCGCACGAGGAGGTCGGCTCTGGTGGTGGCAGATGGCAGCGGTGGCGTTGCGGCAAGCAGCGTTTGGGAGATGCGGCGCTAGAGGAGGCTGGCAAGGCTAGCGGCGGTGGCGAGCGGCCGCGCACGCAAGCGCTGTGTGCGCGCGGGAAGGAGGCAGAGCAAGACGATGAACAGTGGAGGGAAAAAAAAGAAAATAAGAAAAAGAAAAAAATGGGAAAATAAAATAAAATAAAATAAATTTGGAAAAAATGGAGAAAAAATGTGAAAAATAGCCAAAAATTCTGGAATAATTCTGAGTATTATTTCGGGGCTTGAGAAGCGTATTGGAAGCTCAAGAATGGGATTTCAGGCATGAGATGGCAGTCAATGAGGTAACGTCGGCGTGGACGATTAGTCGATTTTTTTTTCCTTCCAAATTAAATGAGGTAATTAATTATTTCTTTTTGAATTATTTGCTTATGTGAGATGTTGTGGAGATGATGCAATGTGTATAGATGGTTGGTTTATACCATTGGTTGAGGTTGATTGGAAGTTATGGTCGGGTATTGTGCAAAGTAGGGCAAAAATATAGGCCCTTCTTTAGTGCCTAATGTATGGTTGGGTTTTTGTGTGTGGTTGCATCTAGGTTCGACCGGGGAGGCGGTGATCATAGAAGAGCTCAGAGTTCGAGTTGGAGTTCGTGTCGAGGTAGAGAAGAGGCTTCGAGCCAAGTAAGGGGCGGCCCCATGTGGAGGTGGCCTTGCAAGTTGGTAAATGTGTTTGATAATGTTTTTATGTTGCATTTGCATGTAGTGGTTAACACTTGTGTGATGCGAGATCTAGTGGACCTGTGTCCATAAGGAGGACTAGTGTTGTAAGGGTTGATAGGTTAATGCCTCAAACCTTGAAGGGTTGTGAGGATGAGTGGGCCTAGCCTCATTTGCATGCATTGGCACACATAAACATGATTATATTCATATTTACATGTATTGCACCCTTACTGAGTCTTTATGACTCATGAGGTTTTACCTCATGTGTAGATGTTGCAAGTCCATATGCAAGTAGGGATGGCGCCGGGAGGCTATTGTGGCAACTAGCGATGTTGCCTGAGTTGTGTATTTTATTATCTCTTGTACGTAGCCATATGGTGTTATGTATGTATACCCTTGTGAGTAAGTGTATGTGTTGTTGAGCATTAGATGTATCTAATTGTTGTAATCATCATAGTGTGACGAATGGTTGTGAGATTGTTTGTCGTATATGGCTTAGTTGTTGAAGCCAAGTTCGAATCGAGTAAAGATCATCGAGGTATATTCTCATAAATCCCCAATACTCAGCGAAGAGGTTGTTATGCTAGCTTTGTACCTGGGTCACCTCTGGCTTGCTATGAGGCAAGCTGAAGAGAGGTGAAGCTCACTCGGGTTTCAGGTCTCGGTCCGCTGAGTTTTTCTTGTTTGAGTTGGGACCGATTCCTGAGTGGAGCGAAGGGAAGGACGAAGTCTAGTTCCCACCTAGGGCGTTTCCTATTGAAACATAGTACAACCCTTTAGTTGTGATTCGTCAGGTGAGTAATCCGGTCGATTATTTACCGGTGGCACCCTTAAGTGGGAGTGAGTCATTACAGTTGGTATCAGAGCATGGCTAGCTATATGAGTGGGGAAAGCTAGCGTGCTAGTGGTATCATGTAAGGTCGGTTAAGTGATTGATGTGAGCGATTTCCAGAGTTTGAAATTGAGGATATCTTGCATGATTTGGATGTAAGTCGAAATGTCCTAACTGCTGAGTTGGGGTTGAGAACAGTTGGTTTATGGTCCCGAGATTTTGATGTGAGATTGATCTGATAACCTTGAAAGTTAGACATGTGGTCCGAGGACCTTAAGGGATGGAATCGAGGCGTTGAGGCCTGTGATGGCTTTTCGGGTATGCTTGGATATTCCTTCTCTAGCAATGAGAAAATACCCTGGATTGAAATGATAGGCCGTAAGAGGTATACGGGTTGAGCAAAGAGGAATCGGAAACCCAAGTATGGGTGTCGGTGTTGGGAAAACCTGAATATTGAAATTTGGGTGTATGGTATAGTGTTTTAAGGAGGGGGACTCCTTGAGATTGAAGTGTTGAGGCTCGTGTGGGGACACGAAGCCGAAGCATGACTAGTCCAGTAGGGGATTAGTGGAGCGTCCCTATGTTAGGGATTTGCCGAGCATGTTCGAGGGAATAGAGTTGTCCCTTGGAAGTGGTGCAGTAAGGCTTGAGCGCTGGTGATAGAGTGAGCTATAGTGGGAGTTAGCTCGAGACTCAAGGAAAAGATTTGACATCAGGCGATGTGATCGTATTGTTAAAATAATCCTGGAGGGGATGTACCTAGGGTATGAGTGGACCCTAGTTGGCTTCTTGATGAGACGGGGTCTATCCTTAGGAATGATAGGCGTGTGGCAAGTGGACCTTAGCGGGTGTTTGTATGAGATGGAAATTCCAAGTAGGTCGAGCTGGAATCCAGGGGAATCTAGATCTGGGATTAAGAAGTTGGGCATGCGTTGATATGCGTGTGAGAGCCATTAGGTTAGAAGTCTTAGTTGTGAAGGGCCAAAAGATCGTTCATGTGATTGATGGATGAGGGCCCAATAAAAACTCTCATTATGACGCTTGGGGTCTGGTGGGATGCCTAAGGTCGGGAGATGAGAGGTGAATAGACCCTCATTGTGATGCCTGGGGTCGAGATAACGCCTAAGGTCACGAGACCCTTGATGGGAGACGCGGAGGTCACCCAATGAAGGGTATGAGCGGTGTGTGGTCCGAGGGCTATGAGTTTGTGACAACAAGACATCCATAGGATATGCGCGTGATGGAAATTCCAACTTCGGATGCCTAGGTGGGTAAGGGCACGGCAAGTGATGTGGAAGCCCCAGAATTTTGTATTCCAAGTCATGGGAGCCTGAGTGAGGCGTGCTGGAAGGCTAAGATGGGCATCGTGACTGAATGCATATGTGGGTGTGCAAGGAGAGACGAGAGGTCTTTGTTTACTTGGAGGGTAATGGTAGGTGCTCGATGGTTATGGGTACCGGATCTTGAGATAGGCTCAGCATGTTGGGTGTGGATTGAGAGATCGTTGATAATCAAGCTATGAGATGAGCTGGGTGGTGAAATGAATCACGATGGATTTGGATCCATTGTCATGGAAAATTGGAGCTTTCAAATGTTGAGTGAGAGCCGTGAGGTATGATCTTGTGGGGTAAGATCATGAGGCCTCAAGAGGTGAAGTAGTTTAAGAGTCTCTTAAGCAGTAAGAGATGCAGAGTCTTGAGAAGCGAGGCTCATGGTGTGAGCTTGAGGTTATCAAGGCAAGGATAACCAAGTAAGATGGCTTTGATAAGATGGTGGTGGAATCATCATAGCTTGGGGAGGCTTAAGTAGCTTTGATGCTACGGGTGCAAGGCTCGATGTGACGAATCTGATGCTATGGACCGTGTGGCAGAGGACTAATGAGTTGGCTCGCATTGAGGGTAAGTGGCCCATGGGTCTGAGCAACTCAGTGAATTGCAGGTGACGATCAGATGCCAAAAATCTAGAGCAGCACCTTAAGAGATTTGGTCAGATGAGACCGATAATCTCCTGTAAGGGATAGAACATCTAGAATAGTCCTATGGAGAAATCGTGGAACACGGTAACGTTCTATGAATTAGTAGCCGTGTGGTAAGCTCGGTGGGGTGACGCTACGGATGTAAAGCAAATCAGTGATGGACTTGAGCCATGCTGTTGGAAACTATTGTTGGGCTAGTGTAAGGGAGCAACACAGTAATGATGGTTGGGTGTTGACTCTCCGAAGCACAGGGTAATACGATGGGGAACCAGTGTTGGGCCAGTGTATAGGAGTGACACGGTAATGATGACCAGGTGTTGGCTCGTCTAAAGCACAGGGCAACACAGTGATTATGCAGATGGTCAGGGGCTAAAGAGTTGTGAGATGCACGGTAGGGGGCTAAAGAGTTGTGAGATGCACGGTAGGGGTGACGAAAGCTGTGGTTAGTCCCATAACTCAATTGCGAGTAATAAGAGAGGTTAGGGCGTTGCACCCGAGTCAGGGGTTAAGCCCTTTATTTTGGTAAAGTGGTGTTGAGGTGGTTTAGCTAATGTTAAGGTGTTGTAGCACTTCAAGATGTTTGAGAAAGAAACCCAGGAAAAAGAAACAGGTCTAGCATGAGAATAACGCTACAGTTGATGCCTACCGTTGACGGGTCTAATGCTAAGGACCACTAGATACAGATAGTTAGTCCACAGGAGGGACCGGAGCCCTGTATGTGGAGTAACTCGTTTGTAGTGGAGACGATTAGATGCCGAAGACTTGGGGTATGCTGTAGGTTATGCCTGGGCTAAGCCTAAATTTTCGTGAGGGTTGAAGTGTCTTGGTAGTGCCCTTGTTGTCAGGGCAGCAAAAAGGTTTGTGAATCGAGTGGGTAATATCTTGTGGTGTGATAACAAGATGTGTGGCGATGCTCCTTGCTAAAGGATGCTAACGCAGTTGTGGTTAAATTTGATCGAAATTGATCGGATAAATTGAGATGATGGACCCTGTGTGACCTTGCAGTGATGCAAGAAGATGGGTCGATTGGTGGAGTCGGTAAATGGCTCTAGAATGTTACGTAAGTGCCATGGAGGGCGAGACTTACGAGATGAAAGCCAACCATGAGATGGGATTATCGAAGCGAGCAAAGTTTCAAGTAAAGGGATCTCTAATCCAGTAATGTGAGTTGTGGCAGGCTGAACGAGTGGATAAGGCACGGTTCGAAATCCATAAAGGCTCGAAATTTCACAATCTAGTGTTAGTCCTGATGTGTCGATGTGAAAATGAGGAAGTATCCTCATGTAGCACTGGATGGATTTCCGATCAATGACACAGGATCAGTTGCCAGGTGGTAGCACCTGATGGCAATGATGGGAGCGTGAGGCTCGAGGACTGTGATGTAAAGCCTTGTTGATTAACCATGTACATAAAGGTTCAGCAGGCCCTGGTGGCTAGACCAAGCGAATTTTGAGAAAGAGATCCAAGGTGATAAAAGATGGTTGATCAGATTAGAATTGTGCCGCTTGAAGGAGTGTTACTCCGTAGTGAGGGTTATAAATAGTAGAGTTGAAATGTGTCCTGGGTAGAATGTGAGAGGTTCTCCTGAGGAAAGTTGAGCATAGGGCAACAACGTTAGAATGACCTCATAAGGCATTACCACTCTAACAGGATGGATCATCCGGGGAAAGCCAGCGTGATGGCAAGTGCCTGAGTAGGAATGTGAGTCTTACGGCACTGAGTGGAAGTGTGAGTTCCACAAGAGTAGCAGGGGTGATTTCCAGTGGGTGGAGTTTAAATCGAAGTCATAGTCGATGATTGCAAGTGTAGTGCTTAGAAGAAGGTTGTGTTGGTTTAGCCGGGCGATCCGGCTAAAGCTAATCGAGTTGGTTAGATGGAAGATGAGGGCGAATTTAAGATATCGCCAATGGGTGACGAGAGCTCAAAGGAAGAGCTTGTGGGACGAGGTTGGTTCCCAGGAATGATGTTTAGGTGATTAGATCACCTAATAGCTGTGAGTAGTACAGCTAGAGAGATGCCTTGGAGTGTGGGCAATTAATGAGATTTAACCTCATGGTTAGGGGTTAATGGGTGTGAAAGATAGCGACTAGTGGAGTCGATTGGTAATCGGCTAAGGGTAGCCGATGGTGACCAAAGGCGCCAACCGGTGATAGCAGTAGCGGCGAGCGGCGGCTAGCCATGGCCATGGGGCGTCGTGAGAGTGGTCGGTCAGTGACGTAGGTGGCTCCTGAGTTGCAGTTGTGGCTGAATGTGGCGTTAAGCGATGGAAATAGGTCGTCTTAGCTGATGATGGTGGCATTAGAGCCAATGTGATCGCTGACTGCTATGCTACCCTGCACATTTATTTATCAAAACTACAACCAAATTTATTAGACGTCAATCCTTTTATTAAAGCAGGTGTAGGGCGATTATACTCGCCAGTGTGTGAGTGTGCGTGTAATACAATTTTAAATTTATATTTCGGTGAGTCTGAGTCGGTTCACAGGGAGATTATTTATGGTTGAAAGTAAAAATCATAGAATATTTGTTTTTAGGAGGTGATTAAGATGATCTAATGGAAAAAATTAAAACTAAACTAATACTGAATTTAAGTAGCTTGGGTCAAGACAATTTCAGTGCCAAAACTAATTAATTCCCGATTTAATAAAAAAAAATCAGTAATATTCATCTTATTTGAGTTTTACAGATCTGTCACTAATTTTAGTTCAAGATAATGATAATTCTTGTTTAAGCAATCTCCATACATGGCATGAAAATTCTAAGTTAAGCAATTATCATAAATTGAATTATATCCCGAAGACAGAATTTATAGGTACAGATTAATCACTTGGGCTTGGGTATGAAAATATTTCCAGATCTAGCAATCTCCATACGTGGCATGAAAATTCTAAGTTAGGCTTATGCTTCAATCCAAACTCAAAGATACACTATACGCACACTCTCAAATTAAATCAGATTAATATTACACATTTTAAGCGCAACTTTCTTTGGAAATCATTGGCGTTGGACATTGTCCTTACCTTAACCCAAGATTGAATTTAGCTACTCATCTTCATTTTGAAATAAATTGGCAGGAATTTAAATGACGTGAATTAAAAGACAGTATTTAAAAGACTATTTTTTAACCGACCATATAGGCGGTATATAATGAAAAGACAATAATTGAAAGACTATTTTTTAACCGACCATATAGGTGGTATATAATGAAAAGACAATAATTGAAAGACTATTTTTTAACCAACCATATAGGTGGTGTATAATTAAAAGACAATATTTAAAGACAATATTCAACCGACCATATAGGCGGTATATAATAAAAAGACAATATGAATAACATAATACAACTATATGGAAACAAAAGTTGAAGATTTAAGAGAAAAGAATTCTAAGAACAAAACTATATAGAAACTAAAGTGAAAAATTTGAGAGAGAAATCCTAAGAACACAACTATACTTTCATTATAAGAAAATTGAATTGTTACAAATGCACCCCAAGTGCTCTATTTATAGGGTAAAAGATGCAATAAAGACCACTCAATTATATAATTTAATAATACAAAATATCTAAAGAAAAACAAAATAACTAATTTAAAAATATAAAGATAAATAAAATATCTAATATATGATGTAAGCGATGATGTCATTCCAACCCATGATATAAGCAATGATGTCATCAATTTGTAAGACTTGGGCTTTTCATATTTTTGGGATTGGGCCTTCCTTGTGTTGGGCTTGGGCCTAGGCCTTTCTTGTTTTGATATTATTATATATATATATTATATTATTATATATATTATATTTATTTTTTTATATTTTTTATATTTTATATATATTTTTATATTAATATTTTTAAACATGCACAAAATCACAAAATGCATAATAATATTCAATTTAAACCATTTTAAGATCAAAATAAGGGTGAAATTATAACAATTTTTTTACAAAATTGATCACTAATTAGTCGCTCACCGAGTGGTGTGAGCTGATTGAAGCAAAAGTTATAAAAAGTCCGGGAGAACCCAGAGTCTATCAGGGAATTAGCTAACTGCTATAAGCATAGAAAAGTGATATGAGGAAGGCAGCCTAAGAGTGGGGTCGTGCTGGTTACGATAACCAGCGAGATTTATGGAGCAGCGAGTCTTTTGAGATGGCATGGTGGTGTCATCGTCGCTGTCAAGGAAAAAGATGTTGGCAGAAAGGTCAAAAGTAACCATTATGCATGATTTAAGTCAGGTGTCTATCGCGGATTGAGAATGAACCTGATTTAGGATGGCTGGAAGTGTCGTGCCTCAAGAGTAAGAGGCTCTGTTGAGAAATGGTGAGATTTGAAAAGTCCAAATGAAATTGAAGCTGGGCGAGTAAATTTGGCTAGAAGACCGCTATAAGAGTAGGGGTGTAACCATGTTAGCTTGTTGTGGTGCGGACCAAAGGCACGAGTCATCCTACAGGTGCGGTCCAATAAGTGATTGTGCAGATGGTAATAAGCCAATCACTTGTGCCACGCACCGTGGGTGATGACGAGGGCCGATTAATGGTTCTGCGACCTTAAGCGAAATGGTAGGATTCTTGACTCGCGATAGGGTTTAATAGCCAAGGTAAGGCCTAGCATGGGACATGATCGTAAAAGTTGAAATGGGATGAGGAATTGAAAGGGGTTGCTCAGTAAAAAGTTCCCTGGTATGGGTATGGGACCCCTACTAGCGTGTAATATTAGCCAGAAAGGAAGGCCTAAATATTTTGTGTGCTTATGCGAAAAACTCCTAGTTGGGAGAAGGTTGTGGCCCGAGTATGGTTAAGCTCGAGGTGAGAATGTAATGGTGCGTGCATTGCCAAGCTCGAGGTGGACTCGAGTAGTACACGTGTGATTGAAATGTGAAATTGCCTGGCATGGTGTTGGGTATGTCGATTATGCGTAATCGTATTGATAAATGAGGGTCGGCTGGTCAAGACAGAAGACCATGTATGAAATGGTTGAAGTTGGCTAGGTAGGCCAAATAGTTGCTTCCCATGTAGTGCTAACACGATAAGTTGATCGGTAATGAGAGGTTGCCATAAGGATCGACTCAAGCTATGCATGCTTGTAATAAATGGTAGTATGCCATGGTGGAATAGGTGTTCGAGTGTCTTGTGGACACTAGAAGTGACATTGTGGCGTATGGTCAGTGCTAAGACGTTGCTGGTTGAACCAGCGTAAAAATCGTGGCCATGTGTGTTTGGCAGTGGAAAACGTTGCCGTGTGTGATCGGTGTAAAATCATGGTAGACTGATCGATGATGCAATGTTAGCGAGAGATCATTTCGATTGAGGGGAAAATGGGAAATAAACTGCAAAGCGATGCTTCAAAGCATTGAAAATCCATCTGGAGATGGACAACATTGTAGTAAGTATGACCAGCGACCAGTGGTGCAATTTGGCTGGAGGCCAAGGCAGTATTTGGTTGGTGAATGTCCTCGAGAGGTGGAGGACCAAATGCCTAAGTGAGGCCTTGAGGTGGGAATGACCCGAGGTAAAGGCTGAGAAATGGTTCGACTACGAGATTCTCGAGTAAAGGATTTGGAGAGTAGCTTGAGAATATGGTTGTCTTGGGCAGGAAAGTATGGTAAAGTGAATTTCGAGGACGAAATTCTTTAAGGGGGGTGGAATGTAATACCCGATATTACATGGTGATTGAAATTAAATAATTTTTGATTATTTTGAAAGGATCTCGAGTGATCCGGGAAGCCCAAGAGTCGGTTTCGAGAAATTAATTAATGAAATTTGTCGAATTGGCGGCAGGGAGTGCCTCGGGACTGGGACGTCCAGGGAAGAGGACAAGAGATTGATGAGCGTCTTGAGATAAGGTTAATGACACTGGAAGCAGTTTGATCGGGAATAATTTTCGGAATAAATTCTATATAAACCCGAATAGATGCTAGTACCGAATGGTCATAAGGGACCTCCAGGAAGCTGAGAGGACCCTAGAAGTGGTCCGGTTTTGCGTATAAGGCAACCCTTAGGTGTTTTTGGGTGGAATAAAGGTCCTGTGTAGGCGTAGGGACAAAATCAATATTCCCGAGAAAGTGTCGGTTATTAATTTTTGAAAAAGCGAGATTTTAAGTGGCTTAAAAATAATTAATTAAAGCATTGGAGGGTTCAAGTACTATTTATAAAAATCCTCAAGTGTAATTAAAATTCCTAAGTGGAATTAATGTGATTAGTGGGGGGTTAATATGTAATATATATATATATATTTATATATGTATATATATAAATATAGTGTGTATGAGTGCTGTGAATGTTTCAAATTTTGAAATCAAAACAGAGAGAGGGAACAGAGATTGCGAGGGAGCTGAGAGCAAGGACTCGAGCTTGAGAGAAGTTGTGAGAGAGAGGTGAGATTGAGGGAATGAGGAAGCTGGACGATCGAAGGCAGCCCAAAGCAAGCATTCTCGGCCATGGCAGCGGCTTGAAGCAGCCGCGATGGTTGCTATGGCCGAGCAAACAGCAGCAGCCCGAGCAGTGGCTGTAATCGCGAGAGATGGGATGGCCGAGGGCTGGCCGGATGCGACCGATAGCAGCGCCAAGCGGCAGTGGTCGCGTGCTGGCTGGAGGCAATCAGAGGCAGGCATGGCGGCTGTGGCATCGGGCGGTGCTTCTAGCAGCGAGGAAGGTGGCCGCTGACGGTCGCGGCGTGCAGAGGTTGAAGTAGTGCCTGAGATAGTGGCCGGCCACTGCTACAACGACGTTAATGGTGACCTGAAGCAGTGCTGCCGGCCATGGGAGCGTGGTGCGCAAGGGAGGCCGATGGTTGCAGCGGCTAAGGCACATGAAGAGGTCGGCTCCGGTGGTGGCAGATGGCAGCGGTGGCGTTGTGGCAAGCAGCGGTCGGGAGAGGCGGCGCTGGAGGAGGCTGGCAAGCGGCCTCACACGCAAGCGCTGTGTGCGCGCGAGAAGGAGGCGGAGCAAGATGATGAACAGTGGAGGAAAAAAAAAAGAAAATAAGAAAAAGAAAAAAAAGGGAAAATAAAATAAAATAAAATAAATTTGGGAAAAATGGAGAAAAAATGTGAAAAATAGCCAAAAATTCTGGAATAATTCTGAGTATTATTTCGAGGCTTAAGGAGCGTATTGGAAGCTCGAGAATGGGATTTCGGGCATGAGATGGCAGTCAAGAGGCAACGTCGGCGTGGGCGATTGGCTGATTTTTTTTTCCTTCCAAATTGAATGAGATAATTAATTATTTCTTTTTGAATTATTTGCTTATGTGAGATGTTGTGGAGATGATGCAATGTGTATAGATGGTTGGTTTATACCATTGGTTGAGGTTGATTGGAAGTTGTGGTCGGGTATTGTGCAAAGTAAGGCAAAAATATAGGCCCTGCTTTAGTGCCTAATGTATGGTTGGGTTTTGTGTGTGGTTGCATCTAGATTCGACCGGGGAGGCGGTGATCCTAGAAGAGCTCGGAGTTCGAGTTGGAGTTCGTGTCGAGGTAGAGAAGAGGCTTCGAGCCAGGTAAGGGGCGGTCCCATGTGGAGGTGGCCTTACAAGTTGGTAAATGTGTTTGATAATGTTTTTATGTTGCATTTTCATGTAGTGGTTAACACTTGCGTGATGCGAGATCTAGTGGACCTGTGGCCATAAGGAGGACTAGTGTTGTAAGGGCTAATAGGTTAATGTCTCAAACCTTGGAGGGTTGTGAGGATGAGTGGGCTTAGCCTCATTTGCATGCATTGACACACATAAACATAATTATATTCATATTTACATGCATTCCACCCTTACTGAGTCTTTATGACTCATGAGGTTTTACCTCATGTGTAGATATTGCAAGTCCAGATGCAAGCAGGGATGGCGTCGGGAGGCTGTTGTGGCAACTAGCGGTGTTGCCCGAGTTGTGTATTTTATTATCTCTTGTACATAGCCATGTGATGTTATGTATGTATACCCTTGTGAGTAAGTGTATGTGTTGTTTAGTGTTAGATGTATCGAATTGTTGTAATCATCATAGTGTGACAAATGGTTGTGAGATTGTTCATCGTATATAGCTTAGTTGTTGAAGCCAAGTTCGGACCGAGTAAAGATCAGTGAGGTATGTTCTCATAAATCCTCAATACTCAGCGAAGAGGTTGTTATGCTAGCTTTGTACCTGGGTCACCTCTGGCTTGCTATGAGGCAAGCTGAAGAGAGGTGAAGCTCACTCGAGTTTCGGATCTCGGTCAGCTGAGTTTTTCTTGTTTGAGTTGGGACCAATTCCTGAGTGGAGCGAAGGTAAAGACGAGGCCTAGTTCCCACCTAGGGCGTTTTCTATTGAAACATAGTCTAACCCTTTAGTTGTGATTCGTCAGGTGAGTAATCCGGTCGATTATTTACCAGTGGCACCCGTAAGTGGGAGCGGGTCGTTACAATTAATGGGTTTCTAATTTCTCATTTCATTTGGATTTATTTAATTCACCATAATCATGCTCAACATTAAATGCTTGAAAGACTATTTAGAATTTATTTTGCATTTAATTTAATCTCTCCATTTAACTTGGACCACAAAATGCCATGTGTCACTCCAAGACACTAACCTACTCCCAAGTTCTAATCTCATCTATCCATGTGGCATTACCACATTTATTCACCAATATAGGAAAAATTAATTACTTTATCACATAATTAAATATCCACCATTTTTCCCATTTTCTCAATTTAATTCCTCTATAGAAATTTATTCTAAAATTACCAAAATACTATTTGTGAATTATAAATCCCACTTATCTCCACATAAATACAAAAATGGGAATTTAATTCAATTACATACTTAATTCCACATGGGAATTATTTCTAATTTACCAAAATACCCTTTATTGGACTTCACTATCCAAATTACCAAAATGCCCCTCTCATAGAGCACCATCATTCTCAATGATCCATCACATTCTCAAGGGTATTTTTGGAAGTTTCTCACATTTCTTTTCTTATTCTCTTAACATCGGGTGTTACAAGGGTCCTCACGCGTTGCCACGTGCAGCCCCCTTCCGGCACGTGAAGCTCACGCGCCGCCCCCTATTTTCGGCGAGCTTCACATGGTTTCTGTATTTTGTCCATATCTCCCTCGTTTTAACTTTGATTCAACCCCCGTTTTTTCCTACTTGCTCTTCTTTCATCCCTCTACCCGATTATGAAAATAAATTCATCTTACCTTGTAGTTTTGCTGATGTTTGGAATGCTTTATGGTGGCGGTCCTAAACTTTCTTGCAAGCTTTCTCTTCCTCGTTCTTTAGCAAAATTTTCCCCTTCTTTTGGTAGCGTTTCCTCCCTCAAACTCGCTCCCTTTTCCACCTTACTTGGTGCCCAAAATGAATAACCCCAAAGCCCTTATTTATAGGAAACTCCGACAAACCAAAGCACGCCACGTGTTGCGTCATTATTCCATCCATGAGCATGCAATCAAAATATGCCATGTGTCCTATCCTTGGAGGTTAAGTAAAAGACTTGGAGAAGTCTTTGGGCTTAGACTTCAAAACAACCCAAAACCACATTTGATTTGAGTTTGAAATCTAAGATATTTTGAAGAGATATTCTTAGGTTTCAACAAACGATGCTTTAGCCCGAACTTTTCACATAACTACACTCAAACCCTTTGCAACTTGGTCCTCGAGCCACTTTTAATTGCACTTTTTGGTCCCAAAAAATGGACTTATTATGCCAATACACTAAGGTTTTAGGTAAATTACACTTTTACCCAAACTTCAATATTTACGATTTTGCCACTAGTTCAGAAATGGAATTTTTCCCTCAAGGCTTCCACAATGCCTTGAAATGACCTATTTCCTCAAGTATTTGAACTTGAAAATCTCGAGTACTACCTCAAATTTGAGTCTAAAAATCTCGGGTATTACATCATTCCCTATAAGAAGAATGTCATCCACATACAAGATAAGATAGGCTCTCGTGCTCCCGCTTACCTTCTTGTATATGCAAGGCTTATCCGAATTCTTTATGAAACCAAACTCTTTGATTTCATAATCAAAATAGATATTCCAAGAACACGATGCCTGCTTGTGTCCATAAATGGATCTCTTCAGTTAACATATCCGATTAGGGTTAGTGACTGGAATCCCTGTGGCTGTTCCATGAATATATCTTCCTCAAGACAAAAATTCAATAACGTCGTCTTAACATCCATTTTCCAAATCTCATAATCATAGTGTGTGGCAACGACTAGCATAATCTTAATGGACTTAAGCATAGTGATCGGTGAGAAGGTATCCTCATAATCCATGCCAGGGCACTAGCAATACCCTTTTACCACCAGTCGCTCTTTGAATGTTTGCACCTTCCCATCAGGATCGATCTTCCTCTTATAAATCCACTTACAGCCTATGGGAACAATTCCCTCAAGGGAATCCACAAGAGTCTGATTGGAATACATAGATTCCATTTTAGATTACATAGCCTCCAACCATTTCTTAGAATCAATATCACTTATCGCTTTTCATAGGTGGCAGGATCAACCACTAGATCACTCTCACCATACAGGAACATCTCCTGCATTACCTCTTTACTAAATCCATATCATTTTGAAGGGAAAGGTACTCTACTAGACCTACGAAGAGCCTCATGGATGACATTTGACAGACTGGCTAGCTCATTTTCCTGACTAGGTTCGATTTGTGCCCTGGAAGGCTCCTCTTCCAAATCTATCTTCCTCCTGATGGCACTTCCCTAAAGAAACTCTTTCTCCAAGAATATAGTATCTCTGCTAACCAAAATTCTTTAATCACCCAAAAAATAGAACTGGTACCCCACTGAATCCTTGGGATACCCCACAAATCTACCTTTGTCAGAGCGGGCCTCCAACTTATCTAATTTAAGCTTATTTACAAAAGTCAAACAACCCTAGACCTTAACATGCTTAAGACTGGGAGGTTTCTCGTACGACATCTCATATGGCGTTGTCTTAATAGATTTAGTCAGAGCCCTATTTAAAAGATAAATTACAGTCTGAAGTGCATACCCCCACAAGAAAACAGGCAGATCTATATAAGCGATCATCAAACTCACCATGTCCAACAAGGTGCAATTCCTACACTCAAAAATCCTATTTAATTGTGGTGTGGTAGAAGGTGTTACTAGAAAGATTATACTACAAGACTTGAGGTAGTCACCAAACTCTGTACTCAAGTATTCTGCGCAATTCCTATACTTAGAAATCCCAAGGGCTACTTAGCCAATATCCTGAGTAGGTAAGACTCACAAGTTAGCCGAGGTTCCACTCCCACTGGATTAATAAATCCACGATAAGCCAAGTTGTTAATCCTCCTCTCATTAACATGACCTAACTTGAGGTGCCACAAATGCTTAAGATCTACACCGACATTGCAAGAACGCTTCCCACTCCTCATGGTTGCAACACGTGCATTACCATCCCTCATAGACGCATGTATTTCCAAAACATAAAAACCATAGACCAATGTACCCATTCCAACACATCCATTTCCAAAATGAATATAACACATATTGTTGGAAAACGAATATTCAAAATATTCTTCTATAAGCTTAGGAATGAAAAGAACACTCCATATAGCCTTCGATACATACAAACAGTCTTTAGTTTTAATACATGCCTAGCATACTAAGTAATAAAAGAAGTTCTTATAACTAATGGATCATCAAATGCTCCATTCCCGGCTCTAAGGATAACTTCCCGCTTTCAAAGCGGCCCACTTGTCTGTGGATCCTTCATGTATACACATATGTGAGATGATGCACCAGAATCTAAAATCCAGGATATCAAAGACTGACCAATATAATTGATCATTTTAAGCATAAGTAAGAAGGAATACCTGCCCCTAGAGACTCCCTGCACTTTCCCTTTCCCTTAGGGCTATGCTAAAGCTTTGGGTAATTCCTCTTCCAATGCCCCTCCAACCCATAATGGAAGCAATCTCCCATGGGTACCTTAGCTTTGAATTTACTCCTAGAGACCACTTTCATGGGCCCAACAAACTTCTTCTTTTTCTTGGAGGCAGGCTTCCTCCTAGATAGAAGATGTAGAAGTCAAGGTAGACGCAAGAACTACTTCATTGCCCTTCCTGTTAATCTAAGTCTGAGCTGACCTCAACATGTTGAGTAACTCCTAGGGTGTGCATATGATTATGTTCATACGAAATCTCATAATGAACTCAGAGAATAACTTAGGGAGCGACTGTAGGATTAAATCAACTTGAAGATCCGTGTCTATGTGGAAATCTAGTGCATCCAACTAATTAATCATATCAATCATGCCAAATCCCATCAAATCCAAATCCTTAGAGCAACCCATGCCATGATTTTGTACACAAACCCACTCCAAAGCTTCAATCCCAGTGAAGAACAAACCGTTCATCCCTACCAAATCCAAAGTGCCTTCAATCCCAGCGAAGAACAAACCGTTCATCCTCGCCAAATCCAAATCCAAAGCCTTCAATCCCAACAAAGAACCAACCTTTCATCCCTGCCAAATCCAAAACCTCATTAAAGGGACGTCAATATGTTTCTTTCCCTAAATTGGTTTTTCCCTTATTGCTTGGATTCATTGGTTATGTTTTAACTGTACAAGCACACCATATGTTTGATAAAATGCCTAATAAGTGATTTGACCACTCTTAGACATTGTGTGTGTACAAGAGTTTAGTTAATTTGATACTTTGTGTGTGTACGTATATATATATATATATATACAAACACATACTAAAAAGGGATCTCGAGTCTTGGCCTGTTAAGTTAGGATTGAGGATAAGTCTTGAGAGAGACATGAAAATAAAAGGAATAACAAAGGTTAGAGAGAAATATTGTTATCCATTTTGTCAAAGTCAATGGCCTTTTGTTGATTACTATGGTTTGGTTACTATAACAAATTTTAGTTTCTCAATGTTGTGTTTGATAACAATGATCTAATCACTATTGTACACTCTATTTCTTTTTTTGGTTGTACAGCATAGTGCTCTACCTAGTTCCATTGCCCTTACAAAATAAAAGACTCTAGAATAACTAAAAAATTGCATTTTAGCATAAAAGGAAAATTCAAATGGTGAAAAAATATAATCAATAGTGGTGAAGCAACTAGTTGCATCCGTCTCGTTGAACTACACCAAAAGCATATATTATGGACTGAAATCTGAGTCCGTAAGAAAATTCTATGCCCGTTTCTTCGAAGAAGCACAATCAAACTTTTCCAAATACGCTAACGTTGTTTCAACTTCATTCATAACCCAGCCCTCATCACATTGTTAATAAAGCATGTGTGAAAATAATTATAAATTAAACAATAATTTTCATGTTGTATTAATATTATGTGTCTTTGTTTGTTGTTGTTGTTTTTGCTCTCTTCTTTGATGTTTACATCGAAAGGTAGTTTTAAAAGACATTCTATGATGGTAATTACAATTACATGTATTGGTTTTATCTACTAGCCACATTCAAAATAGTTGAAGATTGTGGCTGACATTAATTTTATTTTATGTGATTAATTGAAAGATTTTGAAGTTATGTATTATGTTTTAAATTTCATTTAAATTGTAAGGGTTGGTGTGGATTTAGAGAAAAATATTATTCCCAAAAAAGGGGGATTTTATTTTATTTTACTTTTTTTGCTACGAAATTGAATTTAGTGATATCGTAGTAGTTTATTACTTGAATATAGAATTAACTATAAAAATTTAACTTTTGATTACAAAAATATTGATAGAGAAAATTAATTTGCTACAAAAATTGGTATGTGAAAATTAATTTGCTATTCAAATTGATTTATGAAAATCAATTTGCTACGAAAATTGGTACAATTAGCTATGATTTGTTGTAGTTAAAAATAAATATTTTCTCTACGATTTGACATTCATAGTAAAAGCTATGTTATTTGCTACGAAAATTAACATCATCAACTACGAAAATTAACATTATCAACTACGAAAATCAGCATCATCACCTACGAAAATTGGTATAATTAGCTACGATATATGTCGTAGTAGAAAATCAATGTTTTCTCTACGTTTACCTAACTGTAGCGAAAAGTGTATTATTCTCTACGAAACCTTAAATCGTAACTAAATACTATTAGGTGCGAGGCTTTGGCTACGATTCACGTTATGAATAAAATTTCGTAGTTGATTGATTTTTGCTACGAAAATTGAATTTTTAACTAAGAAAAATTTCATAGAGAAAACCAAAATTTGTTGTAGTGGTGGTCATGCATCTCCTTCCATATCACACGCTTCTCCTCACTTGACCCCTTAAGAAGTCCAAAAGGAACTGGTCAATCCAAGACGTATGCAATTTTCTCCAAATTTAAAATTAATTTTAAATTCCTAAGCTAGCTTATAAAATTAGATCCCATTAAAACGATTTTGTTCAAATTGTGAGAAAGAGGGTTTGATTGATTTACCATTTTAAAAACAAAGATTTAGTTTTAAAAGAATTTAAAATTTGTCGATGTGATTATCTTGAAAATCCATTTAATTCTGGTCTCGAATTAAAGGTATCTCCCACTAACCTTTTTGAGCCCACACTTTCCAAGGTGGTGAACTCGAATCCTATTGAAAGATTTGTAGTGGGTGATGAAAGAGACAACTCATTATCTCCTTTCCATATCCAATATGGAGCTCGATCTTCAGCCCTTATGCCACCTCTTCCTCAACACTATGGTGGGTTATTGGACAGTGACACAATAAGATTCCATCCACCGCCTCAACCAGTGAGCCACTTGAACATGTATAGCCTCAAAACACTATGATGGTATATTGGGTATACCCATGTGGGGTAACCAACAACATCCAATGCTTAATAGGAAAGTCAATCGACTCTCATGAAATGCACCCTCCCACCTATGGGCAGCTAGGGAACACCCAATCAAGCAATGACATATCCTACGATGATGGAGGGCCATAATGAATCCAATTCACCGTTTAAATCTAATATTACTTTGCATAGTTGGGAAGATTTTTCAGTCTTTAATTTTAATGGTCTCATTTTGCACATGCATTAAGTTTTAATTAATGTATCCAATACATAATAAAATAATAACGCATACATGAAAATATCTAGGATGATCATGGGCCTTAAGCTATTAATTAAACCTGAGCCTCAGGATCTAATTAAGGAAGCTATCTAAAAGACATTCAACCACACATTTTTTGCTACTAACAAATGAGGTTAACTTGCACCTTCGAGGCTCCAAAAATGGTATGACTCGACATCTCCATCAACATCAACTTATTGATGCTCCTTCTTTCAATTTTACAAGAAAATTTTTCTAATACAAATAATTCTAAAAATTGAAAGAAAAGACATGGAGACTTATGTCTATTTACAACCCGAATGAATAAATAATATTACAAAATTGGTGACTAAATACCTATAAATATTCATTCATTCAATCCCATTGAAGTAGCCCATGATCACCCTTGTTCAATCGAACTGAACCAGTTGGCATATATATATATATATTGAAATCTAATTTCAAATATATTTCGTGTTTACGTAATGTGCGCTAGAAATTTCAAACCCGTGGCATTTTATATCACAATTTATTTCCAGTATAATCTTACCCAACGTAATCCAATTACATCTAAGCATATACCTCAAAAATTGGACAACCGATAAACTGAAAGCATGAAATCAGTTCACCAAATTATTTTCATGGTCCCATATCAGTTAACTATCTCCAAGATAGTCAATAAGCCCTCCCACTTGAATATTTGGTGAAACAAATTTCATGGAAAACGTATATTTTAAATTAGTTAACAAGTTCGGTTGACTGTCTCCAAGTTCAGTCAACCGAAGATCTAGGTTTGTGAGTTCGGTTGATTAAACTATAGCTTCGATCTACTGAAGATTACCAGAACCAAAGGTTCAAACTTCTGTCGACTGAGTTGAAGCTTTAATCGACTAAAACATCCCAGAAACCTTTGATAGCTTTGGACGAACATCGATGCACAATGAAATCCAACACAACAGATATACAATTGTCCAAAATAAGCACACAATACACCAAACACCTGCATAGGATGAAAATATCGAGCCAAGGCTCTGATACCACTGAAAGGAAACGAGGGCCCAAGGCCGAAAACCAACTATCTATGGATTTATGCAAGGATTTACGAGTTTTAAAAATTATTTTCAAAACCAAAACAAACATCAAAGTAGTGCAAAGCGGAAGCGAAAACAATCTTTGCAAGACTCGATATACTTCATCCATATGTTTGAAAAGAAAATCCATGCCATTTGGGGTTTTTCGATATACCTTTACAAAGAGAGCTATTGTCGATTGTCTAAGTGGTGGATGTTTCTTCTTGTTGTTTGTTCGAGCTCCCATAAGCAAGCTGCTACTCCGGGTGACTAGCTCACCTTATCACTTGTGAAGGACGTAGTCGGTCCACACTCGAGATGCAACTGGAACCCTTTAATGGAGTTTGGCTAAACTCTCTCAATGAAGGTGAACCATTACTCTATGGGTGTTCCTCCTTAGGTTGCTACTTGGTTGTCCAATAGCCTCTTTGAATGGGAGAAGAAGAAGAGGTTCTATACCCATTATCTCTTGGAGCAAGAACAATGAGATAGCTATAGCAATGGACAAGAAAGAGCAAGCAAGCAAGAGGAAGAAGAATAAGATAACAAGAGAGAAGGGAGCTGCAAAGAGTGACCACCTTTAAAACCATCTCTTCATCTTTTAATCTCTCTAAATCCCCTTTTCATACCCTTTGTCACACCATCGTCCTCCTCCAAATTGTCATTTGCAAATAAGACGACAAAGCTCCAAACGCATGTGTTAAACCATGTGGCGGAATTTTAGTCGACCAAAGATTATTGTTCGATCGACCAAAGTCGACTAATGCCCCACTGACCAAGTTTAGTTGACCGAAACCCAGGCAATCCAGGTTCAGTCAACCAAGCTGTATAGCTCGATCGACTGAACTCGACCAGAACTGTAACGGCCCGCTCCCACTTACGGGCGTTACTCGCGAATAATCAACTAACTATTCACTCGCTAAGGCAATAATTAAGAGATGGGCTATGTTTCAATGAGAAACGCCCTAGGTGGGAACTAGGCTTTGCCCCTCCCTTCGCTCCACTCAATGATTCAAGAAAAAATATCAAAAGACCTCACGGAATCAAACCCAAAACCTTGGTGAAGCATCATCCTTCTCTATCTCTTAATAAAGAGTAAGGATGACCGTTCCCAAGACTCGACAAAAACAAGCAAACGACACTCGCTTTACTTAACTATGGCACAAACCCTTAATTATTAGAAAATAAATTTTGGCCTAATTATTAACCCATTTTCTCATTCTCAATTTCCTTAGAAAAATATTTGGGTTAAACTCCTCTTGAAAAATTTAAACAATTTTTCCTTAGCCAAACTTCCATTTCATTTTTTTCAAATACCCAAAATTTTCAACCTTTAGGAAGTAAATTTTTGCAACTCAAACCATCAATTTGTTTCCCATCCATTTTCTCAAAATTTAAAGAAAATACTCATTTATTTTATTTTCTAAATATAGGAATTTTTTTTCGAAAATGCCTCAAAATTTATATTAATTTAATAAATATTTTAGACGCTCAAATCCACCATTATTTATTTTTTTAAAACATACTTTAATTCCAAAAATTCCAAAATTAAGATAAATAAATAAAATAAATACAAAAAATGAAACAATAGCAAGTAGGGCAGTAGTCGCGCGCCCCAGCATGCCTGCTGCGCATGCAGCCAAGCTAGCCGCGCGCACGACCGCACCTGCCTAGCAGCCACCTAAGAAATTTTTTTTTTTTTAAAGCCATATTTTGCAGAATTTAAGTATACCCCAAATACCTTCAAAACCATCAAAGTTTTTCCTTATTCACCCATATTAAACATACATGCACATCAATCAAAATGTACATTAACTTACACTACACAAGCAAGATACATACAACTCCACATACATTTTCCTTGCTCCTTATCCTTCAACACTCCAAAATATTCTTTCCTTTAGAAAATTCCCCACCTACAAAGAGGTCAAAGGACCTTATGAGCCATTGCTTAGTAAGGGTGCCATGCATAAGTAAATGTAACATGAGAAAATCATGTAATGAAAAATGCAATGCAACAAATGGGTAGTCTTCCATGCCCTCATAACCATCATAGGTTAAGGCACCAACCAACCCTTCCCACAACACTAGTCCTCCATATGGCCATAGGTACACTAGAACACAAACCATGCAAATGTGACCACTACATGCAACTCATACATAAGCACTTACAAATGCAAGCAAACCCCACAACTTGGGGTCATCCCTTACCTCTTCTCTCTTGAGAGCTTTAACAAGATTTGGCTTCCAAGACTTCTTTTGCTTTCAAGAACCTTAAGAAAAAGATTCTTAGAACACTAGATGATCTTGAAGACTAAGAGATGAAAAGGAGAATGAAGACTTTTCTTTCTTTCTACTAGAAAAGACCTAGGTCAAAATCTTACCTTCCTTTCCTTTGGAAGCTCACAAGAGAACTCTCCCTTTGCTCTCTAATTTTCTTCCGCAAAGCAAAACTTCCACTTAGAGATTTTTCTTCTCTATATATAATGTCTTGACATCTCACAAGTTCAAGACCAATTTCTAGCCATTGATCATTCTTTTAAAGAACAAATCTTAACCCTTGAAACTAGCACAATCGTTGTGCTTTAAGAGGGTTTATTCTTAGGCATAGATCAAGATGAAACTAAATCTCCACCCTTAAAGAAAAGCACAATCCTTGCCGTCTAGTCTTTTTAAATCTCCACCCTTGATGATAAATTAGAGACTAAATCTCCATCATCCATTCTTTTTATTAGGCTCATTAGATATTTATTTATATATATTTGGCAATCCATGCCACTTTCAATAATTAATTGTAGCCATTAGATCTTGATCCTCTCCAAGCTACATCCCCAACCATTGGATCTCTTATTTCTCACTATTTAATTAAATGAGACAATTTTCAGTGCATCACTCTTAAAAGACATAAATCCTTTTTATTTGCATTTACTTTATTCTCACTATTTTCCCACATAAATGCATGACCATTTTCCATTTCTTTTTAGATTTTCTTTTAATCCAACACAATCATGCCTCTCATTAAATGCAAGAATGACCAATTATCATTTTTTTTTTTTGCATTTCTTTAATTCTCTTTTATCTTGGACCACACATTGCCATGTGTCACTCTAAGACACCATACTTGGCTTCCAAGATTTAATCTAAGCAATCCATGTGGCATCACCACATTAATTCACCAATTTAGAGAAAAAATTAATTATTTCCTCACATAATTGAATATTCACTATTTTCCCTATTTTCTATAATTTAATTCCCTTATGGAATTCCACTCCAAATTACTAAAAATGCCCTTTGGTGAATTATTAATCCCATTTATCTCCACATAAATACAAAAATGAAAAATTAATTCACTTCCATACTTAATTCCACCTAGGAATTATTTTTAATTTACCAAATTACCCTTTATTGGACTTCACTATCCAAATTACTAAAATGCCCCTCTCATAGGGCACCATTATTTTCAATGATCCTTCACTTTTTCAAGCGCATTTTTGGAAGTTTCTCACTTCCTTTCTCATTCTCTTAACACCAGCAACACAGGGTGTTACAAGAACCATGCAGCTAGGCTTCAATCAACCATACTAAAAGATAACGTCGACTGAAGTTAACTGCCTTTTGCCCACTTCATGATTATTGCATTCAGACCCTAATATTAATAAATAACAGCCCTTGCATTATCCAATAATGCCACTAAGGCCCTTTCTATCCAATAGCAATCTCCCATATACAATAGCAACCAAAATCATTGTCCCACAATGATGAAGAACATACTAAGAGCAATTGGGACACGTCAACTCCTTAACGTCGGTCAATCCCATCAACCTACTAAGGGGATCTCTCCAAATCCCCAAAGCACCCTGAAGGATCCTAAGTATCCACTAGCCAAGACTCGAGACGATCCTAATGGCAATGAAGTCTAACTCCATACGAACTTATTAAGGTTCCTCGATTACCGTGCTTTATAGTCCTTTCATTGACTAACATCCCGACGGAGTGAGAGTTGGGGATAAATTAAATTCATAGGATTCGATAACTATAATAGATTCGATATGGTGAGTGGTATAGGTAGCATGTCAGATCCCATCTGACATTGAAACTCTTTCCAACCACTATTACTAATACGAATTACATAGGATGTACGCCTCCATCCCATGGAGGTCAATGGATCCCATCAGTGAACATCTGTCTCCATACACCATTGCATAGAGACCACACAAAAAGCATCCCCACCTATTACACCAAATGGTTTTGGGTCAATGGTAAATCCCTGACATTAGTGCACAAGGCACTATGTCACCTCTAGTCCAAGGACAGGATACACAATCGAGAGCCAACAATAGATCATTAATCCTTAAGTCATGTGATCTATTGCATGAGTCACATTCAGCAGATGTTCTATCAATACTCACCCATATGTCTACTATATGCATCCCATGCAATATGACGTGTGACTCACCACCCCATTCCCATTAGTATCCCATGCTTACAATGATAGTAGCCCATGTGCTAGTCCACTAATCGATATATCATATTCCCCTTCTAATAAATCTAAGGACCGGGAATACCTTTAAGAAATCCTGAACTAGATAACATCACACTGTCTTAACCCCATGAGAGTAGGACCTCCATCAATAAGTTTAGGGACTCATTCGTAAAGACAAGAAGGAGAGCAATGAATGAAGATATGACCTTATTATTAATATCAAGAATAAATCAAGAGAGCCATTCACATACATCCCATGTAATGTAAATCTAACATCTAGGGCACTATCACTAACACCATGAGATTTTCTAATCCAATCCTTCCGGGAGACTTTTTGGGAGATGCCCATTTCAATCCTCTTGGGAGACTCCACTAGAGACATCTGATCATTCGTTGTCAAAACATTATGAGAGTCTTTGAATTGGCTTCTTAATCGAATTTTAGCAAACAACGCCAATTATTATTGCTTGAATATAACAATAATATTTAGAGTCTCAAGGAATCTGTCTTTGAGCCTATAAATTCCTACAAGGGAAAACATTATCAAAGGGCATAAGGTGATCCCTATGTAGACATTTCGATGCTTAAGTAAATGGATGTCAAATTACTAAGAATTCGCATAACACTTGATATTAGTAAAAATAACTTACCTAGGGCGTAGGACTTCTTATTGATGTAGGATAAGGACTGTTATCAAATAACCATTATCTACTGAGAGATTTTTAAAGTAAACATTGAAGGTAAAATCTACACGTGTCTTCATGGGTTGCCTCGTGATTGGTCACTTGGAAGACTCAATTGAGTAGGGTTTTATTTTACTTTCGAGAGAGAGTCTCCCGAGAGACAGCTTAGAGGTCCAATGCAGGAGGGTCTCCTGAAGACTATCCTTTGCCCAAGAGACTCTATTGGATCCTTTGGCCTGGTCTTTTTATCTTTTTTTTATTTATTTATTATTTGTGTTCAATTTTTTTGTCATTATGCACATCAACTAGGTGAAAAACAACAACCATTTACTTGCTTATTCAGTTCTCAAGTTGTGCATTCAAAGTTAAAATTCTCCAAGTATTCAAGTATGCATTTGAGTTATACCATTGTTCTTTGTACCTTATTCTTTCAAATTTTTAAAGGTTGTAAGTAATTTATTATATTTAACTCATTTGTGTGTGTTATGGGATGAGCTAAGAAAATTTAAAAATCCCAAAAATTAGAGAAGTATTTTGTATAAATCTAAATGACCTTGAAGAGTCTCCTGAACAATAGTCCCCTAGAGCCTCCACAAAGTATCTGGGGCAATCAAGCCTCATCATGCTTAGCCCAAAGACTCACCTAGAGTATCCCAAGCCCAACTCACTCAGTAACTCTAAAGAGTCTTCGGACCCATCCAAATGATACTCATCGGGGCTTTTTGTTGGATATGAACCTATAAGACCAATTCTAGTGACACAAAGGGACTGGATCTTATAATTCTTTAAATATTATTTAAATGGCAAGTTTATGTTTTATCTAAATTGCAATATGATTTAAATTAAACATATATTCTTTAGTATAATAAGGTATGGATACCATTCTTAAGTGTTAAGAATATGAGTAACGGATAATCCATAATTCATTATACTATAAACATGTTCCTAGTCATAGAGATCTTAACCCAGATAGTAGCAACTCTTAAAGGTCAGCACATTGTCTTCTTCCTTGTTTGGGATGAGATACTAAAAGATAAGGTTGGTGAGTCTCGTGCCATTCTATATGAGATATAGAATGAAGATGAGTGAGTGCTCGTTATAGGAACAAGGTCATTGAGTGAGACTGTTAACATTGAATCACATGGGTTATATCTCACAGGTCAATGATTCAGTGTTAGCTATGGGTGTGCAACTAGTCCTTAAACCTGATATGACATGGATATATGTGCATTAGTGGATTAGGATATCAATGATATTATATGATTGTTCTAATCATGAATGATCATACGTATTTATGTTCCTAGTTCAATGGTGCATGAGGTATGTGTGCATTAGACATGGAATCTATCACCTTGAGATTTATGAGGATATCCTATGCGATCTAATAATCACTTCACGATAAATCCTAAACTGAGGTAATATGATGATGGAATGTGTGTTCCATAAGGTTGTGTCATATTAGTCAAGATTGATTTTGGATTTGGTTATATGATGAGATTAAGAGATTTAACCTGCTAACCATGATCTCGTATCTTGTTGGGATATAGGATAATAGAAAGACCGTATTGCATGGTATCGTAGTAAAATGTTCACTATACCTGTTTCACATTAAATTGGGTAATTTTGACATATTGTTATATGTCACTCATGATTTACAGGAATTAATAATTGATTAATCCTCGTTGCCAATTTAATTGTGAATCTAGAAAATCTCTCCTAATAAGAAATAATTTTTAAAGAGAAAAAGGATAAATTAGTAATTTTGGAATTATTAATTATGGTGCATTTATTTATTGGATAAATAAGGATAATTAAATTATTATTAATTGGATTGGACTTTTTGCTAACACAATAAGTCTGGCCCAATGGCACTTAGGGTTTTCAATGGTGCTCTATAAATAGGACCATAAACCCTATAATCAGTAACAAATGTGAATCCAGATTCAATCAAAAATTTTTAGAAAAAATTTGATTCTTCTCTCAAGACGCTCTTGGATTAAAGTGATTTTGGGTGGATTGACTCGGCATCCAACACGTGGGGGATCTTATGGATGGTAACCTAATGATGAAATCAAATTTTGTCAACAAGCATTCTTTCATCTAGTCCTCGATTTTGTAAATCATATTTTTTGAAAAACGTAATACCTAAAAAATTAGTTTTTATTCCGCTACACATGATCAAATCTAGGTTTTCTAACAGCTTTTATCTTGAATATACCTCTAGGCCCTCTAACCTCACCTGGTCCATCTTCCCCAAAGAGTCAAAAAACTCTCGTATATGGACCCTACCAAGTGTTTATAAATACTCGCCTATTCCATGGAAAAGGGACCTTTTTGGCTAAACCTCTTTGATTGAACCTCTTTGAGACCATAGTTCGGAGGACTTAACACTCTGGACCCTATACGACCCATTAGGAGCCAACTCCCCAAAAACCCATACTGGATATATTGGACATACAACATACATGCACATATATATGCATACATATTCATTCCATCCTCAGACATCAAAGTCTAACTTAGACATCAAAAGGCCCACGTGCCTTCTAATTGTCTGTCTTATAGATACTCTTGAGACTGTTCCTCGAAGACCCTTGAGACTATTACCCGAAGGTCATAAAGATTGTTCCCCAAATACCCTCAAGACATCAGAGTCTGATTTAGGTATCAAAAGGCTCGCGTCAGGAAGATCCCCGCGTGCATTCTAATCGTCTATGTGTTACAGATACCTTTGAGACTGTTCCCCGAAGACCCTTGTGAAAGTAAAGTAAGATCGCTACGGGGTAAACAGCGTAGTTCAAAATTTTGAACTTACCCCGATTCCGACGATTGGATCAACGTCGAAATTAAATCATTCACAAACAAATAAATAAATCTAACCTTTAGATTATCGAGTCGTTCGCGGATTCGAGCCGTCCAAGCATCCGGCCTCTAACTCGTGATACGCGGCACGCGTCCGTTGGCAAGGAGAGCGGAATAGGAGTGCTAGCTCCTTCTCCTTTGCGTGCCTTGTGTATGGACGGTAAAAGAACACCCACGTTTCAAATCGATGCCAAAAGAAACGGGAAGAGTGAACGGCAATACGTTTTTCAACTCTTGAAAAATGACACCAAAAAATCACTACAATTTTGGGCAACCCATAAAGGGATATTTATAGTGAAATATCCTAGGGTTTCTAAAACCCTAATGGATTGGGCTAGCCCATTAATTCTAATTTAATTAGAATCTTAAGTGGGCTTATTCTAGTCCAACTAGAAATATAATTAAATGGCCTAATTCTTTTATAGGTTAAATAAAATATTATGGCCCAAAACTAATTCAAGCCCAAATATATTTTATTTAATATTTGGCCCAAATCTAATTTGGTCCAAATATAATATTTAATATTTGGCCCAAATCTAATTTAGTCCAAATATAATATTTATTTTAATATTTGGCCCAAATCCAATTTAGTCCAAATATAATATTTAATTTAATATTTGGCCCAAATCTAATTTAGTCCAAATATTAATTTAAGCCCAAATATATTTTATTTCCTATTTGCCACTCCAACAAATAGAAAATTATTAAATTAGAAACTCCTTCCTAATTTAATTAATTGCCGTTTTTAGGAAACTCTTTCCATTATGACGACTCCTCGTCATATCGATGTCATTACGTCTATTTGTTCTTTTTCTGTGAGAACCTACGACGGCACAACTTCTTGCCGAAGTGTCCCACTTAACCATACGTCCACTCTCCTGGTTTAAGCCAGGGACCGTGCCTATTGCGTATGACTCATTAGGCTTCCGAATATGTTGACAATGTGTCGGTACAAACACATAAGACAAGATTGGCCTCTAGCAAGGCATCATGCCTACCCAATTATTCAAAAGGATTCATAATCCGCAAATAACCTTTCACGAGCATGGTTACCGTGTAACTCAATCCTCTCGTCAATGTATCTTATGTGATCTCAAGTATGGCGATGTGTTGCTTGATAATGATCACATGAGTTTTCTTCGGTCTTCTGGATATCTTCACTTAATAGAAAGTAAATCAATAACTCCTTATTGATCTCTTTTACCATGGCCATGGATTTAAAGTGAATATCCACAGAAGGCGCCTTAGATACATCATCCTCTATCAAGGGATAGACGAGTCCCATCTTGGTTATGAACCCATCTCCATAAGCCTCACGATATGCCCAACGATAGCCCACGTGCAGCCTTTATCTAGGCCCATCGAAACGATGTCAAAGCATATCGGTCTTCTTATGAGATGACCGTGACAACCTCAGGTCCAAGGATTAGTTACACCCATCTCGTATGAGAATTCCATCAACATATAACCAAAATGGATTCTCATGGCGAGTCATGTCCAATGACACGTTCTCCAACATTGGTCACCTATGTACTTGTCTAGGCATCCTCATGCCTATGGGTGTGAGACCCCCATTGCTATCACATAGCAAAAACATAGCACATACAAGTCTTACCGCAATTGTCAATGTCCATTCTTGACATTGCTACGACTTGGGACGTTTAATGATGTCTAGAAACTGTGATGCATCATCTCACATCTTTATAGATTATTCACAGTATACATCATATGGACTTCTATCTAGTTTCATTCGGTTATTACAATAATAACAAGAAACTAATAGAATGACTTCTTGTGAATTTGAATAACTCCTTATTCAAACAATAAACATGATTACAATTGTCAGTGTACAACAAGCCCAATCTGATTGGGTCTAGAGCACCTACACTAACACCTTGAGACTATTACCCGAAGGATATGAAGAAAGTTCCCCAAATACCCTCAAGACTGTTCCTCAAAAACCCTCAAGACTGTTCCCCGAAGACCTTAGAGATTGTTCCCTGAAGACCTTAAAGACTGTTCCCCAAAGACTCTTCAGGGGAAATATCCTCCAAAGACTCTAAAGACCCATCGGGAGCCCCAAAGCCTCAGTCCTCCTATGCCATAGATTAGGCCCAAGTCTCTATTAGACATTTAACGACATCTCGAACCTCTCTGTTTTCCCAATGAACTCTACTTTGGTTGTTCACAAGATAAATAAATTTAATTGTTGTAGTTTGGCAACAACAATTTGGCCCATCTATGAGAAATGTACAAAAGGTCATCCATCTCGGGAAAATTTATGAAGATTACTCAAGCAAACATGCTGCTCTAGTTTGGCGATCCTCAGTGATATTCACACCTCAACATGTAGCGCCTCCCCATGACTTAGTCTCCAAATCCTCTTAGGACTCACTGGGGAGCTTTCATGAGGCTTTTCTCCTACTATTATAGGCCTTCCAAGGCTTTCCCCCCCCCTCCCTATTATGCTAGCCTTTGGGGGAAAAAACATACCTTCCCTTTTTTTTTTTTTTTCATGTGTGTCCCTCTCCATGAGAAGCCAGGCTAGGAAAGTGGGAAGGTTGTGAGAGATGTGCCCTCTTGCATGCCTTTCTTAAGCTATAATTTGATGATAAGGGTCATAACTCCTTAATCATGCTGACCCCCGTGGAAGAGTGTCACCCTAAAGTCTTTCAAAAGTGGAGTGACCTATTCCTCATGAAAAGTTCCTTTGGAGGTATGTCTACAAGAGAATTTTATGAACCTAAAGGGTAGTACCTCGAGCTTGTCAGTTTCCTCAAATATGCCTTATTTAGGCCCGAGAGTACTCTAAAGTAAAGAGGTTCCTACTAGTTTATAAGTAGATGAATTGGTGAGCTATGCAAGGTGCCGATGAGAGGAGACTAATTATCAACACTCTCTACAATAGCTTGTTCTACAATTGCTCCTATCTCTCAATCGTTGAATCTGCCCCCTTTGCCAAAAGATGTTTGGCATTCAGCACCAGTCTCCTCAAGCCTTACACAGGTGGGACCAAGCAATTAGAGATAATAAGAGTTTTGTTAGTGTAGGTGCTCTAAGCCTAACCAGATTGGCATGTTGTATACTGACAATTGCAATCATATTTATTATCCAATAAGGAGTTATTCAAATTCACAAGAAGTCATTCTATTAGTTTCTTATCATTATTTTAATGACCGAATAAACTAGATAGAAGTCCATATGATGTATACTGTGATTAATCTATAAAGATGTGAAAAGATGCATCACAGTTTCTAGACATCATTAAATGTCCAAAGTCGTAGTAATATCAAGAATGGACATTGACAATTGCGGTAAGACTTGTAAGTGTTATGTTTTTGCTATGTGATACCAATAGGGGTCTCACAACCACAAGTATGAGGATTCTTAAACAAGTACATAGGTGACCAATGTTGGAGAACGTGTCACTGGGCATGACTCGCCATGAGAATCTATTTTGGTTATATGTTGATGGAATTCTCATACGAGATAGGTGTAACTAATCCTTGGACTTGAGGTTGTCACGGTCATCTCATAAAAAGACCAGTATGCTTTCACATCGTTTCGATGAGCCTAGACAAAGGCTGCACACAGGCGATCCATTGGGCATATCGTGAGGCTTATGGAGATGGGTGCATAACCAAGATGGAACTCATCTATCCCATGATAGAGGATGATGTATCTAAGACACCTTCGGTGGATATCCACTTTAAATCCGAGGTCATGGTGAAATAGATCAATAAGGAGTTATTGATTCTATAACGACCCGATCGAGCGATAGGAAGAACCAAAACAACTTACCTTGGTAAGCCTACACGAACTTTCCAAGGGGGTCAACCATCCTTGGATTACCCCAGGTTAAGCACGCTTAACTTGGGAGTTCTTTGCCAACATTCAGCCCAAAAGGTATCCAGCTGGTGTTGTTTCCTTTCTTACACTATCCTCGATATATACTAACTTCTCTAGGCTCTCGGGGTATTACATTCTCCCCCCTTAAGCACATGACGTCCTCATCATGCGACCTTACAACCGGTCCCAGATCTCTCCCCCCTTGCATGGCCGATGTGAGATTCGCCTAAGGTGCCTACACGCACCCCCCATAGGGGCCTACACGGCCCCCTTGGGACTCAGCCTCCTCGCCGAGGTTTGCCCCACCACCGCGCTCAGAGGCTCGGGGGTCGGCTCTGATACCACCTATAACGACCCGATCGAGCGATAGGAAGAACCGAAACAACTTACCTTGATAGGCCTACACGAACTTCCCAGGGGGTCACCATTCTTGGATTACCCTAGGTTAAGCATGCTTAACTTGGTAGTTCTTTGCCAACATTCAGGCCAAAAGGTATCCAGTTGGTGTTGTTTCCTTTCTTACACTATCCTCGATATATACTAACTTCTCTAGGCTCTCGCCAGATTCATTTTTTATTAAGTAGGGATATCCGAATGACTGAAGAAAACTCGTGTGATCATAATCAAGCGACACATAGCTAGATTTGAGATCACATAAGATACATTGATAAGAGGATCGAATTACACGGTAACCATGCTCGTGAAACATTGTTTGCAAATTATGAATCCTTCTGAATAATTGGGTAGGTATGATGCCTTACTAGAGGTCAATTTTGTCTTATGTGTTCATACCGACACATTGCCAACATATTAAAAAGCCTAATGAGTTATATGCAATAGGTATAGTCCCTGGCTTAAACCAATAGAGCAGACGTATGGTTAAGTGGGACACTTCAACAAGAAGTTGTGTTGTCGTAGGTTCTCACTGAAAAAGAACAAATAAACGTCATGACGTTGATATGATAAGAGGTCGTCATAAAAGAAAGAGTTTCCTACAATGAAAATTGATTAAATTATGAAGAAATTTCTAATTTAATAATTTTCTATTTGTTGGAGTCGTAAATAGGAAATAAAATATATTTGAGCTTAAATTAATATTTGGGTTAAATAAAATATTTGGACCAAATATTAAATTAAATATTATATTTAACCTAAATTAGATTTTGACCAAATATTAAATTAAATATTATATTTAATATAATATAATATTAAATACAACAATTAAAATTTAAGCCTTAAGGATTCGACCCTGTGATACAACAATTAAAATTTGTGATGTGGGGGTCCACTCGAGCTCAGTGTCAGGTGAAGTTAGGTTGCCATAAGAGAAGTTGCCTCAAGGGAGTTAGCCCTTGGATGCTCACCATAAGGATTCGCCACAAGGTTCGTCGCAAGGTTTTGCCACTAGCTTTGCCATAAGCTTCGCCACAAGGTTTCGCCGCAAACTTTAGCCACAAGGCTTCGCCACAAGCCTCGCCACAAGGTTTTTCCACTAGTTTCGCCACAAGGTTTTGCCACAAGCTTCGCCACAAGGTTTCGCCGTAAGCTTTTGCCATAAGGCTTCGCCATAAGCCTCGCCACAAGGTTTTGCCACTAGCTTCAAACACAAGACTTGGCCTTCGTCGCTAGGTTCGCCACAAGACTTTACCTTCACCGTTAGGTTCGCCACAAGACTTTACCTTCGCCGCTAGGTTTGACACAAGACTTGGCCTTCCCTGCTAGGTTCACCGCAAGACTTTACCTTCGCCACTGGGCTCGCCACAAGACTTTACCTTCGCCGCTAGGTTCTCCACAAGACTTTACCTTCGCCGCTAGGTTCGCCACAAGACTTTACCTTCACTGCTAGGCTTGCCGCAAGGATTCAACCTAGTTAATGCTAAGAAAATAGGTTAGAAGGCTCGCGGGAATCTTCCCCATGAAGACCCTCCGATGCCAAAGTCAGTCTCGAATCCCAATGACTATTCACAAAAATAGTACAAGTGCATTCAAAGTGTCTCCATTTTACCGAAGTTGAAAGTCCTTATTGACGTCCTGTAGCTGGGTATTTATAGGGAACGATTCTCAAGGGTGGTCGATGTCGACACGTGGCGGTTGTCGAATAGAGCTTAGGTGTCATCGAGGCGAGGTGCTTATCTTAATGATGCCTCCAAATTGCTCGCGGCAAAGTGGTTGCGTGACTGGCACTTGCTGCCAGCCACTAACAGCGAGTTGCCTTGCGGCCCTTGGCCGCAAGGCTGGAGCTCACAACAAGCTGCCGCGAGATCACTAGCCGCGAGGCTGGAGCTCGCTACAAGTTGCCGCAAGCTCGCCCTCGTGTCCAGAACTTGGCCACGTGGCTGGGGCTCGCGGCAAAATGCAACTTGCCGCAAGGCTGGCTCTCGCAGAAAGCTTTTACGAGCTGCTTGCCACGAGGCTAGTGCTCGCGGCTTGCCCATGGCCGTGAGCTGGCCCTCGCGGCCATCTGTTGGTCGCGCACTACCTCGTGGCAAGACTGCCGCGAGACTGGGGCTCGCAGCATTCCCCCAGCTACAAGCCTTGTGGCCAACCTTCATTATTTCCAAAAGATTTTTATTTTTTATTTTCCCTCCCTTTTTCATAGCACAACAATTGCCCTCCACTCTTTTGTTTTGTCTTTAGACAAAATTGAAGAGTAAAAAATATCAACCACGGAGTCGGGTCTAGCACCTAGACTCAATCAAGGGTTCTAAAGTACCCAAAGATCTTACGTCGATTGGGGGCTAGGGTACCAAATTATCTCTGGGCAACCATGCCCTTGATAGATAAGTTCTACTACAAAATTTATGTCGGGTGTCCGAGCTTGCCGGTAGGCTTAGGGGCCGAATCAGCCAAGGAGTTGGGTCTAGCTTGGGAGCATAGCATCAAACTTAGTTAAGGGATCACGACAAGCCTACTGGCACAGTCTTCAGAGCGTCTGGTGATCCCATGATGGATCATAGCACTCTGGCTATTTTGTTCTCCATGTCCATCTTTCGGGGTTAGCCTACTTTAGGGAATTTGGGTTTGGCCAATGGTTCGGCGCGAGATTCCTACCAGACATCCAGGTTTCCCGGGAGACCTAGGCGCTAGATCTACCAAGGAGTTGGGTTAAGCCAAAAAGGCGTAGCACCCAACTCAAGCGAGAGATCCGGGTGAGTCTGCAGGCATAGGCATCAAATGTTCTGGTGATCCCAGCCTAGCCCATGGTCATCGGCACCAGATTGCAACTGGGAGACTCAACTTCGATAAGCGGGATCATGGAAAAACTTGTCATAGGGTTGTTGTCTCTTCATGCCTTCCTTGGGCCAGTCTACCTCAGGGGATCTGGGTTGGCCAGTGGTCTGGCACGGGATTCCTACCAGACATTTGAGTTTGCTAGGAGACCTAGGCACCAAATCTACCAATGAGTTGGGTCTAGCCAAAAAGGCATAGCACCAAACTCAAATGAGGGATCCGGGTGAGTCTGCAGATATAGGGATCGGATCCTTTAGTGATCCCGAGCCAGCTCGTGGTCATCGGCATCAGATTACCACTAAGCGACTTGACCTTCAGGAGCGGTCTTATGCTAGAGCAATCAGGTGATTACTTCACTTCTTTTCCGTCTTCCTGGGGCCAGTCTACCTCAGGGAATCTTGGCTGGGCCAGTGGTTTGGCACGAGATTCCTACCAGACATCCGAGTTTGCCGGGAGACCTAGGCGCTAGATCAACCAAGGAGTTGGGTCTAGCTAAAAAGGCATAGCACCGAACTCAAGCGAGGGATCCGGGTGAGTCTGCGGGCATAGGCATCGAATGTTCTGGTAATCCCAGGCCAACCCATGGTCATCGGCACCAGATTACTGCTAGGCGACTTGACCATTGGAAGCAAGTTGTGCTTGGGCTACCATACCTGCATGACACATACAAATAATCCGGGCTCATGGAGATTTTACGTGGTTCAGCTTATAGTTTTACCTACTCCACGGGAATACAGGGGGTATATTATCTTATTTATCAAGGAATGTTATTACAATGGAAAATTAAAGACAATTCCACCCTCCAACCCGATCAAGTAACGCTTCTGATGTATGTCTCGCGCTTCGTCCCTTCCCCTGGGGTTAAAGTTGGGAAGTACCTCTCGAGGTGGACAGTGCTCCAAGCTTCTTCCATCGCCATGCCTTGTGGTGTCGGTAGTGTGCACATGTTGGGGCCTAGCATCTTCTGAATTTTGTAGGGTCCTTCGCACCTCGAGCTGGGTCTCCCTTCTTCTTCTATTACCTTCCCCCACGTCCAAAATTTCCATTTGGATGATAAACTATTCTACTCAGTCGAATAACTCAGTCACAGAATTTAGCTCGGAGAAGGCTAAGGATCTTCTAAGCGGGGCATAGGTAGTTCGGTTTAGTAGGGCTGACGTTGCCAATCCGACTGGGAGATCCCTTACTTCCTACGTCGCAGCTCTAAACCGCTCGATGTATTGCTTTAGGGATTCATCCGACTTTTGTTGTAAACTCATTAGATATATTGCACTCTTCTTCTTTGGTAGATAAATGGAGAATGCATTTAAAAATTCTTTCTTCATCTATTCGAATGATCTTATATGTCCTGCCGGTAATTTAGTGAACCACTGCTGAGCTTGTCTTGCCAACAAGAGTGGGAAAGCCCTGCACCTAGTGACCTCATTCCATCCATGTAACACGACCACTGCGACAAAATGCTGTAAGTGCTTCTTAGGGTCCTCCCTTCCGAGTATACCGAGAGTTGTGGTAGTTCAAACCCTGATTACACTGGTTGCCTCTAGAGTTCCTCTGATAGAGGGAACCCTTTTGGGGGAGTTATCTTTGGTACCATCATTACCAGCTTTTGTTCTAGCACTTCTTCTATGAGGCATTTGATGTCAGACACGCTGAGTGTTTCTTGTTTCGCTTCATTTTGGCAAAGAGTCGGATCATAAGGGACTCTTGAGCGGGTGTTTTTTGTTGCCTCTTTGTGCATGGGAGGTTTTCTTACCCTTCTACCATATTTCCTTCTCGAGTATGTTACTTCTGGGACTTAACTATTCAACCCTGGAGTTCTGATTCTTATCCCCTATCGAGGGGCCCTTGGAGTGTTGTCTTGGGATCTCTAACATTCTGCTATCGTATCGATTTGTCCCATATAGGGAATGTGAATATCCGGCATTAGTTCACGTAACAAAGCAGTGACTCCCTGTAGTCTTCTCATATTCTCCTCATTGTTCATCATGAGTTCGTCATTTTGTTTCTTCAGCTCCTCAAAATTCTTCCACAATAGTTCATAATCTGAGAGTAAGACCGTGGGTGGAGCTATTCTGGAAGTCCCCACGAGGTTTCAATGTGGGGTTGAAGACTGTCCAGATGAGCGTTGTTCCTGACTAGGGGGCACTGCATGGGGGACTTGTTCCTCTTGCCCTGCCATGTATCTCCTCAATCCAGCTATGTGTGCTTCTCCTTGCTCTGAATGCTCCATGCCCCCCAGCCCGGTGGTATGGTTGCATTCGAGCAAGTCCTTGGAACGCACTTCATTGTTAGGGTGATCTACTAGAAATTATGGTACTGTGGAGTGCGCCCAGTGGGGGCCTTTCGTGGTTCCTATCCTGGTACGAGCACTCATTCGAGTAGGGTCAGGCAGGTTTTCCCAACTAGCTGATCTTGTCCCTCTCGGCATCTTGTGTCAAGATTGGCTTTTTGTTACGTTTCCCACAGACGGTGCCAAATTGTTGTTGCTAAAATACAACAATTAAAATTTGTGATGTGGGGGTCCACTCGAACTTGGTGTCGGGTGAAGTTAGGTTACCGTAAGAGAAGTTACCTCAAGGGAGTTAGCCGCTTGGATGCTCGCCAGAAGGATTTGCCACAAGGTTCACCGCATGGTTTTTCCACTACCTTTGCCACAAGCTTCGCCACAAGGTTTTGCCACAAGCTTCGCCACAAGGTTTCGCCACAAGGTTTCGCCGCAAGCTTTTGCCACAAGCCTCGCCACAAGGTTTTGCCACTAGCTTTGCCACAAGGTTTTGCCATAAGCTTCGCCACAAGGTTTCACCGCAAGCTTTTGCGACAAGGCTTCACCACAAGCCTCGCCACAAGGTTTTACCACTAGCTTCGCCACAAGACTTAGCCTTCGCCGCTAGGTTCGCCACAAGACTTTACCTTTGTCGCTAGGTTCGCCACAAGACTTGGCCTTCGCCGCTAGGTTCGCTGCAAGACTTTACCTTCGTCGCTAGGTTCTCCACAAGACTTTACCTTCGTCGCTAGGTTTGCCACAAGACTTTACCTTCGCCGCTAGGCTCGCTGCAAGGATTTGACCCTATTAATGCTGAGAAAATGGGTTAGAAGGCTCGCGAGAATCTTCTCCGCGAAGACCCTTCGATGCCAAAGTCAGTCTCGAATCCCAATGATTATTCATGAAAATAGTACAAGTGCAATCAAAGTGTCTCCATTTTACCGAAGTTAAAAGTCCTTATTAACGTCCTGTAGCTAGGTATTTATAGGGCATGATTCACAAGGGTGGCCGATGTCGACACGTGGCGATTGCTGAATGGAGCTTAGGTGTCATCGAGACGAGGCGCTTATCTTGACGATGCCTCCAAATTGCTCGCGACAAAGTGGTTGTGTAGCTGGCACTTGCTGCCAGCCACTAGCAGCGAGTTGCCTTGCGGCCCTTGGTCGCAAGGCTGGAGCTCGCAATAAGCTGCCGCGAGCTTACTGGCCACGAGGCTGGGGCTTACGGCAAGCTACCGGAGCCGCTTGCTGAAAGGCTAGCACCTGCAGCTTGCCCATGGCCACGAGATGGCCCTCACGGCCATCTGTTGGTCGCGCACTGCCTCGCAGCAAGACTAGCACAAGGCTGGGGCTCACAGCATTCCCCCAACTGCGAGCCTTGCGGCTAACCTTCATTTTTTCCAAAAGATTTTTATTTTTTATTTTCCCTCCATTTTTCATGGCACAAGAAGGTTAAATTAGATTTGGACCAAATATTTTATTTATTCTTATAATTAAATTTGCATCATTTAATTAAATTCCTAGTTGGATTAAGATAAATGAGCCGGCTCATATCTACTAGGGTTTTGAAAACCCTATGAGGCCTTGCTCTTTTATAAATACCCCTCTATGGGTTGCCCAAATTATTGAACGGTTTTGTAATTTTTCAACAATTGAAAAAAAAAATACCATTCACTCTCTCCCATTTCCATCCGCATAGATTCAAAACAAGGAGGTTTTTTTCATCCACACACAAGCCATGAAAAAGAGAAGAAGCTAGCACTCTCATTCCGCTCTCCTCACCAACAGTCGCGTGCCGCGTATCACGAGTTAGAAGCCGAACACTTGGACGGCTTGAATCCGCAAACGACTCAAAAATCTAAAAGTTAGATTTATTTTATTTTACACATGAATGATTTGATTTCGACGTTGATCTAATCATCTGGATTGGGGTAAGGTTCAAAACTTTTTTGAACTATGATGCTTGCCTTGTAACGATCTTGCTTAACTTTCATTTGTATCAGAGCCATCATTTAAATCTTTCAATTCCTTACTTGTGGATTCGATTATGTTAGTATTTGTGAAATAAATAAATATCGTTGCATTTTTATTTTTTTGGATTGGAAAACATTTCATGTTAAACGGTAAAAAGATCGTGTGTGACACGAAAAGGGCAAAATGGGGATGCAGGTGCATATGGATGCATCGGAGAATCGAAAGGCACAGCCAAGCGAGGTCCGCACAACTAAAGGTCCCGGCCAGGCGCTGCTAAGAGTGACCGCACCTGCGCATGGCACAGCCAGGCACTAACAGCGGCTTGCGACAAGCGCGTAGCCCCCGAGTGCGACCCGCAAACCACGCGCGACCCACTGCCTGTGCGACAAATGTGGCCTGCGTGTAGCCCTGCTTCCTCTAGCCTGTGTGATAGGGGGCCAGCAGCCCTTGAAACCCCATTGGCTGCCTCGGGCGTTGTTTTGGCCCTTCCCTAGGGCGCACAACGAGTACTCAGGCTGACCCATTGGTGGCCCAATGCTTTTCATTCCCTCGGGTAAGGCCCCAAATTGTTTGGCATTTTGTTGCCTTTTCAATCTGATCTATGAGTGTATGACACCTATGGGCCGTAATTGAAATGGGTCGAGGCCGTGAATTGGGCGTTTTATCAATTATTGGGCTACTAGTGCATGTATGACATGTATTGGTTGATCCAATGGTTATTGAGCCTTGTTATTTGGACTAATGGATAAAGCCCAAGCCCATGTACAATTGAAACAATTTGTTTTCAAAATTATACAAATTTTAATTTATTAAAAATGTTTCAATGAGATTGATGCAACAATTAATTAACATAATTTGAATGAATCAATGAGATTGATTACATGGGTGTATGGTATGGATCGAGTGGACTATTTATTTTATGTTTGGAATGAATGATTGTAAATTTGGTTTTTTAAATAAGGCATGCATGTCCTGCCTCTCTTATACTCCGACGTACATTATCTTCTTATCTCACTCCTCCTGAATGTAACTCAGGGTTTTATGATTCTATGTAATGTATGTAGAATAGAATAGAGTAGTGATAATTATAGTTTGTATGAAGAGCAAGAGATGGAGCCAAGTTGAAGACAAGATTCAAAGATCAATGAAGGCTTGAAGAATGTGCTTGGGAAGCAGGTTATGATTCTTCACCTAGGTTTAACCCGCTAGCTTCCCTTCTATAGATCAAGGGGGATAGCTGTAGTTATCCATACCATACACCGATTTGAGTCATTTATTATGCATTATTAATTTGATTAATTGCATGTGAATTGACCTAAATAAATAAATAATAAATTCCTCGTTAATATTAAGCCAACTTGCCTTCCATCATTATGAGGCATTAGGTCTCTAGTTAGCACTTGATTTGTTGAGTCACTCAAGGTCAAGTGTCACCTATGATACCTGTGTTTCATGATCCATGAGATGTCCCTGAATGATTAGTCTGACTTAACTAGAAAGGTGGGTTTGTTGAGTCACTCAAGGCTCACTGAGTATAAAGGCAAAGGTTAGGAGTCACATGTGATGTGCATGACAAGCAGTTGTCAACCTAACGTATCTCGGAGTTGCATGGAGATGCAATTGGTAGCAAGTACCTACCTAATCGATCCTAGCACAATTTGTTGAGTCACTTAAGGTTGTGCAAGGGGAGATGGGATCCTTGCCCGCTAAGAAATCTTTAAATGGGATTTCCCGAGTTACGTCTTGAGGGTGGCAAACTTGTAGAAAATAGTAAGAGTAATCATAAAATATTACATCTTGCAATTTATGGTTTCATAATTTAATATGATTATAATTTTATCTCTATAATTTGGTTGTTGATCCAGAATGTCTAGAAACGTGTTGATAAGATTGATACTCAAGAGCAATAATACCTTCAACGGGACTAATTTTTGAGACTGTGAGATCATCTTGTGGATAGTCCTCATGAATGATAAGATTCTCTATGCGATAGAGAGATCTCTTCTTGCAAATCCACCAGCTAAGGAAATAATAGCACATGAGGCCTGGAGTATGCACGAGGGCGATATAATCATCACTTGGTGTATCATCTTGGTTGTCATGACCCCAAAACATAAGCCGCTGAAGGATCATAAACGAGGAAACATAGCATGCAACGGAAGCGGTTTAAAATCAAAAATCGTTCCTCGTATTGATTAGAATCTAGGAGACTTACTTTTACGGCGGATTACCGGTCGGAATGGAGCGATAGGAGCAGGATGAGCGGGAGCTACGGCGCGTGGTGGAGACGACGGCTGTCCTGCGATCCTTCGGCTCCTTCGCATCAGAACTTGGAGGCTCTCTTCGGTCTTCCGAAATATGACTCGAACTCGTGGCCTCCCTTCGGTGAAGAAGAGCAAAAACGACCTTGGATGAAAAACAATCAAAGAGAGATATATATAGGGAGAACCCTAGGGTTAAAACCCTAGTGGGCCAAACCCTAATGGGTCAAGTCCATTTAATTAATTCTCTAATTGGGTTAGCCCAATTAATTAATTAAACTAATGAACTATTATTTTATTCTAGCCCAATTAATTATGACCCATCCTGAATAAAATAATTCTCTCTCAATGTAATTCACCCAACAAGCCAAATGTATTAAAAAATACATGAGTTACATCGAGCTACCCCGGGGACCAAAAGACAAATTATTCACGGCTACTAAAATGACCAAAATATCCCTGCTACCTAGTAGCTATATTTTGTCATTCTAAGTGTTCCAACTATCACCATATGGTAACACTGACCCCACGAATAATTTTGCATATGCCATGTCTTTGACCTACTAGTGTAATGACAAAAATACCCCTCTGCGTAACACCCATCATTTAGAAAGGAATAATGTACTAACACCTCTCTAAATGATTTCTACCATCCTTAGATCACTAGTCCAATAATCCGTGACTACTCGAATGTACTTGCTTATCACTGAGAGCTACCCAGAAGCACACACTCTTAAGTCACGTTCCCAGGGCCCTGGATTATTTGATTATTCTTGGACAATCACAAGGGGGTGAATCACAGAAACTATCTTGTATTAGTCTGTCTTAGCTAATTAGAAACCATACTCCCAACTCAAAAGAATATTGATCTTTGATAGACCTCACCTACAATGAATCTAAGAATACAGCTCTAGGTTCACTAGACCACCAACTAATACTCAAGTATTAGAGTACTCGTCCACGTAGTAGCAGTGATAGACTAGCTCCATGATAATTAGTACTTTGTCATTAGCTTCTATCACAGGTCCACTCTACGCATTCCAAATGCGCTTGTACAATTAGAGTAAACGGACTGTTTACTGGCTAAGGCAAGCCATCCTCCATTAGGATCTATTGCACAATGATCTTATCATGATAGAATGCCCAGTTCTATCAAAAGATCAAGAGTAATATTTTCTTGCTTATTAAGTACTCATGATTCATGCCTAACTGTGAAGAACGACCCATCACATGAATCACTTACTTAATAGCATGGACACCTTTCCAACAATAAAATGCAAATAATATATGTGCCATAAACTGAATAAAAGAAACATCATTACCATAAATTAAACAAAACGTGTCTTTAGGGCATACATTTCCAACAGCCGCAACATAAGAGTTATAATGCCTATGAGATCATGGCTAGGCTCAAGGATCCTCTATTGAGAAGCATGTCATGTAGATGATAGGTTTTATCGACAGGTTATCTGAGCTAAACTTGGGTATGGATGCGGATAGTTACCCTGGATTTAGTGCTATAGTCCTTCCCTGACGATTATGGAAGAGACTCTTAAAGAGTTGTTGTCCATACTAATGGAGGCCGAGCCCGAAATTGATAATAGGTTAATGGAAGTGTTCTCTTAGTTGAAGGGCCGGATGCGCATAGGGGCAAGCCCAAGAGTATGAAAACCAAGAAGAAGAGTTCTTCCATAACACCATCTGGAAGAGTCCAGAAGACCAAAGCCCGAAAGGGCGAGGAGGATGCAGTATGTTTCCACTATAATAAGTTGGGCCATTGGAAACAGAACTGCAAAGAAAACCTTGCAGAGGTGTAGAGTAAGAAGAGTTCTACTAAGGGCACTTCATTTATTTATGTTATTGGAGTTAATCTATCTACTTCTAATTAGTCCACATGGGTATTAAATACTGGATTCAGTGCTCATATTTGCACTTTTGTGAAGAGGCTTAGGAGTACGAGGAGATTAATAGTGGGAGAAGTGTACCTACACATGGGAAATTGATCAAGAGTTGTTCCATTAGTTGTAGGGACCTATTTATTAACATTGCCTACAGGGCTTGTATTGGAGTTGCATAATTGTTACTACAATCATAGTTTGATTAGGAATATAATATCCATTTCTTATGTAGACAATGATGGATATTCTTTTTATTTAGGAACAATAGTTGTTCGTTTTATAAAAATGAGTTATTTTATGGTAAAGCAACAGTACGTAACAGTTTGTATGTCCTTGATGTTGATACTCTTGTCAATAACATAAATATTAAGCGACTTAAATCAGGTGATTTAAATAGCACTTATTTATGGCATTATCACCTTGGCCATATAAATGAGACTCGCATATCCAATGGATATGTTAGCACATTTGATTATGAACCATGTGGTACTTGCGAATCTTGTTTGTTTGGCAAGATGACTAAGTCTCCTTTTAAAGGAAATGGAGAGAGGGCCACAAAAGTGCTAGGGTTTGTGCATACTTATGTGTGTGGGTCCATGTCCACCCAAGCTAGTGGTGGATATGTTTACTTCATAACCTTTACTAATGTTAGATCACGTTTTGGTTATATGTATCTCATGAGACACAAATATGAGACTTTTGAAAAGCTCAAAGAACTCAGATTTGAAGTAGAGAAACAAACTGGGAAAAGCATCAAAATACTTCAATCGGATCGAGGTGCTGATTACTTGAACAATGAGTTTCTAGATCAATTGAAACATAATTGAATTCTCTCACAATGGACTCCACTTGGAACACTGGAGATGAATGGTGTGTCTGAAATAAGAAATAGGACTTTGTTGGACATGGTCTAGTCCATGATGAGTCATACTGAACTCCCTATTTCATTTTGGGGATTCGCATTCCTCACCATAATATTTGTTTTGAACAGGGTTCCAAGTAAGTCAGTTACTCAGACTCCATATGAGATATGGAAAGGAAAGAAGCCAAATCTATCTTTCCTTAAGATTTAGGGTTGTGAAGGTTATGTCAAGCGTGTTGACAGTAATAAGCTAGAACCCAAATTGACGAGATGTCTATTTGTGGTATATCCAAAAGAAACAAATGGATATTACTTTTACCACCCACATGAATAAAAGGTGTTTGTTACCAAGCATGTGGTATTCCTTGAGAATGAATTCTTAGATGCTGTGACTAGTGGGATGAATTTTGAGCTCGAAGAGATTCAAGGCGAATCACAAACAAATACTCCCCTTAAGGAACCCGAGGAAGATCAAACACAAGATGTTGTGTCAATTCCCTAATCTTCCACACAAGGACTTCGTAGGTTAACAAGAGTTCGCCATAAGCCTGAGAGATGGATTTCTCATCTCGACACATGGAGATGTGCTTCTAGTTGAGAATGATGAACCAAACACCTATAAAAACGCAATATCTGACATTGACTCTAGGAAATGGCTTGATGCCATGAAATTCGAAATGGATTCCATGTATACTAACCAAGTATGGACTTTGGTGGATCCACCCGAGGGTATTAGACCCATTAAGTGTAAGTGGGTCTTCAAAAAGAAGACTGATATGGAAGGTAATGTGCAAACGTACAAAATCAGGCTCGTGGCCAAAGGTTTCAGTCAAAGACAAGGAGTTGACGAAACCTTCTCGCTTGTGGCAATGATAAAATCCATTCGGATTCTACTTGCAATAGTTGCCTATCATGACTATGAGATTTGGCATATGGATGTCAAAACAGCTTTCCTTAATGGAAACCTGATTGAGGATGTGTATATGACACAACCCGATGATTTTGTCATCTAAGAACATGCAAATAAGATTTGTAAGTTACAAAGAGCCATTTTTGGTTTAAAGAAAGTGTCCCAGAGTTGGTGTAATGCCCCACTCCCACCATGGGTGTTACTAGTAAATAATCAACCAAACTATTCACTCGCTAAGGCAATAATGAAGAGACAAGCAATGTTTCAATAAGAAACATTCTAGGTGGGAACTAGGCTTCACCCCTCCCTTCGCTTCACTCAAGGATTCAGGAAAAATATCAAAAAGACCTCACAGAATTAAACCCGAAACCTTGGTGAAGCGTCACCCTTCTCTAATTGTTAATAAAGAGCCAAGGATGACCTTTCCCAGGATTCGACAAAAATAAGCAATCCACAACTCGTTTTACTTCACCATGGCACAAGGCCTTAATTATTAGAAAAAATATATATATTTGGCCTAATTATTAACCCATTTTCTCATTCCCAATTTCCCTTAGAAAATATTTGGATTAATCTCTTTTTGAAAAATTTAATCAATTTTTCCTTAACCAAACCTCCATTTATTTTCTTCTTTTATTTATTTTAAAAATACACCAAATTTAATCATTTAATAAATAAATTTTTAGGATTCAAAATCACAACCATTTTCCATCAATTTTCCCAAATTCAAGGAAAATACTCATTGATTTTATTTTCCAAAAAGATTGGAATTTTTCCAAAAATGCTTCAAAATTCACATTAATTTAATGAATATTTTTGGAGCCCAAAATCCACATTTATTTATTTATAAAATATGCTTTTATTCTAGAATTTCCAGAAAAATAATAAAAAATGAAAAACAACAACAAGGGCGGTAGCACACCGACCACGTGCGCGAGCCGCGCCAACCCCGCGCGCTGGGCCGACCATGCACGTAGACTGCCTACGCGCGGTCGCACCTGCTTGCCGACAGCAACAGCTTCCTAACCCTTTTTTTTTCTTTTTTTTTTTCTTTTTCTTTTTTTAAACCAAACTTTCCAAAATTTAAATTTCAACTAAAAGAACTACATCAAGCACAAGATTTACCCAAATATCCATACATCACCATTTCTACACCATGGCTTTACATGTGTTATAATAACATGCATTCTTGGACCTTGCATCATAGACAAAATGTATCAAGCTACACTACACAAGCAAAATACATACACCTTCACATAAACTTTTCTTGCTCCAATATTCTTTAACCCTCTAAAATACTCTTTCCTTTTGAAGTTTCCCCACCTATAAAGAGGTCAAAATGACCTTATGAGCCATTTCTCAGTAAGAGTGCAATACATAAGTAAATGAAACATGAAAAAGTATGTAATAAATGCAATGCAAATAGGTAGTCTCCCATGCCATAACCTCCATAAGTTAAGGCATCAATCAACCCTACCCACAACACTAGTCCTCCATATGGCCATAGGTACACTGAATACATATCATGCAAATGTTGTCCACTACGTGCAACTCATAAAGAAACGCTTACAATGCAAGCAAGACCACCACCACCACTTGGGATCATCCCTTACCTTTAAAAATCCTTAGAAGCTTCCAAGCATTTGCTTTAAATATAGATTCTTACCCAAAGTCCTTCTCACCACCTAAGAAGAGATTCTTAAGACATTACTTCTCAAAAATAAAATAGGCTAAAAGAGGAATAGAAGAATGAAGACTTACCTCACTTCTTTCTTTCCCTTTTACTTTCTTTCTTCTAATCTTGGAAAGCTTGGACTTACCATTCTCTTCCCAATTTATAGAAACTTTTAATCCATGCCAAGCTTCTAGAACAAATCTTGGCCATTGCTTTGCTTCTTAAAAGTCAAATCTCCACCCTCCAAAAGAAACACACTCGTTGCTTTAGAAGGCTTAAATCTTAGCCATAGATCAAGACTAGAACTAATCTCCACCTTAGAATAGAAACACAATCCATGCCTTAAAGAAGAAATAAATCTTAACCCTTGATTCCCTTTCCAAAATAATCTCATCCACCCATTCCTTTCTTTTTAATTAACAATTTAATTATGTTGGCAATCCATGCCAACTTTCTAGAATGAATGAGAGCCCTTGGATCAAATCCCATCTCAAGACTAATTCTCTACCCTTAGATCTTCTTAGATTTATTATTTCTTCTCATTTATTTAAATAAGACCATTTTCAACCCATCACTTGAAAGACTAATTTCAAATTGAAATTCATTTATTTAATCCTTCTCATTTTGCCACCATAAATGCTTGACCAATTTCTATTTTCTTTTTGCATTTTCTTAATTCCACATAATGATGGCCTCATTAAATGCTTGAAAGACACTTTTCTCTTACCTTTTTGAATTTCTTTTTAATTCCACATCTTGTTTTACTAGATCTTGCCAAGTGTCCCCTTTACACTTAATTAAGCAAATTTCTTATTTCTATAATTTAATTGGAATCCTTTCATGGGATCTTACCAAGTGTCACCAATCTACTCTTACTTGGCTTTCATTTTTAATTCTTAATTATCCATACATTTTCTCCATGCTCTTAAGCAATAATTAAACTCTCCAAAAATCCAATTCCACAATATATAAGTATTTTCTCCATAAAATAATTTACCTTTATGGTGAGGAACTCCAAATTACCAATTTTCCCTTCTTAAGGCATCCTATATTTTTATATGCCTCCCCCTTGATTCAAGGGCAGCTATGGAAATTTTCATATACCCCTGTTCTCTTAATTATCAATTTTATCATGAACTCATAAAGGGGTATTACAGTTGGAATCAACATTTTGATGAAACAATCAAAGAGTTTGATTTTTCACAAAAATGAAGGTGATCCTTGTGTTTATAAGAAGATTAGTAGGAGCACGATGGTCTTTTTAGTCCTATATGTGGATGATATATTGCTCGTAAGGAATGATGTTCCCATATTGCAATCAGCTAAAAGATGGCTTTTAGAAAATTTCTCCATGAAGGATTTGAGAGAAACAACCTATATTCTGAGAATAAGGATCCATAGAGATAGATCCATGAGGTTGTTAGGACTCTCCCAAAATGCATACATTGACAAGGTACTAAAGAGATTTAACATGGAAGAGTGGGAATCTTCCCATGTCACATGGAATATATCTCTCTAAGGCTATGTGTCCGAAGACACAAGATGAGAGAGATAGGATGAGTCAAGCACCGTATGCATCGGCTATCGACTTGATCATGTATGTCATGCTATGTACAAGGCCTGATGTCACATATGCATTGAGCGTATGTAGTAGATATCAAGCTGATCTAGGTGAGAGAACACTGGATTGCAGTGAATAACATCATTAAGTACTTCAGAATGACTAAAGAGATGTTCTTGGTATATGGAGAAGGAGAGCATACCGTGAAGGGGTTCATGGATACCAATTTTCAGTCTGATCATGATGATTTTAAGTCATAGTCGAGATTCATATTCTGCTTAAATGGCGGGGCCATGACTTGGAAGAGTTCCAACAAGAGATAATGGCATATTCAACAACTAAAACCGAATACTTAGCAACCTCCGAAGCAGTTAAGGAGGTTGTATGGATCCATAAGTTCATTAATGAACTTGGAGTGGTGTTCAGCATTGTTGATCCAATAATAGTTATTATGACAACAATGGAGTCATCATACAAGCGAAGAAACCACGATCTTATCAATGGACCAAACTTGTATTGCGGCATCACCATCTAATAATGGAGATTATCAGTTAAGGTGACATATATAGAGAAAATGTCGACGAATGACAATGTTGCAGATCCCTTAACTAAAGCTTTATCCTAGAAGAAACATAAAAGTCATGTTCGATCATCAAGTATAAAATACATGAGTGATTGGTTTTAGTGCAAGTGGGAGATTGCTAGTGTAGGTGCTCTAGACCCAATCAGGTTGGGCATGTTATACACTAACAATTGTAAACATATTTATTATCGAATAAGGAATTATTCAAATTCACAAGAAGTCATTCTATTAGTTTCTTGTTATTATTGTAATGACCGGATGCAACTAGATAGAATTCCAAATGATGTATAATGTGATTAATCTATAAAGATGTGAGAAGATGCATCACAATTTCTAGACATCATTAAATGTCTCAAGTATTGGTCCGTTGACATACAATGGTCACTCAAGATGAGGGGTGAATTGAGTGATAAAAATTTATTAAATTGAATTCTTCCCTTTTCAAACTCTTGAGCTTTTCTTATATAAAGAAAATACTTGTTATAAATATATAAGTTGTTTAGGAGTGATAACAATATAAATACACAAACAACCATAATATTAACATAAGATATATAGTGGTTCGGTGTCTCCAACACCTACGTCCAATCTCTCAAGGTCAATCCGACACTTGAGGTTCCACTATAACTACACTTAGGTTTTCCAACAAGTCACCTAGGAAACTTTTACGCAACACTGAGATTTTTCCCTTAGCTCACCTCGAAAACTATTACAACAATACACCTAGAATACTTGGGCTCTAGGAGACCAGTCACAATCCACAATTAATAAAAATAAACAATCATATGTCCAACAACATTGGATTAATATGGATATGAATACAAGAACAAATATTACAAGGCAAATATACAAATATATTGATACAATTTTTACCACACTTTGAGAGAAAATCTCCTTTGCCTTAGGCTCCAAAGATTTGACTTTAAGCTTGAACCTTGGATTGTTTGAAATGGTTGCTTGAGAGCATGGGTGTGCTTTAAAGATGTAGGACTTGATAAAGCATTAGCTTTCTCCAAAAAACACTTCTTGATATATATACTTAAGCTTCCAACGGATCTGTAATGGCTAGAAAAATCCGACCATTGGACCTGAGGAGTCGACTTTCCTGAAATATGAGTCAACTTCCATTTTAAGTGGGAGTCGACTTTAGTTATACAAGAGTCGACTTCTCTACTACTAGAGTCGACTCTTCAAAAAACACAAATGTTGTCAGGTCAACTCTACATAACTTACTCTCGGCTGGGTCGACTCTAACTTTGCAAGAGTCGACTTCAGCTTAAGGAGAGTCAACTCCATTGAACCAAGAGTTGAATTTTGAGACCAATTTTATAGAAAATAAATTTTGTACATATAGTAATTGCTTGAAGATATAATCCATAGAATGTATACATTACAACATATTTACATCAATTTTTTTTAATTTATATTTTACCCTCCATTTACTTAAATACATAAATGTAAATAAGAAAATACCCCCCATTTGGATTCAATAAAAATATCTAAAAAATCAAAATCCATAACAATAAGAAAATAGAATTTTGGTTTTAGTACAAATTCGAGATTTAGCGATTTTACCACCTCCAAAATACATACTTGAAAAATTCATTAAAAATTATTTTAACAACAATGAATATTAGCTATCAAAATGCCGAAATGTGATTTTTCATAATGAAAACACTTTCTTATGTACACCCTTATAATGCGTTGATCTTTCACTTAGAACAAATAGCATTTCTCGGTTCATTTTGATACACAAAATTTATTTTTTAAAGAGCTTAAAAATTAATTAAATAAATATAAGCAAATAAAGGAAAAATTGAAATGCCTCCAAGGATTTGATCCCTACTCCTCCAACAAGCAAGTATGCACATGAAACCACTCTAGCTCTGGCTTTCCTTGTTACTCTAAGGTCACGAATTGACATATAAAGAGCAATGCTAGTGAGACTCGAAACCAAGCACCTAAGGAACCAAGTTGCATGCGCTGCCACTCCTCCTACGCCTTCCCTTGTTTCTTTAAGCGCACAAATAAATATATATTTAATAAATTGATTTTTAGTATTTTCAATCTATCAACTAAATACATTCAATATGTCGACTAAATGCTTCAGTTTGTTGACTGTTAGAATATAAAAATTAATTTTGTCGACTATCTCCTTGGTTTTGTCGACAAACAAAATATAGAAATTGTTTCTGTCGACTAACTCTTTTGTTCTATCGACTAAGTATTATTCATTACTTGATCCTGTCGACTATCTCATCTCTTTTGTCGACAGTTTGTGTAATACCCCAAGAGCCTAAAAAATGGTAGTATATATCGAGGATAAGTAAGGAAGAAAACAACACCAGCTGAATATCTTTTAACCTGAATGTAGGCAAAGAACTCTCGGGTTAAGCGTGCTTGATCTAGGGAAGTTCAAGATGGGTGACCCCCTAGGAAGTTCGAGTAGACCCATCAGGGTAAGTTGTTCTGGTCCTTCCTATCGCTCGATGTGAGATGGTACAAGTGGTATCAAAGCCAACCCTTGGTGAAGGCGGTCTGATGAGGGCGGGGAATGGTGTAGGGGCTCAAGGGTCTATACAAGGAGCGGTTTCTAACAGGCTTCTAGGATGGCAGCCTTCAAATAGGAGAAGATATGGGACCAGTTATAAGGTCACATGACAAGGATGTCATGTGCTCAAGGGGGGAGAATGTAATACCCCAAGAGCGTAGAGAAAAGTAGTATATATCGAGAATAAGTAAGGAAGAAAACAACACCAGCTGGATAACTTTTAGGCTGAATGTAGGCAAAGAACTCCCGGGTTAAGCATGCTTAAGCTAGGGAAGTTCAAGGATGGGTGACCCCTTGGGAAGTTCGCATAGGCCCATCAGGGTAAGTTGTTCCAATCCTTCATATCGCTCAATGCGGGATGTTACAATTTGTTTCACGGAAACCTTCCAACGGCTAGTTTTTCAAATCCCAATTGTCACAAAAGGCTATATTTCTCTTGAATCTTTTGGGATGCTTATAAATACAACTTAAGAATGATCAAGAAGAAGTCAATGGATGAAAATGAAATGATTTGAACTTACATCTTATACACATTTGTATTTATATTGATTGTGCTTTATTTTTCTCTCTTCAAGGCTTTAATCTTTGTTGTAGCCTGGAAACTATGACAATAGAATTTGTAATGCGAGAAAGCTAGAGCTGAGGCAGAGTGAGGTGGACAGCTTGCAGAAGTCTGCTTGTGGAAATGGGCGTTGGGTAACTCAAGTTCGTGATACCCTGGTTGGGGTCGTAGATAGAACTCTGAGGGCACTTTCGGTTGTGTGCAACTCCATCAAATGGTGGCCTCCCAAGCACTTAGGGCGTAACTGAACTCATAGAAACAAGTTAGAAGGCATGCGGGGATTCCTCACTCACGTATGCCCTCCGATACTTAAGTCATTACAAGCAGGAAAATAATGCGATAAGTAAGGAGATAAGACTATCATTGAACATAAGATAGTCGTACCTTACTAGGTCAGAGAAGGTTAGTCATGATACAATTACATGGAATCGAGGATATGCCTACACATTAGTAGCATTCAAATGGGCCTAAGAGGAATCCCCCTCAGAGGGTCGGGTTTGTTCGCCAAAGAGAATCTAAGCTGGACCCGGGGTTGGCCATTGAATTTCCACTAGTCATTCCAAGCTTGCCGGGAGGCTAAGCACCAGATCTACCAAGGAGTTAATATTAGCTCGTACACTTAGCACCGAACTCTGACAAGGGATCCAAATTTGTCTGCGGGCATGGCGATAGAACATATCCAGGAATTCAGGCCAGACATTTAGCCTTACAGGCACTTCATGTTTCTTTCATTCCCCTTTTTAGTTTTGTCTACCGTAGGGTATCTAAGTTCGACCCAAGGTCAACAACTGGATTTCCACCGATTGTTCTGAGTTTACTAGGAGCCTTAGCATCGGATCTACCAAGGAGTCAAGGTTAGACTAAGGGCTTTACACCGGAATCGGACGAGGGATGCGAGTTAGCCTGCGGGCATGGCATTAGAACACATTCGGGAATCCACGTTAAACGTTCCACCTTGTGTATGCTTTACTTTTTTGATTTACTTTCTTAAGCTTATCTACCATAGGGGATCTGTGTTCGATTTGAGATTCGTTATTGAATTTCCACTGGATATTCCAAGTTTGCCAGGAGGCTTTGCGCCAGATCGACCAAGAAGTCAAGGTTAGCTCATAAACTTAGTGCTGAACTCAGGCAAGGGATCCAGATTAGCCTGCAGGCATGACATCGGAACACGTTTGGGAATCCAGGAAGGTTCAAGGCCATTATGCTAGATCACCACAGGCGGGCTTTTCTGAGAAAGTAGGGTCGAGCCCCATTTCTTCCACGTAGCTCCTTCGAGTTTGCTTGACACAATGAATCTAGGTTAGAGCTGGGACCTTTCTTTGAATTACTATTGATCATGCCAAGTTTGTTGGAAGGCTTTGTGCCGGATCGACCAAGGAGTCAAGGTTAGCTCGTAAGCTTAGCGTTAGACTCAGGCAAGGGATCCAAGTTAGCTTGCAAGCATAACATCATAACACATTCAGGAATTTAGGCGAGTCTGGGGTCTTAGCACCAGATTATGATTCATCGAGCCGGACCTCTTAGGATGTGGACTTACCTTTACCTTTGCTGACCTATCGCTGCTATACCAGGTAGATCTATCATCTTTTCCCGTTGTGCTCAAGTCGTGACACCTGCACTAGATCTTAAAGCAAATACACAAAGAATATTATCCGTGAAACAACTTATATGGTTAGGCGTACCTCGATTACTTTCACATCAAGAATTCCTCGATGGGAATATCAGAGGAATGGATATACGTTGGAATGGATAGTCATATCAATATTTTGTTTTGGCGGTTCGACATGCCTTGCCTACATCCGCAACAAGAGAATACTTGTAATATGATTTTGTTTTGGCGATTCGGCATGCCTTGCCTACGTTCGCAACTTGAGAATACTCGTATTGATATTTTGTTTTGGTGATTCGACATGCCTTGCCTACATTCATAACTTGAGAATACTCACGCCAACCTTTTGTTTCTGCAGCCTCATCTTCATTTAGGCCCATTCGGGGTCGTCCAACACGAGGGATCTAGGTTAGACCCAATATTACTCGCTAAATTACTTTCGGTCGTTTCAAGTTTTTCGAGAGGCTTTACGCTGGATCCACCAAGGAGTCAAGGTTAGCACCTTAACTTAGCACTAGACTCAAGCAAGGGATTCAGGTTAGCCTACGGGCATGGCATTGGAACACATCTAGGAATCTAGGGAAGTCCATGGTCTTAGCGCCAAATAGTCATTCATCAGGCCAAACCTTTTAGGACTTAACCTTTTCCTCACCTTAGCTAATGTGCCTCCACTGAGTTTGGAAATATCACTATCCATCATGTCTTCTTGCCATAGTTCTTGTATCGCATTTCATGATAACTATATATATGCATGATGCATAGGGGATTTACGTGGTTCGGCTTATAAGATCGCCTTCATCCACAGGAATACAAAGGGGTGTATTCTTTTATTCATTTCGAGAAGGTTACAATATGTGGTAAAACTTAAAAAGGTAAAACCACTCTTTATAGGATTGGGAGGTACTCCTTGGGATGTACTGCCTCTAACATTCTACTCGTTATTTCTCCTAGCGATGTCTATAACACACACGTGTCAGGTCCCAGCATTTTGTGATTCCGTAAGGCCTTTCCTAGCTTGGCCAAAGCTTCTCTTCTTCTTTCTTAGTGCGATTGCGATAGCCATTCTTTAAAACACCAAGTCCTGCTCTTGGAATGCTCGAGGGTGAACTTTCCCATTGTAAGGATCACCTCATTGGTGGGATTTAATCAACGAGACACTTGATGATTACCATGGGAACAGTGAAGGAGCAATCCTAAGGCGTCAATAAATTGCTCTTATTCCTTTGGAGCAGATCTAATTGGGTGCCCCAGTAGCCTCCTCTTCCACGACTAGCTCTAAGTAGTTTCACTTTGCAACTTAGCTTTGTCTCTTTCTTTTCTCATTAAGAGGATTCCATATCTTCATCTATGCAGCACATCTGTTGTCTTGGGTAACCATGTTTCCGAGGAAGAGAGTTGGTGAGCAAGTAGGGATGCTTCTTACGAGATGCTTGAGACCATCATGTGCCATCTTGTGATGCTAACACACTGTCCACTTAAAATCTATCATGGACTTCCTTGTCACACTTTCCCCTACCGAGATTGCACAGGTTCACTCCTGAGTAGTTCCACTGCTCTTTTCTTAGGATTATCATATGCATGATCCTTTCTCTGGATATCTTTGTTTCAATCGCCTTTGTCGCCATGATTGTGCTGAAGTGGTGGCTCTCTATGCCTTAGCTTTTGCCTTCACCATGGGTTGGTTCATGGCCTTAGCTTGTCAAACTTAGCCAAATCAGATATCTTCTAGCTAATCGATTGCTCAATTGGATTTCATCTTACTCATGGCGTATCTCAGGTATCTTTTATCCTTGTGGTGTAAAAGTTCACGACTTATTACAGCAAATGGACTCAACAGCTCCCCATTACTGCTTCCATACTTTGCTTCAAAAGACCTCAATAGCTCATGCTCCTTCAAAAAATAAAGAACCACCTCAAGCTTGGATATTAGATGTCACTTCCACAGCCTCATAGTTAATTTATTGTATTTGGGTCCATAATCAACTTTGTTATTATCACCAACTCTAAAGCATGAGAAGATTCTTTCTCTTTAAGGGCTCTATACTAAGCCATCCACGACACCCCAGTTACTAATGATCATATCCCGCGAACTCTAAGTTGGCTTCTCATTCCTTCTTGAGGTCGTATTCTCAACGTGTGCTTTCGAATGATTGTTTCTTGGTATCCGCTTCAGTCTCTCGACTATCTCATCCTTAGTTGCATGCTTGTAAAGGAACGGTTGAATAATCCTAGCTTGTGCTCCTTAGGATCATGTTTCTTGGAGACACTCCAGGAACCGACTTAGGAAATGATGATCCGAGAGAAGTGGTCGCAATCCTCTTGTTACAATGTAGAAGAGTCTCATTTAACATTCTTGTTAGGCCCTGAACCCATCATGATCCTTCTTCGATCCCTTGTATTTATTGAGAAAAACAGTTGTTAACGCTCGATCAAGGACTATGGGGTGATCGCGGTCAATGGAGGACCTCATCTTAGGGCCGTTGAAGGTTTTTTGGAAGTCTGTACACAACCTCTAACAGTTTCATACTGGGGAGCCCGATCGGTGAGCAAGCCCCCCAGACAGGGTGTGTTGGTTCTTCTTGTATTACCCAACTGATATCTAACACTAGCAAACTTGGTTATCTTCCTCGTAGATTTTAGCTTCTTGTAGTTTCCCATAGATGGCACCAATTGTTGTAGCCTGGAAACTACGATAATAGAATTTGTAATGCGAGAAAGCTGAAGCCGAGGCAGAGTGAGATGGACAATTATAAGGAGTCTACTGGTGGAAATAGGCGTTGGGTAGCTCCAGTTCGCGATACCCTAGCTGGGGTCGTAAATGGACCTTTGAGAGCACTTTCGGTAGTGTGAAACTCCATCAAATGGTGGTTTCTCAGGCACTCGGGGCGTAACTGCACTCACAGGAACAAGTTAGAAGGCACGAGAGGATTCCTCACCCGTGTATGCCCTCCGATACTGAAGTCAATCCAAGCAGAAAAGCAGTGTGATAAGTAAAGAGATAACACTATCATTGAACATAAGATAGTTGTACCTTACTTAGTCAAAGAAGGTTAGTCATGATTCCATTACATGGAATCGAGGATGCGCCTGCACGTTAGGAGCATTTGAATGGGCTTAAGAGGAATCCCCTCCAAAGGGCCAGTCAACCTAGGGGGCCCTCTGGGAGAAGATGGGCCTCACGATGAGCTACTGAAGTAGGGTCTCGACCCCTACAAGACCTGCCCAGACACAATTCCAGGTTGGCGAAGATGCAGCTAGACGTTGCCCACGTATGTATTATTTATGGAAAATGAATAGTATATTATGTCGGTACGCTGCAAGGTTTCATGTAATATGTATGTAGTCAAGTGGCATAGCCCTACTCGCTTCCTTCATACATGACATATGTATATGCAGATCATATGCCTAACATTGGGAACTTATGATTGAAGGCTATGGGGGGACAAAGTCATGCAGATGGGGCCCACTATGCACTTGGAAGACCCATCACTCCACATGAAAATGTGAGGGTATTGCAAGGTACTAAACCATAAGCATGCCTCTGACCATCACATTTATGCATACTATATATATATATATACTATATGATACACAGAGAGAGAGAGAGACAAACAGAGAGAGGGAGAAAGCTTGAGATCAGTCTTCCCAAAAGGCCTCGGAGAGCACCTTGCCAAGAGGCCTCAGGAAGAAACTTCCCGAGAGACCGAAGGGAGGAGGCCTCTCCGAGAGACTGAAGCAGGAGGTCTCACCAAGAGGGAGATGCCGAGGAAGAGTTCCAGCAAGGGTCTTGAAGAGGAGCTGCTGCCAAGAGAGGAAGTCTTCTCCGAGAGATATAGATCTTCTCCGAGATGACCACTATGCTGCAGAAGGGGATGCTCCTTGCTGCCATTTCCTTATTGAGAGAAGCCATCACCGAGAGAACCGCAGCCCTCTCCGAGAGGGCGACTACTACTGTCGCCGGGAAGTGTACCTTCCCGAGAAAGATCGCTAAGAGGGAAGGGCCTCTCCGAGAGGCTTGTTGAGAGAGAGAGAGATGGGATCCTTGGGAGAGTTTTCTAGAAGCTGTCAACCATCCCTATTCTAGTGTCTTCTTCCTTTTATATACCTTGGACTCTTCTTCCCTTTACCATATTTTCGCCCCCCTGAGTTTAGTCATTTGCACTTTGGCCTCCATATTTACTCTTTCACACTATAGCCGCGGTTTCTTCTTGGAAAACATGTCCCATCTCAGGACCACTTTTTGGGATTCGTCTGTCCCAAGCTTATTGACCAAAATACCCCTGAGTGTCTAATGACCAAAATACCCCTAGGTGGACACTCAGGAATTCTATGGCACAACAATCTTAATTTGTATCAATTCACTCAATCCTTGTTTATATTTTGAGAGATCTTGTAACTAAGAGATACATCTCTTATATTCTCTCTTATTGTTGAAATCTTGTATTTCCTAACTTCTTGTGCTAGAAGACTTGCTCTTTGACGCAAGAGGTTGAAATACCTAACTAGGTGCTAGAGGGTTTACTTGTATAATCAAGAGGTTTGTAATTTCCTAGTCTTGGACTAGAGGGCCTATTTGATTAAGTATGAGGTTTTAATGGATTGGTTGAAAAATCCTAAGGAACTAAGGTAGTAGACTAAGCTTGATTAAGCCGAATCACCATAAATCTTTGTGTTCTCTTGTGCTTATGCTCTTTGATCTTTATCTTTCCAAGCATTCGTTTATTCCTCACTTGATTCACATATTTATCTTTACATTTGTCATTTTGTATGTTTTATGTTTTAAATCACTAAAACCTCAATTTGTGAAACACCCGAGATTTTTAGACTGAAATATGATGTAATACTCGAGATTTTTAGATCTAGGTACTTGAACAAATAGGACATTTCAAGGGATTGTGGTAGTCTTGAGATAAAAATTTAGTTTTTGAGCCAGGGGCAAAATTGTAAATATTAAAATTTAGGTTAAAGTGTAATTTACCTAAAATCTTAGGGTATTAGCGTAATTTATCCATTTTTTGGGGGCCAAAATGTGCAATTAAAAATGGCCTAGGGACCAAGTTGCAAAGGCCTAAGTGCGAATTATCCAAAAAGTTCAGGCCAATATGTAGTTCTTGAAACCTTAAAATATCTCATCAAAATATCTCAAACTAAGTAGTTAAGGTAACCAAATATACCTAACTAGTTAAAGGTGTAATGATGGGAAATGTAGAAAATCAATTAACCATGTGAGAGTAATGATGGGAAATGTAGAAAAATGAATTAAACCATGTGAGATGTAATGATGGAAGTGTTGAGAATCTAATTAAGCGTGTAAGGCTCAAAATATCAAGGACACATGGCAAGCTTCCATTGGTCATTTGGAAGATAAGATAAGATCACATGATGGCTCATAATGACCCCTGGGGTGGCATTGCGTGATTGGCCAAGAAAAGCTTACTTAGCCTCCAAGTTTGTAAAAGTCTCCAAACCTTATCCTTAAGGACATGTGGTAAGCATTTATTGGCCACACATGAAAGGTAATAATGAGGCCTCATGATGGTGGGACATGTGACAAAACATGATTGGCTAAAAATGTCTATAAATAAGCCTTAAGGTAGTTCACAAGTTTTATAAGAATTTGGGCAAGGTTGAGAGAATCAGAAGAGAGGATTTTGTGATAGAGAGTAAGGGGAAAATTCTGCAAAAAGAAGGAGCAAATTTGGTGTAGAAACATGAGCAAAGTAGCCTCGCCGAAAAATTTGGGTCATTTCCAACCAAGTTAAGGTGAGTACACTATGAACTATCTACAATGTTTAAGCACGCTCATGAATCATATTTATATGGTCCCTTATGTTATGTTTCAAGCAAATTTTATGTTCTCAAGCAAGTTACGGGACCGGGGTTTAGTAGCGCTACGCACGGAGGTTCTTACCCCTACAAGTTGGTAGAACCTATCGTGTCCCCTTATGTTATATGTTCATATTTCAAGTTCATGTCATGTCATGTTTAAATACGTTTGATAGTTCTTTTGTACTTATTGAGATTTGCGTAATCTCACCCCTTATGTTTTTGGCCCAGGTGATCATGAATGAGGAAATCGGGGTGTGGACGTGGAGCATGGTGGCTCGTTAAAAAGAATTTTCAAGAATTGAAGTTTTAGTTTCCTTTTGAAACAGAGTTTTCAGGGTTGAACTCTAATCTTTTTCTCTATGTATGCCATAAAGCATGTCTTGGAATTTTATTTGACTTAAAGAAAGTTTGGATTTGGTTTTAAGGTCTGAATTTCTCTATATGGATGTTATTGCTACAAAGCATATTCGCGAAGTCTTTCTCTTTTTCTGTTGAATCCATGTTTTCCGTGTCAAACTTTATACGTACACTAAACCTGCTTTGAATTTTATTATGTTTTGAAACTTTACTTAAGTCTATAAAAGTCTTGTTTCTCAAGTTTTTTTGCGTTAAACCTTGAAGTTCATACGAATATTATTATTATTATTATTATTAAGCATGTAAGTAAGTTACAGGTGTCACAATTTGTATCAAAAAGTTTTTCAAGTTCTATCAAGTTTTTAAATTACTCAATTCACCCCTCTATTGGGTGTGTGCCATAGGATTTCAAACCTATCATTGTGCCCCAAATACCTTTGTCTGTCTTTAAGGCATAAACATTCCTGGATGAATTTATCCATGTCTACCTTCACTTTGGCCAAGTTAGCCCAAGCATTCGCCGTTGTAATAACTTATTGTTGGATCCCCTGCCAATCAGGCCAAAATCCAAATATTAATGGTAATAAGAAAAAAATAGAAGGGAAACTGCCAAAAGAAATTCAAAAACTCTCATACCTCGACCAAGTACCACTCTATAATTTCCAGTTTCTCCAAAGTACTCCCGACTCATCGCGGGGCATCACCGTAGCATAAATCAGCCTCGCCCCAACACTAGGCGCCTTCACAAAGTTTGTATCCAAAAGTTTGGGATGCACTTGGAATTCATGCCCCTTCAGTCGTCAATGTCGTAAAGGAACCTCTCCTTAATGGATGGGACCCATGTTAGGAAGTAGGGGTGGATGTCTCTAAGACTCCAAGTCCAGCTCCCTCCATATTAGGAACTCTGTTGGTTATGGAGATATGTCACACTCCACTTTTCAAATATACGATAAAGCTATATGATATTCATTATATATGTACATCACTCGGGTGTTATGGGAAATCCTTTATCAATGGAAGCAAGGATCGAACCTATAATGCTAAATAGCTAGGATTTCCACTAAATAATATAAACATCGCATCTTTTGCTCGTTGTTTATAGTACAATTGTAGAACGCACCCATATCCATACATCATCTTATTAAGTATCATAGCTGCTAATTACAATACAACTCTTTGGATTACAAGTTCATACAAACGAATCCAAGAAAAGAAAACTAAACGTTAGCCATCCTTTCACCTTTGCTTGCACTAGAACCTGGAGTACCTATCATGCTTTGAGATACTTGGAATGTTGAATGTTCCAGGGATATGAAACACCCAAGTTAGATAGTTACATCTAAGTGAAATGGTTCATGAAAGAAGAATATATGTGTGCAAATGCGATATGCACTATGAAACCTCCCATGTGGTAGTTATCATGGCTACACGTTGGCTCACCGCAAGAGCACGAGATCGCCCATGATGTCCCAACAACTAGCCACAGTCACCAAAACGACATGATGTATGACAAAGTAGAAGGAATATGGGTAAACCAATAAAAATATAATATGCAAGCCAACACCCATGCACAAGTGAAGCAACAAATGCTCAAGGTGTCACAAAACATGCAGGAACCACTCACCTTGATAGTTTACCTTTTGGGTGTACTGTTCACACTCATCGAGTTAGGTTTTCTACAGAAAACACGTATTTTCGTAAACCAAAATCCAAATATTTTTACTTAAGGTTGTAAAGCATTAAACAAAGGGAAATACTAGGAAATTGGAGGGAAAAAATGGCCCTTCATGCGCCCTCACATGCCGCCTAAAAGGATGCCACGCGCCCTTACGCACAGCCCAGTGGCGGCGCATGTATTGTACGCGCTACCAGCAACTTTGACACTTTTTCATTTTTTGACCTCCATTTTTTCCTATACACTCATCTTTCATCCTTCTACAAGAATATAAAGTTAGATCTAACTTACCTCACAAATTTCCTGACTGTTTGGCATGATCTTTGAGGAAGGCCTGAAAATTCTACCGAGGCTCGTTTCTCTCTTGTTTTTGGCAGAACGTCCCCCTTTCTTTCTTGCAGAATACTCTCTCTTTAAAGTTCTCACTTTCTTCTCTTTTGGTTTCTCCAAAATCTCCCCTCAAAGCCTTGTATTTATAGAAACCCCAGGCCAATCCTACTCGCCACGTGTCCCACCACCTAATGCCGTAATCATTACACCGCTACTTGTCCCTACCACCTCATGCCTTGGTTTTCATGACCTATCATCTCATGCCACTTATCCCATTATTATGAGGTTTCATCATGACTTTTCCTTTGGCTAATCACATTGCACCACGTGTCGCCTCAATTCTTGTGCGTCACTATTACTATTCATGTGCATCAAACCAAATTGTGTTACTTGTCAAGCACAAGCCAATCACATGTTGCCACCTAATGCCTCATCATAACTCCCCATGTTCAACCAATCACAAGCCTCCACATACCCTGCTACTTGTACCCCCATCATTACCTTCCATGTGCAACCAATTAAAATCCTCCAAATATTGCCAACTCGTGCCTCATTTTATGTACCTCATTATTACTTCTCCTGGTCCAATCATCATTTGCCAAGTGTCCTTCCACCTAGCACCCCCATCATAACTGATAATTACCTCCCAAATCATGGCTAATCACTTTGTGCCACTTGTCCTAAGCTAGATTAAAATAATATTTGGAATCCAAAACTAGATTTAATAAGATTTGAAGTCCAAAACTAAATTTGAAATCCATTCTCTCTCAAAATGTTCTATTCTTTTATATACATGAGCCTTTAGAAAAATCTCGGGTATTACAAAATGGTAGGTTACACATGACACAATATTGGACATGATACCTCTCCAACTCAACCTGTGCCTCAACTTCCTTCTCTATCGCCCTAGCAGCTTCCAAAAAAGACTACATTCTCAAGCTTAATGGTGACAATGACATCAATATTTATCCTTCCTCAATATATCCACCTGAAGGGTTGAGAGTGTTAGAGTGATGCCCCATAAGCTAATTATATTTTTATGTAATTGATCATACTTTACATTGGGATTCTTTATCTTCAATCAATTGTTATTGCAAGGCATTATGTTTTATTTGTCATTGATGGTTGTCATCATTATTTATTGCAATCCATACTTAACAAAGTCCATAGATCAAATAGGCTCAAGGAATATGGTCGTGCATAGAGATGACAATCATGAAACATATTCCTTATAAGCCTTGATCTTAAATGTTCCTAGTCATAGAGTTGTTAGGAATGGACACTAATAACTCGGATAGACTAGCACATATGATGCATGCTCAATTAGGAGAATGTCTTATTTCATGGACATTGGTGTGAGGAAACTAGTGCATATATGTGGGTGCTTATTATAAGAATAAGTACACTGAACTAACCCGCTACAGAATTCCTAATGGTTATTGTTTAATGTCGAATTAGAATTCCTGTGTTGCAATTATGTAGATTGATCCTTAGACTTAAGACATCATGGTAGTCTTATATTTGACTGGTTACGCCTTGGTGCCTTTTTGGATTCTAATGGAGTCATTAACAAACTGTCATTGGGCGTGGCCTTCTTACATATGAAGGCTTGTGAATGTCGAAATAGGATTCATCACTTATCGTTAAGATGAGAGGATGTCCTATGTATTCTGATGATTTCATGACTGAGGAAATCTTTGCCCAAGGTGAGGTGGAAATCAAAAGGTGTTTTGATTTCACCTATCAAGTCATAAATCTAGAATGGATACATAGTTATTGAATGATTAGGGTTTCGTCATAAAATCATACCCTAAATTCAATTGGGACATAGATCGATGAAAGGATTTTACTGCACAATAATTACAATTGAAAAGGTCCATGTTTTTCATCATTGGCTAGGTATTCATGGCATATTGCTAGATGTTAACCATGATATGTAGGGCATTAGTATTAATTTGATTAATTCTAAAATTATTAATTAAAGAGTTTAATTAATAAGCCCATGAGATGAGTTTAATTAATAAGCCCATGAGATGAGTTTAATTAAACCAATGAGTTGGGCCTTAATGTAACCCAAATAGAATTGGCCCTACATCCAGTCTAATGGTGGAGCTAAGGGGTCACACACTTAGATCAAGCCCATTCCACAATTAAAAAAGGAGAAAGCTGGCCCAATGTGATTAAGGGTCGGGCCTAAAGTATTTAGGGTTTTTTTCTTTGGCATGATTAGGGTTCTTGAACTCTATTTATATGCGGCTTAAGAAGATGGAAAAGAGAAGAAAATTTTGAATTCTCTCAAAGCCGTCTAGGGTTGCTAGTATGACCAAAGACGTGGAAGGATCGATCATGTGGAGTGACTTGGAGTAGGTCGCATTTGAGTCTCTACGGATCGAAATCAGACGAAATTGAAGCCTACACGATCACGGTTCAATAACAGAGGGGATGATAGAAGGTCTAATAGGGGAAAGTCAACAAAGTCAAAAGTAGGTGTCGTGGTTCCCCTCGTCGCGCTCGTCCCTTCTCCATCTGTCCTGGCTCTTTTGCTCCTTTGAGCCAGAGAGATCTCCCATTCCTCAATTTCTTTGGAAAGAGGAGCACGAGCAGGTTGCGACTGCATTTCTTGTTGAGTCTCCCCCATCCATTGTGAAGACTCTGCTAGCCTGCCCAAGGCTATTCTCTTGAATCACCGTATTTATGCACACCGAAAACAACAAAACATTAGTATGATCGTTAAAATATCTATAACAAGCAAAAAGAAAATGGGTAAGGTGAGCACTCTCAGGGTCTGAATCGCCTTACACCTTTCCCCTCCTCCTCTCCTATAGCATCCTCTGATATTTTATTCTTAGTAATAAAATGGTTTTGATGATGACTATATGAAAATCAATCTCTACTATATGGATTATATGAATGAGAAAATAAATTTGTAATATATGAATTTGAAACAAGGTATGAAAACCTATAGAAGAAATATTAAGTATGGTTAAGTGAGATTTGTTTCAAAATATACTTTTGATAATCTCAACTTGCTTTCAAAAAGATCAAAATGAGGATTTGTTAAGTTTTCAATGTTTTCAAAAGGATAGTCGACTATGTGGTTTAATGCTATTGACTATGCCTAAAAATAGTCGACTATGTTATAAGGATAGTTGACTATGCATAAGGATAGTCGACTATGCTGGTTTAATCTGTCGATTATTTAAGGCATATGTCGACTATTTTTGGATCTGTCGACTATCATATAAGGATAGTCAACTATGGCTTTTCATCTATCGACTATTTTTGTTCTTAGAATTTAAAATCCTCTTCATATTTTTACATCTGTCGACTATGCTTATGTATCTGTCGACTATGGGATTTTTGTGTTAGAAATAGTTGACTATCATATTCTGTCTGTCGACTATGCTTAGCTTTATTTGATGAAATAGTCGACTAACCTATTTTCTCTGTCGACTATGTGTTTCACAAAAACTTATAATGGCTAGTTTTTGGCGCATTAAATGCTCGCCCTGATGTTTTACATTTGATATAATTTTGATGATGAAAAACAATTGTATTTTGATGATGAAATAAAGTTATGAGATTTCAATGTTAAAGAATTTTATGATTCAAAATATTCTTTTTCATGTTATCATTTATCGTTTCAGTTTTTATAAAAAGAATAGTCGACTATGTGTTTATGTTCTGTTGACTATGTTTGTGGATAGTGGACTATGTGGTTTAGTGCTATCGACTATGTCTGAAAATAATCGACTATGCTGATTTGATCTGTCGACTATTTAAGGCTTCTGTCGACTATTTTTTCATCTGTCGACTATCTAGTAAGGATAGTCGACTATGGCTTTTCATCTGTTGACTATTTTTGTTCATAAAATTCAAAATTTTCTTCACATTTTTGCAATAGTCAACTGTGCATATGTATCTGTCGACTATGGGATTTTTGTGTTATAAGATAGTTGACTATGTTTTGTTTTATTTGTAAAAATAGTCAACTATGCATTTTCTTTTATCGACTATGTGTTTTGCAGAAAGTTTCCAACGGCTAGTTTTTCAATCCCAACGGTCACAAACGGCTACATTTCTCTTCAATCTTTTGGGAAACCTATAAATACAAGTCATGGATGATCAAGAGAAGACTAATGGATGGAAAGAAAATTATTTGAGCTTACATCATATACACATTTGTATTTATATTGACTGTGCTTTAATTTTCTCTCTTCAAGGCTTTGATCTTCACTTGTAATTATTCATTTCAAGCCTTGTATCATTTTTGAGAGACATTGTAACTAAGAGATTCATCTCTTAGATTCTCTCCAATTGTATACTTCTTGTTTTTCCTAGCTTGTGTAACTAGAGGGCCTACTTGGTTTAAGTAGGAGGTTGTTTTTTCTAGCTTGTGTAGCTAGAGGGCCTACTTGTGTAAGTAGGAGGTTTTAGTGAATTGGTTTAAAATCCTTAGTGGGAGTTAAGGTAGTGGATTAGGCTTGGTTTAAGTCGAACCACTATAAATCCTTTGTCTCATTTATTCTTCTCGCTTTACATTTGTCATTTTATATGTATTATGTTTTAAATCACTAAAACCTCAATTGGGTCAAAAAGGTTTCAAGTTCTATCAAGATTTTTAAAATATCCAATTCACCCCCCCTCTTGGTGTGTGCCATAGCACCTCTCATTCTAACACGCCCAACCACCCACAACGGTCCAAATTTTGAACTTGCCCACCATCAACTATAAATAGGTGGTTAAAGACGCATTGAAGGCTATTGGAAAATATTGAATATCTTGAACTACCGTGCCTTCACTGTTACATCGAGCTCTTAACTTTTTCTCTTTGTATTTTCATTTAAGAGGCTTCGATATCTTACTGTTCTATTACTTTTAAGTCTCGATCATTCATTTAAAGAGAGAGTTTGTAACTAAGAGTTGTACTCTTAGAATTTCTATTTCAATTTCTGTATTTTTCCTAGCAGTAGCTAGAGGGCCCATTAAATTGGGAGGTTGTACACTACCTAGTCAAGAACTAGAGGACCTGCTCGTATTGAGTAGGGGTTTGATAGTGAAATTGGTTTTAAAATCCTTAGTGGATAGCTAAGGTAGTGAACTAAGCTTGGAAGGCTGAACCACTATAAATCTGTGTCTTCACTGCTCTTCATCTTCTCTCTTTTACGTTTGCATCTTTACTCTATTGACTTTGTTTATTCATTGATAAGATTTCATTTTTATTCTTCACCATACGAAAGTATCAGTTCAATTTTATCATCCTCGTCTTGATATTTTACTCTTACGTTGTTTTATATGATGAAAAATAAATTATTTATATCTTAAATCAAATATATGCTTTTTAGGTTTTCAAACAAAAATTAATTTCTAATATAGAGATTTGCAACAACTTAGGGCCTGTTCTCTTTCCCGTTTTCGGGCCGTTTTCTATTTTCAGTTTTTGAAAACATTGAAAATGCGTTCTCTTTATCATTTTTCAAAACGCGTTTTTAAAAACAACTAAAAATTTTGTTAAGGAAACTCAAAACAACAAAATGTTGTTTTGGGCATTTTCAGTGAAAATACACTGAAAACACAAAACATTTTGAAAACGCGGAAAACAGCCCCCAACCCCCCCTCCCCCCGCGGGCACACGCAGACCCACTTCCCCCCCCTCTCTCTCTCCCTCTCCCCCCATCTTCTCTCAGTTCTCGCTCTCCTCTTCTGGCCATCGACAGCCATAGCCACCGCCGCCGCCGACCTTCAACTCCACCGCCACCACAACCAGCGCCCCTCAACGCCACTGCGACCAGTACCGCAACCACCATCATCGACCTTCAACCCCATAGCCGCCACCGCGACCAGCACCCCCCTCCGCCACCTTCAACCCCACAGCCAACGCCACCGCGACCAGTCCCCCCACCGCCATCGCGACCAGCCCCCCATCGCCACCGCGACAGTATCGCGACCAGCGCCCCTCACTGCCATAGCCACCGCAGCCACCCGCCGCCCCCCCCGCCCCCGCCCCCCCGCCCCAGAAAACCCTAGAACGAAGAAGATGAGATGAGTTGCGGCTGATTTGATTTTTTGTTTTGTTATTTAATTTTTTTACTTTATTTATTTATTAAACTGAATATGTGATATATTTTATTTGTATTAATTTTTTTAAATGATATTTATAAGGTTGTTGATTTTTTTTATTTTATTTGAATTTTATTTTATAGTTTAAAATTTTGAATCAAATTTATAATTTATTAAATAAAATATCATAATAACAAAAAAAAAATCGTTTTTAAAATTTCAAAGTAAACGCGTTTTCTAGTTTTCTGTTTTGAGAAATAATTTTTCAGAATGACAAAAAGAACGCATTTTTAAAAATTTCAAAACAGACACTCAAAACACAAAACTCAAAATGAATTCAAAACTCAAAACACAAAACTCAAACACAAAGAGAACACCACCTTATATTTTGATTTAAACAAATCTCCTAAATAATTTTCATAAATTGGTTTTAAACAATTGGATAAATGAAGCAAAAGACAATGCATGCTCTTTATGGATTGATGTTTTTGTCTTTGACATGAATTTTAATAATGAAATTCAGTTGTTTTTTATGATGGAATTATTTTACTAATTTTTATTAACTTGGTGCTCTAAAATTCTTTTATATGATTTATTAAGCATCAAAATAAAAATTAATTTCATTATACAATTAAATGTCAAATATCTTGTTATAAATTTCTTAATTGCATTTGAAATATTATGTTAAAAAATCTTAAGTAAAAATAAATTTTATCATCCAAACTAATGTCAAAAATCTTGTGATAAATTTTTTTATGGCATTTAGAATATTGTATTTTTATTTGATTAAAAATAGTGTTCAAAAATATTTTCAAAAAGATTAAAAGAATAAAAAAGAAATAAGTTTTAAGTTATAAGTCAAGTATATATCTTTCAAGCATACATCTTTCAATTTCAAATAAGGATCAATGAGAGATTAAATAAAGTAATATTGGAAATCATATCTCAAGGCAAATGATAAGTATCTCATGCTTTTGTATCTATATTAAAAGTTCAAAATATTTTTAAATGAGTTTGAGGTTTAAGGCAAAAAGGGTTTTTAATGATTATAAAGGTGTTAGTCGACTGAATTTTTGAATCTGTCGTCTGAAGGGTTGATGTGATTTCGGTCAGTCGACTGATTCTCCTTGATCAGGCGTCAAACAGCATTCATGATGTGTGTTTCTTAACTAATCAAACGTATATCCATTTCCATTTGTTGCTTGACAGTGAGTGTATGTTTTAAAGTTATAAATCTAATATCTAAGTTAGTTGTCTATTGTTTTTCATCTATCACCTGGCAGTATGTATGCATAGTGTTATTTTTGTGATCTGTCAACTAACTATTTTCATCTATTATCTGATTTTTAAATTAGTGCTTTGATCTGTCAATAGATGCTTTGCATCAATTGACTAATTAATTTGCAGAAAGCATATAACGGCTAGTTTTTCAAAATCCAACTACTATAAATAACTAGTTTTCTCTTGAACCTTGTGGGACACCTATAAATACAAATCAAGAATAATCTAGAGGAGGCTAATGGATGGGAGTGAAGTGAAGAGATCTTAGAAATTATTTACATCATCTCAATTGTATTTGTGCTTTAATCTTTTCTCTCAAAGGCTTTGATCTTAATTTGTATTTTATCATTCAAGCCTTTGGTTTTTATTTGAGAGATGTTAGTAACTAAGAGATTCATCTCTTAGATTTTTCTATCTATTAAACGTTGCTTATACTTCCTAGCTTGTGTAGCTAGAGGGCTTACTTGTGTAAGTATGAGATTGTAATTCCTAGTCTTAGACTAGAGGGCCTACTTGGGTTTAAGTAAGAGGTTATAGTGGATTGATTTATAAAATCCTTAGTGAGGAGTTAAGGTAGTGGATTAGGTATAATTTAAACCTAACCACTATAAATTCTTGTTTTCATCTCTTGCTAATGCTTTTTGTTTCATTTATTATTTCAAACATTTCAATAATCTTCACTTGCATTGTATTTTTATTTTTCATCAAAATGATTTCAAGTTTTAAACTAAATTTTAAATTACCCAATTCACCCCCTCTCTTGGGTGTGTGTCATAACATTTCAAATCTATCACGTCCCCCACCACATCCACCTCTTCATCATTGTCTTCTTCTTCTTCATTGTCCTCTAGCAAAGAGGATAACAAGCCTTTTGCGACTCAATTGATCTCGATGGATTGGATTTATTGTCCTCTTCAATAACCATCCACCCTGCTGCAATAAGGCGCCTATCAACTATTAAGTCGGCCAAGGCCACTAGACCCTAATGGGCCAGTTTATTGATCTCTTTCTGGTGTTCCTTCGCCAGCGAATTCACGTCCGACCACTTACACCTTGCACTTTTTATTTCCTCGATATGCCAAAATCATGACGACCTCCAACAGCCTTGGGGCGACCAAACTACCAACCACCTAGTCTTAAAATCATCCAACTTCTGAGGTTTTCCTTAAAACAACCTAACCTTGATAGGCATTTTCTAGATCATCACAAACTCCTTTTCCCTCCTCGTGGATTGAACGCAATAAAAACAGTGCAATAGAGAAGTAGTAGGTTCTACCCCACGCTACTTACACAGGGTAAAAAATCCTGCCAACACAGCCCAACCATTTGAATGTAGTTAGGCCGACACCAACATATCATTCACCAAAAAACGCATCCCAAAAGAGTGCAGTGGAAGCCTGAGGCCTGTTCTTAACCTGTCCAAATGAATTGCTATCCTTCCTCTCTCAATAGTGGCCATAATTTTTGTTGCCTTAGGACCTTTTGGTTTCCAAGATCGCATAATGTGGAAAGATCATGTAAAACCATCAACTATCTTGCCTTTTAGGACCAAGGGTTGCATCCATGGAGAAATCATAATTTTGGTAGGAGGTTGGGAAGTAGCTATTAGGGTTTTTACCTCAAAGTGTTTGTTAGAGTAAGTCTTCCGAAGACTAGGAGTTTTCAAGGCCAGAAACAACGTATGTCTCTGGGAGAATTGAAAGACTCTTCAGGTGCTCTGGATGACTCTAGCTCTTCGAAAGAAAAACGTAAGGTTGGCCCATCCAGGACCACTGCCTATTTATAGTTCGAGTCTTCGGAAGCCTAAAAGTCACCAAAAGTCCCCCGGTGACTCATATTTAGCATCCATTCAAGTTAGCCTGTATCCTAATTCCCGAGTATCGGGTACTCACATTATACTCTTCTGTTTGTCTTACAGCCAAATGCAAAAGTAAGGGGCTATTGTTGTGGGATGCCCTAAGAAAATCCAAAAATCTCAAAAATCAAAGAAGTATTTTGCATAAACCCAGATAACCCTAAAGAGTCTCCTGGACAATAGTCCCTCGGAGCCTCTATAGAGTCTCCAAGGTTGTCAAGCCTCATCATTCTTAGCCTAAAGACTCACCTAGAATCTTTCAAGCCCAACTCACCTAGTGGCTTCAAAGAGTCTTCGAACCCACCCGGAGGATACTCATCGAGGCGTTTTTACCTCGAAGATACCTTCAAGCCATCCGGCATCACCCGGTGCATCTTCCTTGGATAGTTAGAAGACTCTTGTATGTGGACCCCACCAAATGTCTATACATACCCGCCTATTCAATGGCAAATGGACCTTTTTAGCGGAACTTTTTGGCAGAACCTCTTTGAGACCATAATCCGAAGAACTTAAAACTTAGGACCTTATATGACCCATTGGGAGCCAACTCTTCCAAAGATCCATACTGGATATATTGAATGAAATATCATCCAAGAGAGAGGGTGAATTGAATGTTTTGAGTATTTTTGAGATATTAGAAAATATTTTGCCTTAATGCTAATTCAAAATATATTTTTCATAATTTAAAAATGTTGGAGCAACTCAATATAAAAATATATGGATTAAAACATTTTCATGTCAGATAATTTAAACTTACCATATATAGTATAACTATGTATAAATGAAAAATATCATTTTAGGATATGAATGAGAAAACTAGTAATGCTGTTAAAAAAAAAGATTTTTTTTATTAATTTTCAATTTTTATAGAAAACACACACACACATATATATATATATATATGAAAAAATTGCATGCAAGAAAAAATATTTGGAATCATATATGTGTTTGTAATGAAAACTAGATCCGGAAAGATTTAAAAAACATTCATATATGTAATGAAAACTGGTGTTTGGAAAACTTTTATGCAAGCTATGAAAACCGTTACAAAAATGGTTGATGATGATTAAGGTAAAATAAAAATACATTGTATTAAATAAAAAGAATGTTATATGAAAACTAAATTTATACTTTCAGTCATAGAGAATATATGTAATGATGAAGTGCAATATTTGAAAACAAGAAACAAGAATGAGCAAAATAACTAAGAAGATATAAAGTGCTCATGCTACTGATTTTTCTAAATTATAATTTTCAATTCTCATGAAAGATGTATATATGTAGGTAGAAAATAAGTTCTTTATGCTAGAAATAAAGATTGAAACAAATATTTTTATAAGATGATTCCAACCAAGAAAGTATTTGAATGACAACTAAAAAATAATACTATCAAAACATAAAAAACAAACCATAAAACACAACAATTTAGAATGGTTTGGCCAACATGCCTAGTCCACTACCTTAGTTCTTCACTAAAGATTTAGAAACCATCCACTATGGGAATTTAGTTTTTAAGGCTTAACTATAACCCATATATAGTTTTTATAAGTTCAACTATAACCTCCATTTTTAACAGACTAAATAGGAACTCCAGCTTTTACAAGAGCAGCTGTAACCTTTACATGAGACTTTTTTATTCTAGGTTGAGTCATAATCACTACCTTTAAAGGATTAGACGTAATCTTTATAAAGTTTCACAAAAGAATTGTGAAAGAAATTCTCAAGAGAAAAATAAGGGATAATACAATGATTTCAAACTTTCTCTTGAACAACAAGAGAGTTTGAGGATATGAATAAATGAAACACTCAACTCTCTTAATCTAGTATCTAGTTTAAAAAGATTTACATGAAAACATTACTAGATAATCACTTGGAGTGAAAAATGAATGAACATGAAGACTAATCACTCAAGCAGTGAATATTAGCTTGAAAGAGCATGGCTTCGTTGTGCCTAAATTTGAATTGGACTTGGCATTGCTCGAATAATAGCGGCTTAGCCTTTTCTCAAACGGCTTTTTCAACAACACCAATCTTTTCGAAGCACTTGGCCTTTTATAGAAGCTTGAGACTTGGATTTAGCATTGATACCTACACATACTCACAGTTTCTTTGACTTGACTAATAATAGTTAAATTAGTTAAAACCATATGCTTATTATAATGATAAAACATTTAGCATACTATGCATAAACCATATTTATCATTCCTTTATAAGAGAACATAGTTAAACTTAATAGAATAAAGAAATAAAGCTCTAACGATCAAAACTGTCTTATTTTTCATCTCTAAGTAACGGCTATATTTTTCAAAATTCAATGCTGGTTACTCAACTAACTCATAGACATACTCGACTAATATAGCTCTTTACTTGGCTTTTTATATAAGCTTGAGACTTGGATTTAGCATTAATACCTGCACATACTCACAGTTTCTTTGATTTGACTAATAACAGTTAAATTAGTTAAAATCATATGCATATTATAAAGATAAAACATTTAGCATACTATGCATAACCATATTTATCATTCTTTATAAGAGAACATAGTTAAACTTAATAAAATAAAGAAATAAAGCTCTAATTGTCAAAACTTTAATCTTTTTCATCTCTAAGTAATGGCTATATTTTTCAAAATTCGATGCTAGTTACTCGACTAACTCATAGACATAATCGACTAATATAGCTCTTCACTCGATTGGACTTTATAAGTAATCAATTATATAGAAGCCTCACTCGACTATAACCAAGTCATTATTCGACTAACTCAGAAGCTATAGAGACTTTGCATTGCTTACTCCACTATTGGGTTAAGCTTATTTGACTAACAAAAGTATTCAACTCGAGTACAAACATTTGATACTTGATTATATTTAAGACCAGAGACCTAGCCAGATTATATCCAACCTTTACTTGACTAACTTATATATATACTCGATTATTAAAATACTTTAGTCAATTGAAGAGAAAGCTATACTCGATTAAGAAGATGCTTAGAATTTTGAAACCAAAAGATACTTGATTAAAAATAGCTACTTGACTGAATTTGGAGAATTCATAGAGTTTTTATAAAGCACTCGAGTAAGAGAACATTGATAGTTGATTGAAAAACAATTTTGCTAAAACACATAATCGACTCTTTTGAAAACCACATTAAGCATTACTTAATTGAAAAATACGTTTAGATTTTATAGTTATAGAAATACTCAATTTTCTCAAAAACTTACTCGAGTGGTGAAGAAATAATACTTGATTATACTTTAAAAAACATAGCTTTTATAAGAGTATACTCGAGTAAGTTTTTATGATAGTTGATTGAATTGCCTTAAAACTCAATTATTTTGAAAGTAATACTCAATTGAATCAAAGACATACTTAGATTAAAAAGGATATTTTTCAAAAGCCTTATAAAATACTCGACAAATACATGGTTTAAATATATCAAAACCTTTTTCATACTTAGCCGATTTTTCACAAAGGTTTTCAACTAATACAAAAACATACTCGGCTATTTTGAAATATATATATATATAAGTTTGAAATTCTCCAATTTAAAAAAGTTTATATAAAATGTTTTGGAGATCATCAATAAATCAAATTTACTGAAAATATATTTTTAAAATAATTTTCTTCATAAATCAAAATACAAATTTCTCAACATTGGACATACAACATAAATGCGCATCTGCATGCATCTTCATTACATCATCAGATATTAGAGTCTGGCTTAGACATCAAAGAGCCCACGTGGGAAAGATTCTCGCGTGCTTTCTAATTATCTCTATGTTGCAGATACCCTTGAGACTATTCTCCGAAGACCCTCGAGAATTTTCCTCAAAAACCCTCAAAACTTTTCCCCCAAAACCCTCAAGACTGTTGCTTGAAGACCTTGGAGACTGTTCCTTGAAGACCTTCCCCAAAAACCCTTGAGACTGTTTCTCGAATACCTTAGACACTATTCCTTGAAGACTCTCTAGGGGCAATATCCCCCAAAGACTTTGAAGACCCTCCAAGAACCTCGAAGCTTTAGTCCTCTGGAGCCATAGAACAGGCCCCATTCTCTGTTGGACATTCAGCGGCATCTCAAACCTCTCCATCTTCCCAAGGGACTCTACTTTGGGTGTTTTCAAAATAAATACATTTAATTGTTATATTTTAACAACAATAATACGTGTTATGAAATCTCATTTTGTGCCAGACTTGCCTTACTACAAGAGTTAGATTTGTCATTATTGATTTATAGTGAAACCTTTAACTTTTAACCTTTTAACTTCAAAAGAAAGAATATTAACTCTTAAAGTTAAATCTTTATAAAATTTTATATGTTTCTATTTCGTTAGATTTTTATTTGTTCTTCTTCATCCATAAGGAAATAAAAAATTTAATAATTTTTTAAAATTTTTATAAAACCAATTCAACTTGCTTGAATTATTTTTTTAGGTAATCACTTAGATACCATAATCTACATAAATATTGGTTGATGTGATACAATTTTATATTTTTGAAATGAAATTCAAATTTGAGTAGGATAAAGCGACGCGAACCATTTAATTGTAAAGAAAATTCTATTTGCAGCTAACTTTTTGCTCTTCGCGGTCATTAAAAATTTATTTGTTTTTTTACTCTTTACAGTGGCATTAATAACTCTTTGCAGCTAAATTTTTCCAAAAATACCCTCTTCTATCACCATTGCACATTGCTATAGAGCCATAACCATCCCCACACACTCAAATCGCCGCTCGACTATGTGGGTGTGGGCTGCCTCTACAAAATCAGAGGCAGCATCGCGACAACTACCGTCATGACAGATACACATACACATATATATACATGCATGCAGATACACATATATACGCACACATACATATATATATACACACATAGATCTCTGGGTTTTGGGGCGAAGTGTAACGACCCATTAGAGGGCCCAGTATTTATTCAGGAATTATTTAATTAATTATTGAAGTATTGATTAAGAGATTTTGTCAATTAATTATTTAATGTGACAATTTAGAGATTTTGAAGGAAAATAATAGCATTTATCTCTTTTTAATGTTGGAGTTAAAGGAATTTGCCAAGGTGGCAATTTAGATTTTTAATTGAGAGAATAGTATTTAAATAGCATTTAAATGACATTTATTTTATGAAAATTAAATGCAATGGCATAAAGGTAATTTTGGAGTTTTATTATTATTTGAGAGTTTTAATAATAATTTTTGTATTATTATTAATTAAGTGAGATTATGTATTTAAAGAATAATGAGAATCCATGTATGAGATGGATTTGGATTGAGAGTCTCCTAGTTAGATTTGGAGAAGGAATCCAAGTTGTAGAAGAAGTGTAATCTAGGAATTTATGTTTATATATAGAGCCCATTAGCTTAGCTTTTCTTCACGCCGTGTGAAGAACAGAAAGGTCAAGAGATAGCAGAGGCTTGCTAGAGTCTTCAGGATCGCTCCAGGGTTCGATCAAATAGTTCTATCAGGCAAGTATTCTTCCTGTAATCCCTTCCATTACACGTTCATATCAGTTTTTCAGATTATTCCAGTTCTTCATTGAGTTCTCGGATTTTATATCAGTAAGTAGAGACGTATATATATATATATGCGTATAACAGTGAAGTTATGAGAAAGTTTTATTAATCCTTATCCATTTTGGATTGCAAGTTCCATTAATACTTATTTATTTTGGATTGCAAGTTCAATTAATCCTCATCCATTTTAGATTGCAAGTTCTATTAATGCTTATCCAGTTTGGATTGCAAGTTCCATTAATCCTTATCTATTTTGGATTACAAGTTCGATTAATCCTTATCCATTTTGGATTGCAAGTTCTATTAATCCTTATCCATTTTAGATTGCAAGTCTCATTAATCCTCATCCATTTTGGATTGCAAGTTCCATTAATCCTCATCCATTTTGGATTGCAAGTTCCATTAATCCTCATCTATTTTGGATTGCAAGTTCCATTAATCCTCATCCATTTTGGATTGCAAGTTCCATTAATCCTTATCCATTTTGGATTGCAAGTTCTATTATTCTAAGTTCTAATATCCGGATACCTTGTATCGTAATCGGATGTATCTAAAGTTCTTCGAGTATGATATCCGGATGGTTTGTTTATACATCCGGAAAGGTCAAGATAATATCCGGATGTCTCGCCTGATATCCGGATGCCTCCCTCAAAAATTGAATTTTTCATGTGAATAGTCCCCAGTTATATCAGAATGCATCATTGAGATATCCGGATGATCAGAATCATATCCGGATGTCCTAGTTCATATCTGAATACTTCCCAGCATATCCGAATAGCTTCTGCTTTGAATGTCAGTGTATCCGGATGAGCCTTCTTCATATCCGGATGTCTTTTATCATATCCGGATATCCTTCCTGATATCCGGATGACTTTTCCAGAAATCCAATTTAGCTTCTAGTGAG